>NW_023339796.1:549462-554193 GCF_004916995.1 Morone saxatilis | reverse complement strand
CCGATAATATCGGACATCCCTACTAATTAGTTAAACTGACTCGTATTTCTGGTGTCGACTAGTGAGGGTAGCACCGTTTAACCGACTGGTTGACTAATTGCGCATATCCCTATGTGAACGGTCCCTAACCCTACCGTCCTCTGTGATAATAACATTAGATCCACGCAGGGTGGCTTAGCAGATTTTTCCGCTGACTAAACCAAACTGAAACAGTTGAACAGTGGAGTGTTTGCACACCTTCCCGCCTTTTACTCTAAAATGTGTTAAGACATAATAAAACAGTTGGAGCTGAAAACCTGTGTAGGCCCAGAAAACTGATCGGGAATCAATAAGCATAATCAATGGCATTGGTATCAATAAAATCTTATGAATTCTACCTGCAACAATTAGACTAAATATTTACTTTAGACGTTCAAACTTTAGAATAATGTTGTCATGTTGTGAGTAGGGCGGTGAGTGTCTGAACAGAAAACTTCATCTTCTCACAGAAAACAGCATCAAAGAACAAACCGTGTGTCTAATAATCTCAGAAACGCCCACCGCCAACGTCCTCGTGTTTATTAAAGGAACAGAAGTGCCATCAATCAGAAGCAATCTGCATGGAAATACTTAAAACTGCCTGATATGTAAAAACCTGGGGGTGGAATCCTCTCTGTGCCAAAAACATGATTAATGTTGTTTCTGCTGCTGTCTGCTGTGTTTTGAATAAATTGATATTTTGGTTTGGGTGTTTTTTTTTGTGCAGAAAATGGAGAGAACATTGTGTCGTTTATCATCTGTTTGTTTCTGCTTCATTTACGATAAATAAAACGCTTGTTAAACACACACACACAGATTCACCCAGAATTCAACAGTCCTGGTATATTACTTGAATTTGTACTAATTGGAAAGAAGAAAAAAATTTCAGTCTCTGTATATGCCACAAGTCGCTTTTAAGTTTGAGTTATTAAGGTTAATAACAGGATTCACTGTTTTTAATAGTCAGTATCACCAATAACAATATTTCTGGTCTTTAAGGTCTTTATTGAATTTAAACAGTTTTAGCATTAAACTGAGAAAGTTTCATAACTAGTTAGAAAGTCCTTTATCCACCATGTTGAACCGCCATGTTTCTACAGTAGCCCAGAACAGACACTGTTCTAGTGAGGACCTTTTGCATTTTTGGTGCATTTTGCAGCCACTGTAGTTTCTCCTACACGCTTGGAAGGGGAGGGTGAAGCGAGGGAGTTGCAGTTAGAAAACTACACCGCTAGATGCCACTAAATCCTACACACTGGACCTTTAAGTTAAAATACTCCAGTATTAGTCCTGAATTCAAAAATGTACTTAAAAGTACAAAAGTATTGGCATCAAAATATTCTAAAAGTACCGAAAGTGCTCACATTGCAGGATGTCTCATTTCTGAATAATGTTAATTATTAGATTGTAATTATTGATGTATTTGTGAGTTTAATGTTTAATGTTTAGGCGCAGAGGCAAAGCGGGTTGTCCCCTAATCGGAAGGTTCGATCCCCAGCTCCTGGTGCCACGTGTCGAAAGTATCCTTGAGCAAGATACTGTACCGAATTGGCTCCCGATGCCGTGCATCACTGAGTGAAATGTGTGTGAAAAGGGCGAATGGTGCCATGCCAAGTGTAAAAGCGCTTTGAGTGGTGGGAAGACTAGAAAGACGCTACACAAGTACTTTACCATATATACTTTATATACTGCTGGCTAGCTTGTGAATTTCCCCCTGAGCATCAATAAATTCTTATCTTATAATAATACATAATTTATTTGTTGATTGTATTTTATATTATTCATCTGAAGTAGCTAAAGTTATCAAATAAATGTAGAGGAGTACAGTACTTAAGTACAATACTTGAGTAAATGTATATCCTGCAGCAACGTCTGAACCACAAACCACTTTTCACACTCATACGTTGAGGAAGAGCTCTCTACCTGCTCGTCACTGATTCTCCTCCATGTTCGCGGCCTCGCAGCAGGATTACAGTTGTTCTCATCATCGGCGGCTCCGGATGGGAGCTTCAGCAGAGTGTAAACCGTAAACAGTGTCGACAGAACATCAATATTCATCTGCAGCGCTGCTAATGTCAGAGCTGCTGCTGAAATCTTAATCACGCCTGTTACAGAATGTTTGTCGTCCGTGTGAGTTTCCTTCCACTAGACGTCATGCGTACGAGCCACTGAGCACGCTCCATCAGCCGAGGCAGAAAGGGTTCTGAAAGGATCTCCCAGGAGGCGAGTGTTTAAAAGCCTCACAGAGGGCTAAATTATACAGTATGATTTCATTTATCTTGGCTCTGTCCTGGCTGTCCTGGAATATAATCTAACTCTGCTCAGACGGAGTAAAACTGCTCGAAAATAAAAGCTGCGAATGAGTATCGGCTCCCTGCTCTGTGGAGAAACAGCTGACTGTTATTAATTGAAAACCACCTCTGCTGTTATGTCCTCCTCCGTGGGATGAGAACAGGTTCACGTACACACCGCAGACGTGTTTTCAGGCAAAAATAACACTGATGAAGACTTTTGTTTATGACTTCTTTCACTTCATAACTACACAGTGTGCCTGCCGGGGTCATCCAGGCTCTCTGCCAAGTTCTGCCATTTTAGTACTGAAAGCAGTGGAGCTGGGAAAATCTACTGAAGTAAAACATCAATGTTAGTGCAGTCTGTGCTCGTCTTACTCGGTCATTTACTTTGTTCTCACTCTTCTGTCCCATGAACAAGCTCTTTGTGGGTCATGTGACTTGTCTACAAGCTCTGACTGCCAGGCTGGATTACCAAGATTGGCCCCAGATGCCCAGAAGCTTTTCAGACAGCCAGAGGGCCAGTACCTGAATTGGACCAAATAAGGTGCCAGTACCTTAATTCAGCACAACCCAAACCAATACATCTGCCATTTTCTATCTATTCTAACAAGGCCATATTCTGCCCCTCTTCTGCCCTTGACTATGACAATTATTTCTAAAACCATCTCACTCATCATCAGAATACCAAAGTGTTACCGGAGAATTTGGAGGTGCATACCTACACTCATGAGGACTGTGGCAGTGCAGAGTAAGGAGTAAGGGTACTCATGTGGACAAAAATCAGAAGCACTGTCCCATTTCAAGCACTGGTCTCAACCAAACTGCAGAACCTCAACAAAAAGGTGGTGACTGGATTAGATGGAACCAATACTTCAGTTTGTTTCTAGTGTGAATGTTTTTTGTTTAGGATTGTTCAGACGAAATCAGCATTAATATATTGCAGTATGTTTCTCCCGTTACAAACCAATCAGCTGCAAGTATATGGAGACTCACGTATGTGATGATGCTTTAATTTACATTTGTTTCTAATATAACCGAAAATTCAGAAGATACAGAAATCAAGAAGTTCATAGAAAGCAATCACAAAGACCAATGCATGATGTTTCGGGCAGATTTAACCAGCCTGAGACACTTAAAAAGTGCAACGTCTCCTACTATTGACAGGCAGCAACTGCTTGATGTTTAATATGCATCAAATCAATCAAATAAAGCATTGAGCAACCTCAGACTCAGTCTCAGATGGCTTCACACAAGCTGAACCAGACTCAACTGAAGAAATCACATATTTTGTCAAGATCAAGGTCCAGAACTCTGCTGGTTCATCCATTATATCAGTCGCTGGATGTTACCAACCGGCCGATAGGAGAGAGAAGAAACATTTGTAGACATTTCAGTGCGGTGAGGTTTATTTGAACTTAAAAGTAACGAGCCCAACAACAAATCTTAACCACAACCGCAGATACAGAGAGAGAACATGTGTTCCCTCCAGAAAGTGATTCTTGTGTCCCAAAAAAAAGCTTTGTTGACCACAAAAGTACACATCCCAAACATGTGAGGGACAGTCGACAGAACGTTGACAACCGACTAAATGTCTGTCTCCAGGAACAGTTCACTGATCAACAGAGAGACCTGCTCTGAGGACGACTCACTGACATTTGAAACATTTTGAAGTGGGGTTGTATGAGGTTCTTATCCATAGACATTGTATTATCGACAGCAGACGGAGGCCAGCACTGCAGAATACAAGGTTTGCAGAAAAACACTGCCACCTTAAAAAACATATATTAGTTCATATATAGCTATATTTAGAACAGTGTATACTGAAGCATTTTTTACTATCTAGAATTGTGGCATCGGTATCGACTTCATTTCTAGTATCACCACATCCAGTGGTGTAGTGCAGTGTATACACAGGTATACAGTGTATACACTATACACTTCTATATCCCCTCTGCATCACTCTGCAGTGGGTTTTTTTCTAGGATGGCAAAGATATGAGTGGATGTAGTAAGGTGTAAGGATACTTCACACAAAATGCATAATTTTATGTAGTCATCTCACCCATCTGTGGGCCAATATTGATGCAAAATCTGCTCCTCTTCTGTGGCTAATGTTAATTAGATAATGATCTGTACTGCCTGAAGTCAAGATGCAGTTAAGTGACAATGTGCAAATACTACCTGCAGAGCAGGGAGTTTATACTTTGCTGAAAAAGAATTGGGGGCATAAATAAAGAGTATACCACTTCTCCAGGCACTACTACACTACTGGTGACATCCATATTAAAAACACATCAATGAGCCACACTGTTGTGCTGGGTGACATGTTCCTTCATTACCATGAACACACACTGTCATTTACACCAATCAGCCATAATATTATGAGCACTGGACTCCGTGACTGGTCCCAGACCAACAGA
>NW_023339796.1:539869-549362 GCF_004916995.1 Morone saxatilis | reverse complement strand
ATATCTCACCCACTGACAGGAGCCCTGATAACCAGATAATCAGTGTTATTCACTTCACCTGTCAGTGCTCATAATGTTATGGCTGATCGGTGCATTTTAACTCAATCCCACACACACCATCCTGCTGCCCCGAATACTCACGAGAGCCCCAAATGTGGATTCACCACCGCTGAAAATAATCCCCAACAAATGCTCTATTTTCTATTTCTTATTGTTTGATAAAAATTACAGCTAGCAGCTGTTTGAGGAAATAACTGAACCTTTTTTAAACATGAAACTATATATTTGTGTTTTTAAAGATTCACGTCCTCAGTAGGAACCAATGGGGCGCAGACAGGAAGTCAGACAGTATTAAGAGACGGAAACAACAACAAAACAAAAATATAGAATGTGCCAAAAGGAGGAGAGAAAGGTAGCAGCACGTGGTGAACACATACTGCTCTCAGGAATTCACAGCTGACGTCAGAAACACTACAACCATCCCTCCACACGCTGTTTTACAGTGCGGTCAGAATACCAGTGAATAATGGTGTGTTATAAATGCTTGATGCTTCTCCAGGACTGTGTTTTCCCTTCAAACCCCGCACACCGCAGCAAAGTGCCACAAGCCATTCTGTTCTGTTTCTCCTGCGACTGTGAGAGCTTTCCCTTCTTCTGTTTTCTGAGCAACAACGGTTCTGAAAGCAGGGCACTCAATTATCTGGTATCAAGGCTCGCTACGGTGCGACAAGGTGATTGCTATGCATGGAGCCACCGGAGTGTGAATTAGACTTTCTGTGCTAAAAAATCAAGGTGTTTGGTTTGGTTAGTGACTTGGAACATTTTTATTTGCCTTTGCAGAATATTTGCATTATGCTGTTGAGTGTCGGAGAGCAGGGATCAGCATCGCAGCGCGCTCGTCTGTGAGGAAAACGCTCCATTTCTCAATGCAAACAAAGTGAGCAGCACTGGAGGAGGACGTTCACTGGTTCATTAATAAAACATGACTGAGGCGGGTTATTCCAGACACTCCAGAGTGACAGCTAACACTCATTTACATGACTGCTGTTTTTATCTTTTAAATGTTTAATACAAGAGGAAGACTACAATAATGAATTTATGAATATTAGATATTAATGCAGGATGCAGACATCGCTGGCAGAATATAATGCAGGAATATTAAAGTGACAGCCTGGAAAAACTCACAATACATCACTCACCATGGACACAGGTCGTTGTGTATATAACATAACTCTATATAAATAATACATTACATTTCCTTGATCCTTGGTATAATGTTTGTATATATATATAGATATATTGTTTTTATGAGTATCATGAAGCGAACTACATCCTGCATTCATTATACAGCCCGGTGTTGTTAAATTAAACTTTGTACACTGGATAATGAACAAACTTTCACTGTTATTTTACAGAATGTCTGTCTCTCATTATCCTGGCTACAGTTTGTATACAGCTTTACAAGATTTACATTTCTAGTGTTAAAGGTCCAGTGTATTACATTGAGGAGGATCTATAGTCAGAAATATAATATCTATAGCTATGTTTTCATTAGTGTTTAATCACCTGAACATAAGAATCGTAGTGTTTGCTATACCTGAGAATGAGACGTTTTTATCTACAGAGGGAGCGGGTCCTTTTCTACGGAGGCCCCCATGTTTCTACAGTAGCCCAGAAGGGACAAACCAAACCTCTAGATAGGGACGCTCATGTTTTTCACGAGTTTCACAGCCACAGTAGTTTCTCCTTTGTGGTTGGAACAAGCAGGTTAAGTGAGGGAGTTGCAATCAGCAACAGCACCGTCAGATGCATCTAAATCCACACTGCACCTTTACAATGATTATCTACGTCAGTAAATATAAATTCATTGACTGAAATGAAACATTATGTTGTGTTAAGTTTATCAGCTATTGCCCGACGCTAAACTATCAATTACTTTTTACAGTTGATCCACTAATTCATTTGTTAAAAACGTTTAAATGTTAAACTGTAATCACAAACACCTGCCACAACTTCCTGGAACCCAACGTCTCCAAACTATTAACTGTTTATTGTATTTGTTGTATTGATACTTATTCCTGTATTTTAATATACAGATAACAATAATCCAAAAATATTCATTACAAAAAAAAACGAAACCAAGCTTAATAAAGTTACCAACACTGTAAGTGTACTGTAAAATAAGACTGATATGAATACTGGATGAATAATTCTTTTGGGGTTTTTTTGTCCTGGATTGTTGTTTATTATATGGATTATTACTTTTTACAATCAGATTACTGATATTTTATTTAAATACTAATGCAGCTGCTGCCCACAGTTCTATCTGATTGGTTCACAAGTTATTACATAAAGATATAACGTTGAAAGGTCTTTTGCAGCCTTTAATTAAACAGATTGAAAGTACAATACCAAAGTGTACAGTTACAAGTAAAAGTTATATTAGTGAGAATTAGTATCAAAAAAAGACACATTTCAGAATAATATATATTATAATTATTGATTTATTAATGTGTTCATCAGTTGAATTACTTATACAATAATATAGATTTATATTGCTGGGTAGGTTCATGTATAATTAAACAGCATAATTTATTAGATGATTTATATTTTAATTATGTTCTATGATCTTTAAAGTAACTAAAGTTATCTAATAAATGCAGCGGAGAGGAAGTAGAAAGAAGCATACAAATGAAATATGAGTACTTAAGTAACTGTACTTTCATACAGTACTTGAGTAAATGTACTTAGTTACACTCCACCACTGGTTATTCTAATTTTGACACTTAGATTTGTATCAGTTCCAAATATTGATTAGATTAGAATCAATCAGTCCCTGTTGTTTACCAGCAGTATGACAGTGTGTGTAATCATATTACTGTTCAATCTGTTATTACTTTACAGACACAATGACAATGATTGTGTCTCTGTTGTGTTGCTGTATATATATATATATATATATAATATAAAGCATGTTGACTTTATTTATAATTAATAATTTATTTCTTGACATTTAGCCAAAAAACCCAAAGACACTAAAAACAAGAGATTTCTCTCACAAAATAAACGTAAAATTATTGATCGTTTACCAAAACTGTTAAAAAAAAAAAGGTTATTGATTGTTGATTAAGCCATCAGTATTATCGATCCCTTCAAAATAAATGCTCTAAAACTCACTTTATCTGAGGACCAATGCTGTGGAACCTGTATAAGACACAATGCTGCTCATGTACACTCAATACAAACTCCCTGCAGAGAGATATTGATACACAGGAGATTAACTCCTGTTATAGCCACAATATCGATTACTGACAGTGACTGCTGTCATCTTTCAGTCAGCTGGAAACTAATGATGGAGCACAAACAGGCCAACGAGGACAGGAGACATCTGATCGCACATTAAAGCCACTATAATTAGACTGACACCTTGTGAGACGCAAAGGTCGCTATGAAGTCCTCAGAGTCCGGGTGGGACCATCAGACAGCGACTGCATGCAGATCCGTTATATAAAGGTTACTGTGGTGTTCCTGTGTGGAAGTGCTCGGTGTGCAGGGTGCATGGCGCAGAGCAGCTCTCCTCCTACCTGTGCAGTCCTTCCCTTTGCCTTTGCACTCTCCGCTCTGTGGGTAGTAAGACGCCCGAGCCTCGGGCAGGTAGAGCAGCAGGGACAGCAGGCAGGCGGACAGCAGGTACCGGACGACCCCGCCGGGACAGCTCCCGGGGCCTGACACCACCATGATGCTGATGATGGGGATGATCCAACCTCCAGACACCGGCAGAGAAAGCACTCGGTTCAGGTGGAAACGAACAGTGTATCCCCGGTGAAGCGAAAGCGCTGCGCCCCGCTGACAGCAGAGCTCCGGCGGCTGGAGAGGAGGAGCGCAGGCTGAAGATGGAGGAATGGAGCTCCTCACGTTCAGGAAGCCTCGGAGGCGGTCCGGTTGCTCCAGAGAGGAAGCAGCATTCTCGCCATCCGTCCTCCCTCCGCACCGAAGCCCCCGCGTCTGTTCAGGCAGATTTCTGTGATACAGCGGATATGTGGCGGATGTAGCGACCCTCCACGTCCCGACTGCCGCTCCCGCCGACGGCCGCGGCGCTCCGGCTGTGCTGCTGTCCGCGCGGTAACGAAGCGGTTCGAGGGTCCGGCGGAGCTTTGGCGCGGTGCGTAAAGAGAGCAGCAGCTGCAACCACAACAAAGAGATCCGGACTGAGGGAGAGGACAGACGAGGCTGGTCACGTGAGAGGATGCAACACTCCCCTCCACCTCCACGCCCCTGAACGCACGCGCGCACGCACGCACACCTTAAACGCAACACAGAGAATGAAGAAAGGCCAGATTGTGTGATTATACACCAGATCAGGAGTCAGTCAGGGTTAGAATCATATTTTCTATAAATCTGAACATCCCGTTATTGATTAATAGCACATTGTCCTTTGTTCGTACAGGTTTCATTCAGGGAGAGGATCAGACTGAAGGGGATCTCAGAGTGACCTTAAATGACCTTCCACACCTGTGCAAGGTGAGGTCTCTCCTGACCGACTCCCTCTGAGGAGTGTGAGTTGCTCCCACGTGGCCACAGATACGCTCCACACGTCTGTCTTCACTCCAACATCTTCAGACTTCCTGTGATACTCATCCTCCACAATCAGCGCTCTCTTATCACAGTGGATCAGAGGATGATTGCACAGCAGCAGTTCTGTGTTCAGGGACGAGAAAAAGAAGTAAGAATGTACAAATCCCACCTTCACTGGACAGACTGCGTCCTTTCTGTGAGACTTTAAATGATGGAGCCAACAGACAACAAACAGAGCTTCCGTGTCTGAAAAGTGAAGCCAATGTGGAAAACCTGCGTTCTTTCTAATGGCCACCAGGGGGCAACTGCAGCGGTTGCAAAAATCTGATAGTATGGAGTCTTCTCAGTTGATTTATGAGCTCAGTACACAACAGTTTCCTGATGAGTTTCTGGTCTCAGTCTCTAGTTTCAAGTTTCATTTCTTCCATACAGCATGATACCGACATCGATCATTTCATGGGATTTTTTAAAATAATGGTCATTTTTAGAAAAACAATTCATTCAAATCAATTATCAAGTGCAACAGAAGTCTTCCTGTTCACATAAATCCAACATATTAAATATCAAAATCAATTTCAGAACATTGCCCATGCATCTACATATCTATATTGAATATGAAACGAATGATTGACCCACCCTGATGTCACTACAGTTTTAAAGCCTCGAGTTTGTAGATATCTTTCCTGTGCAGTTATAGATCTTACTATCTTTATCTTTATTTATTTATATTTTAAAAAGTACTTGATTTTTGTGTGATTTTTATGCACCAACACACAAATTCAAGTCAAATTCCTTGTTTGTAAGTTTAAAAACTTACTTGGCAATAAACCCAATTCTGATTCTCATTCTGATTCTGTTTGACATTATAGCTGTCGCCATTTTGGTTCTTTGGAGCCAGATGTGACCATATTTGGATAAGACTGTGGAGCTGGGTGAACAATAATAATAATACTAACAATAATAATAATAATAATTTATGTTTAAAGGTAGAATGTTTCCAATATGATCAATAATGTGTTTTTGCAATGTTTAATCAAACCCATCTGTATATAAAAACATGTATATCGTGTACACATTTCTTTTAAATCTTGTATTTTTTCTATTTTTATTTAATGTGCACTTTCTTATCTATTGTGTTGTATCTTGAGCTTATTTCCCCAGAGTGGGATCAATAAAGTCGATCTGATCTTATCTTGTTGTTGTGACTTTTGAAAGTCAGTCTGAGAACCTTTCAGGGTCACATTTTGGTTGGGTAGAGGTTTACAGAAAGGGTTTTAATGTTTTGTGTCTCAGGATTTCTTCAGCACTGTACCATCATGTGGAGCGATTCCTGCTCTGGCTGTTTAACCAGGATCCAACATGACTCATTAAACTCTCCACGTTGACTAGATTAATATTTACACAGCTCAGATTGGCTCACAGCTCCATTTTGGGTACCGCTGGCACTCCACCAAGACAGACTAGTGGACTAATTTGGGCACGCCACTGTTGATCCAGCCCCCGCTGTTAGTTTTTGTCGTCTTCCCGGTCAGGCTGTGTTCTTCTCCACCGTGGTGGATCAGCAGCCAGGCAGCAGCAGCAGCAGCAGCAGCGGTGGTGGTAGATGTCAGTCCTCTGCGGTGCTGTTGGACATGGTTGGTTCCACGCCGGCAGCTCTAACAGCTCTCCCGGGCGCTATCACCGCCAGCCAGACGGCAGAGTGGAGCGGGCCTGTTCTAAATCACTCACAACACTGCTGATTAGCTTTTGGGACGAGGTTAAAGACCTTCCCAGAAGGGTTCGGGGACAGGCAGAAACCCACAGGGCCAAAATAAAGAAGCCTTCCCTGATTTATTTCACTTCCGACTGACACTGAGCCAAAGATCAGAGAAGCAGACTTTTGGACGAAAGGCTGGCAGTTTAAAAATCCCACCCAGACAGAAGATTGATGACTAACCCTCACATTAATGACCAGGTTACTCCTGAGCAAGGCACTGAACCTCAGCTGCTTAGTGGCGAGTGTGGAGTGGTTGCATGGACTGAGTGGCTGTATCAGTTCTATCTGCTAAAAAGTTCTAAAATCTGTGTAAAATGTTGTTAATAATGAATAAATATGTTATAAATCATCCCGACCATTCATTTTAATGCAAACACCATGATTGTCATGTGTTCAGCATTAGTATGACGTCATTATATAGACAGACTCTGGCTGACTTCAAGCATCCCTGCAAATATGTCCAAAAAGCTGTAAAACTTGATTTATTTGCAGCACATTTACAGCATACACACACATACAGCTAGATGACTGTGCGTATATTTCTTTACAGGACTTAGCCTGACATCCTAAACCTGCAATAACTGATTGTTTTGGCTACTTGGGGGCAGCAGAAACAAGCTGTGAACACTTCATTGACATACAATCATCTTTTAACTTCCTCATCGTATTCACCTTAAACAGCTGGTTTGATGTTGATTACATTTGTGGACCCTGTTCCAAAAACAGAATTTAAAGAGTACAGATTTAAGTACCAGACAAAAATGGTATTACTGCTGAATAATGAAAAATAATTTATTACAAGACAGCCATTGAAATGGGCCAGTACCCACCAGTACAGAGTACCAGCACTTCTGATGTTTGTCCACATGAGTACCCTTACTTCTTTTTGAGTACCACCACCTCTGGTGAGCATAGTCGTAGCCACCACTAAGGTATTTTTTCCAAGGGGTTTACAATAAAAGTTGCCCCAAAACCCCCCTTGTAAGTTCAGTTTTTGGACATCTGTACTTCTAAAACCCTGTGTACAGCAATGCTGGTGAGGTAGTTCTGTCACTGCATCTCTGTGTGAACATGTAGATGGCTTAATGCAAAGAAAACAGCCCTGAAAATGTCCTTGTTAAAAGGATAAAGAATGGTAAACGAATTAGCGTTAGGGTTGTGATAGCATTTCCTTAACTCATTGTTCTTGTGCCATGATAAACCTAACCAAACCTTTTGGACATTGTACGGCTCAAACTTGCATTAGATCAGTAAAAACACGTCTGTGTGGTTATAAAGAGCGTTTAATTTCGAGGACTTGTAACGATCAACTCTTTAACTCCTAGGCCACCAAACATAGCTTTAGACTTCCTGTAGCTTCTGTAAGTGTTACAGATGAGAGATTAAATGTTTTCAAGATGTTTCTTCAACCTGTAGATGTCTTTCGAATCAACAACCTTCTGATTAGGGGACGACCCACTCTACCTCTGCACCACAGCCGCCCCTAGCTTAACACAAGCTTAAACACAAGTTTCAAAGTGCATTACAACATGAAGCCCAAACAGGCAACCAGAACCATTCAATCATTTACAGAATAAAACAAGACAGGCGAAACTCTGGATAAATAAAAGAGTCACCTAGAGAATATCGAGGCCTTAACACTGAAGGTTCAAGTTCATGTTTTTAATTTATAAACACTTTTATTCAACTGGAGCTCCTGTTTTTCTACACTGTGTAGACACAAGACTTTGTTAGTGCATAAAGCTGTTTTTATGACAGGGTAGCCACTCCAGAGCTCCATAAATGTCTTTAAAGGAAATGTAAAATTTTCATGATACACACTGATTCTTTCTTTACCTCTGAATATCTTCATCCAGATGAATTCCTTTGCAGAAACCTCCACTTATATATTCAGACTAAGGATAAAATGTCATCATGCATCGAAAACTCAAATTAAGTTGATCATGGTGAATTTTCATTATCAGGATAATTGTGTATATCCTGACATGATTTGACTTAAGAAAGCTGTCATGCTTGCTACCGTCAACCTTTTATTTCCTGATTTATTGTTATAACAGGGAGTATAACTATGCTATATAACTACTATAAGTACAACTAAAACAACTAAAACAACTGCACATTAAAACTAGTTATGTGACTTTGGCGAATTCCCGTTCATCTATGTTCTGGAAGAACTGTTTTGTGGTGCTGAAATGGTTTTGTCTTAATTTCTCATTAAGCTTCATCTACTTTGGTTTCAGTTCGGGGTTTTAACTGAAGCTCCGGCGGTTGCTGTCGGATTATTCCGCCCACCATATGTCTCATGAAGAGAATTACAGCTTACTTGGCACTGACCAGGTCTATTACATATTCCTCAACAGTTTGTTTCACAGGTCTGTAGTTTCTAAATCATTTCCTAGGAAGTTTCCTGAGAGGAAACATATAATTGTTTCTAGTTACAGGGGATGCTCAGTGATGTTTTTTATAGTTCAAAGGGAACTTTAAAGGAAAATTCAGAGACTGTAGCTCAGTGCTAAGGCAAGATTGAGAGACTAGGTGACCTAACGCATCCATAGATACTAGTAATGTCATATTAGTATGTCGGGCTAAATAACGCTCCAAATTTACACAAAATTTTGGTGATGGTAAAACTGGCATGGATGTATTCAAAGGGATTTCTGACCTCCACTGTGCTTGAACTGGACCAAAAAAGGTGCCAGTAGCCCTAATTCAGCACAACCCTAACCCTAACCCCATCCAAGGACATTTTCAGTGCTGTTTTCTTAACGTTCAACCAGCTGTGTTTACGTGGAGAAGCAGTTCTGGGGCATGAAAGCATCAAGTAGTTATTTTAGTCCAGACACGTGGACAAAAATCATAAGTGCCAGTACTGGCCCATTTCAGGCACTGGACCTCAAGATCTCTGATCTCTTATGGTTCTGTGGGTACCGATGAGTTTCACCAACATGCCAACTTTTCGATAATCCCATACAGTTTTTTATAAGCAGTATAGATGAGTTCTTTTTCTCCTAGTGTATATAAATATTTCTGCCCACTGGTGTCTGGGGTTGGAATTATATAGATTGATAATGACTGGAAAGCTTTGAGTCTCGGATTCAATAAACCCAACTGTATTCATGTGTGATGATGTTCATCCCCATAGTAACCATTTCATTGTAGTGA
>NW_023339796.1:537166-539769 GCF_004916995.1 Morone saxatilis | reverse complement strand
ACACACACACACACTGGTGAGTAAAGAATGTGAATTCTTCTTCCAACACTGATGTATAAACATTTCATTCAATCTGTCTAATAATTTTTTCATTTGTCCACACTATGGATTTGTCCACTCTGGAGACATTTGAGAGGCTCTGTTTTTGTCTGAGAGTGGAAGGGCAGCCAAAATATGTGTTATTTGAATTTGCTGGCTCCAGGAAGCAACTAAGCTTTGGCTCAAACACTGCAGACAGGTCTCTCTACAGTCTGGGTTTTTCTACCTACATTAAGACACAAAGCCTTTGCTGGTGGGCTGTCTGTCTGCTGTAATGGAGTGTAAATGGGAGGAATGGAGGAGGAGGAGAGAGGGGATGTTGTGTGTGGATTGCAGGGCCTAAATGGAAAGAGAGGGATGGCAAATCAGCGATACTAATTCAATTAAGTTCCATGATAGTTATCTCTAATTGGCTTAGTGCGTTTGTTGTGGATTGGCAGACACTGGGAGTCTGTCGTCTCACAGCGGCGTCACTGGAAGGACTTCTCGTTGTAACATAATGGAAGAGCAAGAGAATAAGTAATGCTGTAACCAGCCTTGGAAGAAGTACTCAGATATTTTACTAAACACCACAGTGTAAAAATATTCAGAATACAAGCCAAAGCATTCAAATCTTACTGAGGTTAAAAAGTATTACATCAAAATGGACTTTTACATCTTTAAAACCAGTTTTCTCAAAGAGTTTTTTTCTCACAGTCTGAGCCAGAAATCTGCACTTCAGCAGCACTTACATACACTAAACCTGCCAGTTTTATTCCTACATACATTCTTAGGGTTTTTACAGAGAACTTTGTCCATATGTCATTCACAGTTATATCACATTTTATTCCTATAAACATGGCGAAACAGTTGTACCGCTGACAGTATTTTCTGCAGCATATAAAAAGAGACATCCTAAATTCCCTCTGTAAAAACCTTTGACTCTAACATGTCAACAAAATGAAACAAACATTTTGTACCAGGCAAGCAAGTGTTCAGATTTCTCTTTCTGGAAATGTGTGTAAATAAGTGCATTTTTCATGAGATAATACCTAATTTGCATATTTAAACATGATCAACTGGGGAAGTTTCCTGCTGATATCTAGTTAATGTATTTACCCTTTTTACCTGTAGTGTCTCCTGGTAAAGGTGGAGCTAATTTCAATGATTTTGTATGTTGCTCTCTTAATCTTAATCTATAATAATTGATTTCTATAATACATTGAGTTAAAAATACAATATTGGCTTTCAAAATGTTGTGGAGTATAAATCTTAAGCATAAATGAAAATACTAACTATAAATACTTTGAATTGTACCTAAGTTAGCTACATTGCTGCAACAGACCCTGCAAGTGAAACAAAAATGAAACATTTCTGAAGAGCAGATTCCTCACTGATGATTAGAAACCTCCACCTGAGGGGGACACGGCTGTTTCGGGGGTTTTAGCTCTGATCCTGATCGTAGCGTGCGGACTCTAATTTCCTCCACCATCTGTAGCACGAGCTCTTCTACAGGGGAGGGTCGACACCCTCTGCTGCTGGTAACAGGGGGGGAGGAAGGATAATCCAAACTATCCTGCAGGGCCAGAGAGAGGAGGGGAAGGGAGGGGAGTTTAACCCTTCCCTAATCACCACACAACCCTTTAACTGCCGGAGAAGAAGGTCTTAACGAACCATTTAATCTGTGAGTCCTCAGTCTGGAGTTCTCCTGGAAACAAGTGATGCAGGGCAGAGGACACAGGGGACATCAGTGATCCTGTCTGTCACTGTATTGTAATTCATTTAGGAGGAGGCCAAGTGGTCTTTAACCACTTTAATATTCCTCATTTGTCCTCTTAAAATTCCCCTTCAGTACTGTAGCTTCCGAATTTCACATCACAAATATAATAGAGCATAAAACTCACATCCTTAACTTCATGTTTTCTATTGCTGCATCTTTCCAACAGATACAAATATTTATACACGTCCTACCCTAAAATTCAGCCCATATTTCCATGTCTTTAAAGTAAGGGATAATGCCCAACAAGGTGTCCATTATCAGGAATTAATGGACGATGAGAACCGTTCGATGTGCAGAGGAAACATGAATTCCTGATTATGGACGTCGCTTATAGCACGGTCACTCGGCAAATGAAAAAACTGATGAACATTAATTTATAATTCATACGTTTTTTTACTAGCCATAACATTTCCCTGGTAACTCTGAGGTTGTGACTAATAACTGGAAGAATCATTACCATCCCATAATGTTCTTATGCAGTGGAAACGTTCACGACTGCAGTAAATAGGACAAATCATTGATCCATGTCCAGTATAATATAATATCCATAGGTATGTTTTCATTTGTGTATAATCGCCTAAAAATAATATTTGCTGTGTTTTTGTTACCTTTGAATGAGCTGTTTTCATCTACAGAGGGAGCGGGTCCTCTTCTTCAGAGGGCCTTTGACATTTTTCATGAGTTTTGCACCCACTGTAGTCTGTCCTACACACTTGAAACGGGAGAGTGAGGCAAGGATGTTGCAATCAACAACCACACAACTAGATGCCACTAAATCCTGGACACTGGTCCTTTAAGTAAGTCA
>NW_023339796.1:532717-537138 GCF_004916995.1 Morone saxatilis | reverse complement strand
GTCCCTGTAATGTAACATCTTAGAGTCATCTTCCTGTGCACCGGGGGCTGGTTTCACATAATTAATGAGTCCAATAACATTTCAGTAAGATAAAAGAAAGACACTACATAAAGAACTTAAACTGTGAAAATGACATGCAAGTTCAGGACAGTGATAAAAATGCATCAATGAAACATTATTCCTCATTTTTTATGTGGCAGTTGAAATCCATTTGGATTGAATCGTTACAGGAAATGACTGTGAGTTATGAGGCAATGAGGTTCATCAGAAACAGATGAAATGGGAGTATTTCCATTTTCAAGACCTTCTCTCTCATCACTACACTTCAGATTGTCCTCTTCACTCAACAGAGAGCTGAAGTTATTGGTTCTGAGTTTGCATTTAACCTATCAATATGTTGAAAACTAACATATATTCATTATTTTGTCAGTCAACAGATTGGTCTATCAAATGTCAAAAAATCCTGAATAATGACACATTTTCCCAGAGCACTAGCTAGCCTCTATCTGTGTTTGCTGTTAGCTGCTGAGCAGATTCTGTACAGCTTTCTCTCAGGAAACGACGCTATATAAGAGCAGTGAGAGTAAACCAGAACAGTAAAGCTGTGGCTGGACGGATAAACTGTGAGCTGAAACTCACTATAAAGCTCCACAATGCGGACTGGAGCTGCAGGTTCAACTGTAGGTTCATCATTACCAGAGACAACCAACACATTGTTACTACATACATTGTAATTAGGAACATATCCGTTATAAGTTTTACATTCTACGTGTTATTACTTTTGCTGATTATCTTATTGTGGTGAAATAGAAATAGTCTATGGAGAGACAAACTATATCATGTGTTTTCCAACCACATCTAAAGCATGTTTTATCTTGAATTTAATCATGCGGCTCTTCTAGACTTTCAAAATGTTATTGGACTGAATGGATAAAATTCTGATGAAACGAGTCATTTCGCAGTCGTTTTGATTCTCAAAAAAAAATTTTCCACCATTTTACTGTCCCTTCTTTCACAATGCAACCTTATGAGAAACAGTATGTTATTATCACAATGAATTTGAATTTTTAGGTCTCCATGTATTGATATAAAGTGATTCTGTGCTTGCAGCTCCCCCTGTTGGAATCTACTTGTTGCATCTGTTATTAATTATAATTGATTACACCTGTGTAGACTCATTGTGAACTTTCCAATACACACTGAAGAAGGCTGTCTTTCAATTAAAAAGTTAAATGGAAGTGCTGTCCTAGTTGTCTTTTGCCTTTTGCTTTTAAACATTTATTTAAAATTCACGTTTTAATAGGAATTGAGCGTGTTGTGCCTTATTTCATAAAATGTATTTTTGGGTCAGTGTGCGTCAATGAAGGATGCCATTGTTTGGCCATTATGTCAAACTGGCTTCAAAGTCCGGCGCTCTTCATGGGGGCTTAGCTGCACGATTAAATTATGTTATCACGTTCAAGTTAAAGCAGCGCTAAACCGGAAGTTATTCTCTGGTATGTATTGATCCACGTAATTTCTGTGGCTTTTTTTGGCTTCATGCACCACTGAGCAGCTTTCATAGGAATGATCAGAGCGCTGGATCCAACGCTGTATCCAGTTCTCTTTATGCAACCATGTTTAAAGCCTGACAATCTTCCTGAGGGCTTGATCTAAAGACAAAAGAGTTTAAAGCTTTTCTGATGGACCAGACCTCTGTATCTTTGTCGTCTTGATGCCAATAACTAAAGATATTTTAACTCAAAAACATGAAGGTGGCCAATAAGTAAAGTATTGATTTGAAATATCTTTACTAAAGACATGTCAATCACTTTTGGCCAGACAAGTTTTATGTGTTAATTTCACATTTTTAACACATTATTTAATAAATAATCTAAATTAAGCAAACTGGTGAGGACAGACATTCTAGATCTGCCACTAGAAACCTTTGAACGCAGCAGCTCAATTATTGCTCATCAGAAAGAGGGTTTCAGATGCTGTTCTTCTGGGAAACACAAATATCTGTACAGTTTCATGGAGATCTATTCAGATGTTTCAGTCTGGCCAAGAGTCAATACATTTTCCTGATCAAAAACAGTAAAACCAACCACTAATAAAGAGGAAAAAATACCATAAAATCAGATGTTAGGCCAAAATGATGCATAGATCACTCTTTTGAAAGCCTGTGAATAACAACCAGACATCTCTGATCCTTCCCTGAGAACATCCGACTGAATTGTCAGGTTTTAAATACAGATGATTCAACTCCAGGTCAGACTCATTCGCCTTGCAGCCTCGTTCTGCTTTTACTCACACCAGAGCTTGAAAAGAAAATGACTTTTTCCTCCGCCTGTCACCACGCTGCCGAGCTAATTGAAAGCTGAAAGCATGAATCGATTCAAAGGAAGCCACGTTTCCATCTCCAGACAACCTGTCCGATCACAATAGTCGATGAATCTCATTTCAAAAATAAAATCAAAATGAGTCACAGAGGACGTTCAGTACAGGAGGATTGTTTATAACCTTATCTTTGATTTCATCCTGCGACCTCATTACAGGATGCGAAGGCGTACAAATGAAATGTCTCCATAACATTCAGACTTTAATGATTCAGATTACCATCAGCTCTTGATGGATGACAGAAAACTGAAGAAAATCTGCCTGTAGAGAACATTTAGACTGAAACACCTGCAGCAGTTTTCAGAGACAGCTGACTGTACAGCTGCTGACGTCACAAATTAGCTGTCTGATTTCAAAAACATTCAATGTATCTGTGATGTATTTTTAAACCTTTTATCATCATAAATTCAACATTCTCGTTTTCATTGATGTGGAATCGACACTTATATCTGACTTATGACGATTTCAATCAGGAAGATTTATGCCTCATTCATTCACAGTCCTCTTTGTCTTTGTCTTCTTTCAGTAAAAAATGCTTTCAATTACACAACGAAATTTGCTCTTTGCATCTGACCCATCAACACATGCATGTGAACACACCACATCATACACAGCATGCGCATGGGGAGCAGGGGGCTGCCACGTGGGCCTTGAGGTCACTGCAAGATTTATTTATTTGCACTGTGATTTACAATACTGTGGCAAGCGGCACAGAGTAAGAGAAAAGGCAGCTCTCAGCAAGACCTTTTTCACAGTATTTTGTATCTCAGGAGGGTCTCTAACTGAGTGAAAGGACCCGGAAGTGGCAGCCACGATAAGAGCTGTTGGAATTTTCTAAATGCTGATCCCACAATTCCTCGGACAGCAGCATTTAAAAAGCTGTTCACGTCACTTATTATGCAATAACTTGATAATATGCTTCTATGTTTGAATTTTGAACAATATATTTAAACCCATTACAGGCTGACTGTGAATTACTGTTGTTAAATCTACTTTTTATGAAGTTGTTGGCCTGTGTGAAGCACTTTGTAACGTATTTTGGGCTTTGTTGTATTGGAGCCTTTAGCAATGTCATTAAATATTTAAATTGTTCTTTCAAAGGTTTTCATATAAAGAAATTGCATGTAATGTTTGTCAGAAAGAAGCATTATGCATTACTGAAGCATTACGTCAGGAGGATGACAGTTGGAGCCCAGAAGATCTTTGCCTGTGTGTAGAGTGCCATTGACATCCTGAAGGGAACAGCTTGGATGAAGAACCTGGTCCATCTCTTCAAGGATGCAGAGGCCATGGACTGGGTCTGGGAGAACCAGCAGAAACACCTGGAGTGTACTCAGGAGACATGTACTGCTAATGCTGAAACTCTGACAGGGAGTCAGCCAGTGTCAAAGACCAGAAGGGGAGGAAGCACATGGTGTACATGCCTCCTCTGATACATCGCCTCAACAGGAGGTGCCAGGAGTTGTTTGGACTTGTTCCTGCTGGGGGATGAGTGTATTGGTTTCTGTTTGCCCATTCATCTGAATCTTTCAGTGCTACTGAACATTACGCTCAGACCAGAGAGACACTTAAAGCAGCCGTGGATGAAGTAGCTCCTGACGCAGATGAACCCCTGGATGGCAATTTGGGCTATGACACTGACAGCCATAGTGACTGTGAATCAGCATCTCACTGACCAGGTTGTGGCTCCTGAGATTAATTCCTGTGTAGAGGAGGTGTGTGGTCCGAATCAGTACCAGCATGTGGAGGAGCTCAGCAGCATTCTAATTGAGATTGCCTTGGAGGAGGAAAAACTAGCTCTCAGTGACTACAAGACAGAGAGTCGTCAGCACCTGGGAGAAGCCTAACCTCCATGATCACAGCATCCAGCAGTTTAACAGCCTCTGTTCAGCACACAGGGTATCTCTCGGTTCGGCCACACCAAAGGTGATCCCTCTGAGTCATAGGCTGCGTTTCATTAGTAGTTCCACTTCCCCTCGTTCACTTACCCTCAGCCCTTGGTATGACGTAACAGCATACGTCGCACGGAGGCCACTTGGGGC
>NW_023339796.1:531883-532617 GCF_004916995.1 Morone saxatilis | reverse complement strand
TATGATGCGCCGACGGATTCACCCCGGGGAGGGCAAGTGAACGGAGGGCATGTTGACACGACTAATGAAACGCAGCCATAGTCTGACTCTAGGAAAAACCGCCTGATGTTCTGCATCATTGAAAAGCTGTGGCTTCATCTCGACTGTGGTGAAAAGGCTCGAGGATTGCCACTGAAGCATCAGATCACCAAAATGTACCAATGTACCAATGATACTTCTCCATGGCAACGATACTGAGGCTCATGGGTAAAAAAGTACTCAGAGGCATTTAACATAACAAACAGGTGACCAAGTGATTGTCTTTTGATAAAGAGATCAAGGTTGATTATTTTAAAAGCAGACTGAATATCCATATTTAGTGTTCACTCGTGATGCAGAAGTAAAATATAAATGTGTAAAAAGCTAAATATTTGAAGGATTTGTGTTTCTGTTTTGTCTCTTCTGTCTGAGACGCTGTCAAATGATTTTTCCATCCATCCCTGTTGTTTCTCTTCAAAAGCACGACCCTGTGCAGGCTGTTTCACTGTGGGTGCACTGTACTGTCTTTCTGTGATGCTTCATTGATCATCATTTGGACTTTGACTCAATCACGTTGTCAATCTGTTAATGAAGTGGACTGATTGGAGACCTGGGGGGGAGGGGGACGTTATTGATAAAGCTCTCCTCCTCAAACCAGCACCGCCCAAACCTTAACCCCCAACCCCTCCATCCCTCCCCCATCAGCTCCTTTTGAC
>NW_023339796.1:527030-531818 GCF_004916995.1 Morone saxatilis | reverse complement strand
ACCCCCCCCCCCCCATCTTGTTCTGAAGTCAATTCAGTGTTGACCTATAAGAAACAAGTTGCCCGCGTAGTAATCATGGATCAGAGAAACAGATATTGCCGGGTAATAACATGGTTGGAGAGCTGCATCAGAGGCTCAGAAAACACTGAGTGCTGCATCGTGTTGATAAGGACTCCTCAAAATATTCTGTCTGTAAATCTGTCTCTAATTGGCCCTCAGGGATAAATAAAGTTTAGTAAATTGAATTAAAAACAGACGCCCACTTGGATGAAAAATAACCCATCAGACATTTTATGTATGTAATATTTTTCAGTTGTAGTCTTGCCTCCTTGCCATGATAGATACAAATGTACAAATTATATGGTCACACTTGGAAATTGTACTACTAGTCTCTACTAGTATCTGTTAATTCTTAAACATAAATGACAAAGATGACCGTTATCAAGCACAGAATTTTTTGAACATAATGTCAGCACTGATCATAAAAATAAATCAGAATAGCCGCATTATTTTCATCATCAGCTTGTTAGCAGGTTGATTACTACATTCAAACATGCTTGACCAACCAAACTCATTGACACTCTCACAGACCCCTGTAAGTGCCTGAACTTGTATTTAGAGTCATCTCCCAGGTGTACAGAAAATGTAATCTGAATCTGCATGATACAGATTGGAAATCCTGTGTTTTGTCATGCTATCCAGGATCAGCTAATACATCTTACTTTTTTGCTGGTTTTTCACCCCAGATAGAAACCTTTCATATCATCATCGTCATACTGTAACCAGTGCACTTAATGGACTACATATCACAATGTAGGCAACTAGTTATGTAAAGAACAACAGGTACAATAGCCAACGTAGGGTCAGTTTGTTTTTATTTGAAAACGGAATGGGAGATGTAATTTTTAAGATTATTTAATGCCAACTAAATCTTTTATTTTATTTTACTGTACTGTACTGAAAAGCCTAATAGGTAGCCTAATATCTACTTTATTTACTTTATTAGTGTAACGATAAAACAAATCAAGTACAAAATATAAATGAATCACAAATCAAATCAAAAAACAGGGTCTGTGACAATCAATACCTGTAATAAATACATTACATTAAGTTAAGTTTCTGCAGTAGAAAAAGATAAAGAGGAGACATGGAAATGTCTCATTATATCCTGATTAAATAAACATTGTAAACACACAGAACACAAGGGCAGCAATGGTCGACCCTCTCATCATGCTGTCAGTCTGTGTATCTCAGTCTCTGATGGTGACCAGAGGGGTTGATGGTAATCTGTTCATCTCAGCCGTCTTCATCATCAGACTAAATGATATCGACAGCTGCTGACTCACCGCTCATCAGTGGCTCAAGGACTTCAGTGTGTGACCGCTGGCTCTGTTTACATGTTACAAGAGAAAACCCTGAGAAACCAGGGCATGGAGGGTAAATCAGGTCAAAATTGTGTTTTTATTCAGCATTCATTGATTCTATGAGATCGAAACATGAGATAAAAATACTATCATTTATCATTTCAGCATTATATCAGTGAAAATGAGAAAACAATATGGAGCAGATTCCCAAGCTGGATAAGATATATGATCTCTCCAGTGTGTTCTGGCTCTGCCCGTATGTCTCCAAAAGGAAGGCGCCCAGGAGGATCTTGATTAGATGCTGAACCACCTCAACTGGCTCCTTTCAGCAGGAAGGCTCCTTTCCACTCCTGGATGTCTGAGCCCATGGAGAACTTTTTGGCGATCTCCATTTTATCCTCTATTGTGAACATTACACTTGATACTACATAAACTCTTTAATTTAGGGCAGCATCTCACTCCCAACCCTGGAGTGAGCAATCCAGAGTTTTCCAACAGAGAACGATGGCATCAGACTTGGAAATACACAAGTTCAAACCACCGAAGGTATGTGATGGATGAAGCCAACAGAACCACATCATCTGCAAAGAGCAGAAACAGAATTCTGAGGTCCTCAAACCAAACACTACCCTACCCCCATCTGTGCCTTGCAATTGTGCATGAAGATCAAAAACAGAATCAATGATGAGGGACAACCCTGGTGGAGGCCAACACCCACAGAACATTTGACTTTCTGCCAACAAATATGTGGGTAACAAGCAAAAGCCCACATTAAGAGTGTAAAATGTAGAGGTTGGACAACAAGGCCCCCTGGCTGTTGTATTGTTGTCATTCTGACATTGTTGATGAAGATGAATTTACCTTTGAGCTGTGAGAGCAGCAATCACAGTGATACTGTGGACAGTACGTTCATCCAAAACCAGCAGTGACACCTCTGGGAAACTTACTGGAATGCTTGACATTCAGACAAAGACAAACTGACAAAGGAACACAGACTAAATACACTGGTTTAAAAAAAAGAGCATTCACGACTTTTGCAGTTTACTAGTCGACTGCAGAAAGTCAACGATAGCGCAGCAGAGGAAAAGGTAAGCAGCGATTTATGTCCAGTGTATGTGATTCAGTTTGTACACAGTCTATGAGAGTTAGAAGAGTTTTAGTGCTACCCCTTTGTACAGTGTGTCTGTGGCTGACAATGGTCAACAATAAGTAATTATCTTATTCAGAATAAACCTGCTGAATAGAGTCGGCCTATGCTGCTGTATTTTACCATAAGTCATAAGTGGTACTTATCTTTATAGAAATACTGTGTGCTTTGTCTCTCATTCTCTTTAATTTAAGTCCATGTGAACAACAAATTCAAGGATCTGTTTACTGTTTTCAGTGAAGTACCAGAACCTCTAACTATCCACCTGAAATAGTTGTATATGCAAAACAGTCAAGATAGTTCTCACTTTTTGTAGGTTTAACACTTTTCCTTTTAACATTTTAAAATGAAACTCATCAAATCACCAACAAAAGACAGAAACAAGCACGAGCCTGAAAATGACACTTAATGCCACCACATTTCACCACGTGCTTCCAAACCACTGAGTTGAATAATTGTTTGAGTGTCAGACTCGTTTACATATTGAGAGCATTTCTTGAGAACACGACAGCAAAAAATACAAAAAGACAACATGCGTGGGCGGACAATTTCAGCTAAAAGCCATCGTGCTGTCTCTCACACGCATAATAACTGCTGTTCTCCTCAAAGTCTGCTGGTGTGTACAGCTGGCACAGGAAACACAGCTGAATATTTGAATAATAATGAGTAAGTGATACAGCAGCCACTCTGTGATGAGTCTGCAGTGCAGCGACTCACCTGAACATCACCATCCAGTCGGTGAAGTAAGAGGCAGAGCAGACTGGATGAGTGTGATACAGGACAGAAACTGTATGTTAAAATTAACTGTTTTCAGAGCAGTTTGGTCCACTGTAGCTCAGACAGTCAGATAAACGTCTTGTTGGACCCAATCTTGATTGGTTTGTTTACAGCAATTTGGAATGGAATTTGGTTTTGTAGTACTGAAGAATGACATTTAAAATAAGATTAATATCAATTTTTGTTTTAACTATTATTGAAAATTTTACATTTCATATAGGTCTTGCGCCTGGGTATGTCAAAATGACTTGACCCCTACACGATTTCAAAAAGCAGCCCTGGCGTCTCGTCTGACCAGCATGTATAAAAATGGGTATGCACATGTATCATGTTACGATGTACAAAAAAGCCTCTTGAAGCCATACCCCAAACCCAACCGGAAGTCAGCCATTTTGAATTTATTGTGGAATTGTTGCAGCTGTTTTTGTCATTTCGAGCTGAAGATGATAAGTTATCAAAATCTTTAGTGTACATTGTTCTTTCGGCCCAAAATTTCACATTTGATAAGAGTCCTGGGTTGAACAAAAACAGATACCAATATTCAGTCACAGTCATAGCGTCACCTTCTGGCAACAGGAAGTAAGCCTTGAATGGCGATCATCATCTGATTTACATCACCGTAGCCCCGACTCGCATTGACTGAGAGCGCCCGCTTGTCGCCGCTCGGAGCTTTTATTTATTTGTCATTCTAAAACACAAGGTTGCACCACTAAAAGAACGTTTTAGTTCCTTCATGCTATACACACATAACATAGCAGATAATTAAGTTAGGTTAAAATAAAACAAATTAAACAATACATACATTGTATGTTTCATGAACTTACAACACACAAGTCAGAACAAACGCTGAGGAGTAATTGGGAGGTTGGACAGAAGCTGAGCAAATGGGATGAATAAGACGTGATACTTATCTTCAGAGTTAAACCCCACTGATAGCTGAAATAAATAACAGAAGGTGGATTTCTTTGAAATCTACTTAGGAAAATCTTCGCTGTATAAGCTGTTTATTTTCACTGCCCCCCTTCAACAAACAGAAGATCCCAATCAGACAGAAAAAGTCTTTTGCTGCTTTCATTATTGGATTTCTTCTTGCTTTGGGTGGGTGGCCCAGCAAACATAAATCTCATATATGATCTAACAAGTCAGCTATATGTATTGAAGAAACATCTGGCTATTGACAATGAGGGAAGTGCTCTACTCAAAAATATGTCTCATAAATATGCCTCAAACAAATTGACAATGAAAACCAGTAACCAGGAAGTAGACCAAACTAATTGTAATTTGCAAAAAGTGTTAGTCGTTAAACAATATAATATTCAGAGACACAGAGTGAGAAACCCCAAACTTAGTGAGCAAACTTGAAGATCAAAAAAAGGTTTAAAGGTGAAGTTGCAGATTGCAACTCCCAGAACACACCTCGCAAGGGTGGCTGTGGCTCAGCTGCAGAGTGGGTCGTCCACTAACCTAAGGTTGGCGGTTCCATCCCTGGCTCCTCTCACT
>NW_023339796.1:523062-526982 GCF_004916995.1 Morone saxatilis | reverse complement strand
AGCAAGATACTGAACCCCAAATGCTCCTGATGCTGTGTCATCGGTGTATGATTGCGTGTGAATGCTTAGTTTCCGTTCTGGTGAGCAGTTGGTACCTTGCATGGCAGCCACTGCCATCAGTGTAAGAATGGGGTGAGTGTGGCATGTGGTGTACAGCGCATTGAGTGGTCCAAAGATTAGAAAGGGACTATATAAGTACAGTCCATTTACCATTTAGTAGTGGGTTCCTGCTCTGTCTCTCAGGTATAATCACCCGATTGTTTGAGCACAAATTATGGAGAAATGGTAAACTTTCACTCAAACAAAACTGGCAGAACGTCTGAACACAAACCTGCTTTAGCATCTGGATTTTTATCTTAAGAATGAGGCTTGTTCTTAATTAACTGTGAGCTGGAGAATGAATTTTACTCAGCAGCTGAGTGAAGAAACCACTGAGTCATTGATTGATCGTCGATAAATATATTATGGTCATTGGATCTGCTTTGATTTCAGCTTTTGAAGCTCATGAGGTTTATTAATCACAAATAAGAGCAGTAAAAAACAAAGAAGCACTTCAGCGGATTTATTAAACACCAGAGAACAGGAATAAAAGAGAAAATTTGTGGAGCACAAAGTTTCATCATATCCTGTCATACAAATTTCATCACATACATCATATTAAAAAGGCCTTAAAAATAAAGTTGATGAAACTCTCTGTAAAATCTGTATTTCAACGATAAGTGGGTCATTCTCCATCAAAATCAGTCCTCAAAGTTTAGAGGAGAACGCCTTCATGAAAAGTCTTTAAAAATACAGATAAAGAAAGAAGGTGAATCTCACATTGAGGGCTTTAGTTTAGAACAGTGGTTCCCAACCTGGGGCTCGGGACCAACTAGGGCTCGCTAAAGCTTCACAGGGGGTTGCGAGGCCTTCTTGACTTTAAGGGGTGTAAGAAAACTTTAACAATATACACAGTAGGTCTTTATCTCAACATTCCTGCATCAGAAATTAGAATGAGAAAAAAAACCTTTAATCTGTCAGAAGATAAGCGTATTAAATCTGTATGATTGTTAAAAATAACATTCAAAAACATAATACAGGCAATCTCTCATGCTACACACAGCATAGAAAAGATAGTTACATTTGAATAACATAATAAATCAATATACACAGTAATATTTATTTATACACTATAGCTTTACATAATGTGGTTCAAACTAACTCCAGCTGCAGCAGTGAAATGCTGCTCTAACACTGATGTATTAATAATGATGTAAAATATAATAATTTCAGTCAGAAGCAGATGAAAGCAGCAGCGTCTCCTCTCAAGTATCCTCCAGTCCCTCTACAGAGGTTTGTTGTAAAGCGTCGCCCCCTTGTGGAAATCTACAGTAATACTACCACACAGTGACAAACAGCACTGGTTCCCAACCTGTTTCCTTTAATATCACTGAGTAAACTGACTATATTTGATGGATATTTCATATTATATTCAATGTATAACAATAACAGTGGAGAACAGCTGATAAACTGAACAATGAACCCAAACAGTGAAACACATAACTGCAGGAAGTTTGTGTAAAACCATTTGGATGAATTTTAAGCAAAGATAAGTTTAACTGATATTTTTACGAACTTTTTATACAATCTTCTCTCTGTATTATGTATTTTTTTAAATCATTTTTTAACAATAATGTAAGGGATAATGCCAAAATCTAAAGTTTTTTACAAGCCATACTTTGCTTCCGTGTTAACGCCTCAGGTCCTTCCTAATACCTGAAAGAATCATTACCATCCCATAAGGTTCTGTTGCAGTAAATCCCAGTAAATAAGACGAACCACAGATACGACTCACGTTATGCAACGAGCCAGGGAGCTAATGTTATTCTAGCACGATTCAAAGTTAATAAAACAGTAAATATAATTTGACAGTATGCTTAACAACACTAGCTAGCTATCAGCCATGACATCCCAAATCAATATCAAGAGTTTCACCAGTAAAAGGACATGTGTACCTCCTGCTGCAGACTGAAGTAATGAGCTGAATGGTGGACGGGATGAGGGAGGAGTGAGTTCAGAGGGGCAGTGTCGGGCCGTGGTGTTCAGAGGATGAAAGATGACACTCAGTGCTGTCAGATAGATTTATGAGATATTCACATTTTTATATAAATGTATATAGGTATAATAGTATTAATAGGCTTGTCTGTGGACAGGTTCAGTGTTTTCCTCTCATTGTTCTATCAGCTCTTTGGTTGTTTTCTAATGCAGGACGAGGCTATTGATCAGTGAAGGCTCTGTGAAAACACACTGTGTTCAGGTTTTCAGCTACAGTCATTAAATTGGATGTAGATTTATTTACTTATGGGTCTTCCTATGATTGATATGCTGCTATCATTAATATAATACTAATCATTTGAACCACAGGCCGTCAAACACTTGACAGCAGTGGAAGATCTCTTACTTAAAAGCAACAATAAGTACTTGAGTTCAAGAAGCTTTACATTTATTGTATCTTAATTATTTGGAACTTTGATTTTAAGGGGTATATATATATGTATATATATATATATACCATATATACAGTTGGCCCATATGTTGATCTGTAACTGGTAACTAAAGCTGTCAGATAAAAGCAGTCGAGTACAATATTTCCCTCTTAAAGGTGGAGTAAAAGTATAAAGTACAGTAAAATCCAAATCAATCATATTTAAAGGCCCAGTGTGTAATATTTATTTAATATAATATTCATATGGATGTTTTCATTAGTGTAAAATCACCTGAAAGTAATAATTGTTCGTTACCTTAGAATGAGACGTTTTACAGTGGTTCGCCATGTGGAACCACCATGTTCCTACAGTAGCCCAGAACAGACAAACTGTATTCAAATGGTTGCAATCTACAACTTCCCCACTAGATGTCGCTAAATCCTATAGACTGGTCCTTTAAGCCAAAGTACTCCCGTCGTTACTTTCCACTGTTACTTTGTGATTTGAAGCTCCTAAAAAGGTGTTTTTTTATACAGAAGAACACAAATATTTTGGGCAGTCGAAGGACGTCTTACAACACTGAGCCTGAGAGAGTGAGAAGATTCAATGAAGCTGCATTTCGTATTGTTGGAAAACAGAAGCACACCTGCCTGGCAGCCGGTCCAAAACCAATATTGTTCTTGTGGGCTGAGCGAGAGGAGCTTCTTCTGAACAATTGAGGGGCGGATGGGCGAACTTTGGCCTGCGTGTTTATCCCTGTATGTCCTGGAGTTTCACTTCTACAAAGGTTTCTGTGGAAGGAAACTTGCAATGTAGTAACGGTGGATTGCAGTTAATGTGTTATATTTTGAATATAATATGAAATATCCATAAAATGTTGGGAACCACTGCTGTTCCTCTCCAGCCCTGATTCCCTCACAGAACTCGGTTTAGTCTTGTTTGTGTTTGGCCATGAAGTTCTTGCCCAGCCCGGGTTGGACAGAAACACAAATCCTGGTAAATATTAGCTTTAGAGTCCAGTTGATGTTAGTGGTAAACAAAAAGCAGCGAGAACCACCGACAACAACCGAGAACTAATCACGAATAAACACATCTTTTATGTCCCTGGAACAATCTGTAACATCAGATCTATTTTTACATTTAATGTGGATTTATATAATAGCAGGAAACTTAAAGCTGGTGTCTGAATGGAAAAGAAAACAAAAACATGGTGTGTTGGCAGAAGAACTAATCCATGTTTGTTTTGTAGGCGGGTTTGATTGCAGATCAGGGAGGCAGCAGGTGGTTTTTGGGATCCATGTGGGCTCAGTTTTCAGCTCTGTGGGGTTTTTTATCTCAACTGTGTCTGGGGCTTGTAGCAGCTGTAGTTTCAGTACAGTTACCTCGGTGGAGAACATGATATACTGACGCAGATCATCCAGGGCGTCGGTCAACAGTGACAAACACTGAACGCTG
>NW_023339796.1:519461-523041 GCF_004916995.1 Morone saxatilis | reverse complement strand
AACGTTACTATCTGCAATGTTCCTATATTTTATTTGGACCGTTAGCTCCATGCTACTAACTAGCTCGCTGTTTACAAATCACCCATCAGCCAACACCACGAAGCAACCAACACCAGACCGACAGCCACGACACAGCTAACCAGCTAAAAGCACAGACAATATGTTCCACAAGCTCTGCAGTAATGTTAACTTTGACTTTGGACTCTGTGTTGCCTTTATAAGCTGACGTTAGCGAGTGAGAGAGAGCGACTCGGAGAACTTACTTACTTATGTAACTTTGCACCACTGCTTTGTTTATGTCAGTCCTCATGAGACGATTCATACGGAAGCCGAGAACGGCCATGGATTCTTCTTTTTTTTATGCACTGTTATCTCGAGATAACAACTTATTATCTCGTTATCTCGACATAACAAAGATCGTTATCTCGTGATAACAAAATAATAATGGGTGTACCGTCTTGTTGTTCAACCACAGGAGCTGCGACAAACAGCTTTACATTGTGTTGTTTAATTAAATTCAATGTTTTTGTATAAGCGCATCATAAACAGAAGTTATCTCAGGACACTTTTCAAAAATAGAGCAGGTCTAGACCCGAACTCCTTATAACATTGTTACTAGAGACCCAACAGTACCAACCATGAGCAAGACCTTGGAGACAGGGGCAAGGAAAAACTGCCTTTTACTTGACTGGGTTTGTTTAGGTGCTACTGGTTATCAGATGAGAGGCTGACAAACTCCTCTCTATCCGGCTGCTTCAGCTTTTCTAAAAAGAAAAATCCATGGCCGTTCTCAGCTTCCGTAGATCCATGGTTTTATTAATTCACAGTAAACGTTATTAATTAAAGTTCATGAATCACTTTAGAGTCATTACAAGCCCTGTAAACATTACTTTAGTCACAGACCTGCAGACCTCCAGTGCTGTCACATGTTAACAGAGCACATGTCACATGTTAACATCCTCATTTAGCATCTGCTTCAAGGTGCTGCCTTCAAGTGCTGCTCGGAAAATACTTCATCTGAGTTTAGTTGTTGTTTCTCTCCCCGGCTGGAATAAACAGTGAAGCTATGAAGTCCCTCCACTGTTTGCTCCAATAACAGCAAACATCAGTCAACTTCCTCCTCTCCTCTACCAACGGGGTAAGAAATATATATAAACATATAAATATGAGGATCTCTGATCAATAATTACAGCCAATAATCTGCTCAAACATTCAACCAAATCTCAGTTGTTGTGTTTTTACTGTTTAGGTTTATTGTTCAGTTTATCAGCTGTTATTTACTGTTATTATTTATTGTTATACATTGAATATACTATAAAATATAGATAAAATATAGAAAAGGGCCCCAATAAGGAAAAGGTTTGTTTGGGAATAATTTATTTTGGTTCAGGAAACTAAATCAGGATCAGGTTTATTGACAAATAGGTAAGATTGTTTATTAAAGTAAACAGAGAAATATAAATAAAGATAAAAATAGAGACAATAAAAAGAGACAATAGGTACAATATGGCTGAATATATTCAATAAATGAAATGTACAAGAATGTGCACAAAATCTGAGCGTTATAATAAAACAAACAGCTCTTAAAGTAGACAGCAGATAATTAATATTAATATGTGTAGCGCCCCCTATCGGCTGATGGTCGTCTCTGTGTCGTGTCTCTCAGATTCCCCGCAGACCCTGAACGCGGCACTAACCCTCATCCATTAAGCCTTCGTTACCGGAGCGGAAAGCAGCGCGCGGCACCGGGCAGCGTCCACACACACCAACCGGAGAGGACAAAACACCGCGTTTACGTTCACTGTAAGTCGTTTCCACACCTCTAGGAGCTCATTACGGTTGTTATCTGCGGCCCGGACTCGAACAGCAGCTCGTCCGCTCCGCACGGCGGCGGCAGCGGCGGCGCGGTTTCCGGGTTTCACCGTCTTTGTGCACACGGCACCGGGCTGGTGCAGCGCGCACAAACACAACGTGTTACTGTTTACCTCCGGTGCTGCTGCTCGGACCGCGGCGGGAGGAGGCTCTGCTGTAGTTTTATGGCTTAATATCTGTTGGTGCGAGCCTCGGCAGCAGCCCGAGGCCTGAGCCCGGGCCGAGGCCACCTGGCAGCGGCTGTCTGTCAGCATCCTCCCGGGGAATATACCGGAGGACCGCGGCTAGCAGGGTGGCTAACAGCGAGCTAACTCACCTCACACACTGAAGAGGTGAGAGCCGTGTTAGCATTAGCATCAGTTATATACTGTAAACATTATTCACTCTTATTCACGACGCGCTGTGTGTTCCGTGAAGCTAACGTCAGTGTGCGCCAGACTGCATTCAGAAAACGCACCGGTGTAATATAATCTGCTGCAACAGGGCGAATACTGTCTCAATGTAACGGGAGTTTTGTAATCCAATTACTCAAAAGGTGCTTTTCTATTCGGCTTAACATCCAACAAAGAAACAGCAACTGTTCACTAGTTTTATTTAAATCCACCCAACTGCTTCCATCTGTCAGAAACCCCACAGTGGGCTGTAGGTTGGCTCTGAAGCGGGGTGTGAGCTCATGGGAGTATTGTTCTATATCCGGTTATAATAATCCTTAAAAAGCTCTCTCGTCATTCAGCCCCACTGACAACACAACAGGGTTCATCCATACACATGATTAAACGTTAACAGTGAGTGCTGGTTGTCATGTAGCATTGTGTTGACCTGTTATTGGTTTAAACAGAGAGTGTATGTGCTCTATATGCAGCGTCTTATATACAGATGATGTGATGGTGTATGTGCACAAATATATCTCTTTATTCAGTGTTATCTCTGGGGACCTACTTTCTTTAAAACCACCACCTTTTTTAAATTAAAAAATATGAACTCGTTGGTTATCTTATGATATATTATGTATTGTAAAGTAAATGAAACCTCGACAGAATATAAAATGTGCAGAATTAGCTCCATTGCAGTATATTTATATAAGTGTACAATGCTGTAATAATACATTAGTGACAGTAAACCAGCTTTATATTGGTATTCTGACAGACTTTTCCCTTTTTAATGTAATATTTTTACATTGTAGTGATTTGATTTTTACTCAAACATGTAAATAAACTGTAATAAATACATGCTATACTGAACACGTGTAGCAGGAGACAATACTTCCTCGTCTGTCGGTTTCACTTTCTTCCTCTAAAGGGAAGAAAAACTGCTTTTAAATGACTCGACCGACAGAAAATGAACTTTACACACAGGATTTAAAAGCACGACTCGGCTCCAGCTTCTTGAATTTGTTGCTTTACGTCTGTTGTGACGCCTTTATAGGGAACTTTTGCGAATGACTCAACGTCGAGTATCACAGACGCACGACTCATCCGCACACAGTGTTGTGTCGTTGCTGTTTCCTGCTGCTATTTTAAATTTCTGTGACTCTTTTAACATCTGAGGGAAGAATTTCTCAGAATGATTTAAGTGTGTCGCAACCGAACTACAAAAAGACAAAAGATCTAAATGTAGTGCAGTGAGCGAACTAACTGCTATAACTTCTTTATTAGGTCTGTCACATTTCATCACTTCATGGTTTAGTTAAAATACCCCCCCCCCCCCC
>NW_023339796.1:511705-519361 GCF_004916995.1 Morone saxatilis | reverse complement strand
AACAACTAGTAACGTTAGAAAAACTACAACACCACAAACAGAACAACAGGCACGCCGCACACACTTGTTTAAGAGTAGTAGACGTTACGTTTCGATGGCGAGCGCGAGACGCCGAGATGGATTTATTGATGGACAGTGTTGTATTGTGTGAGAGATTATTTATAAGTGACAATGTTAGTGTGAAACTGAACACTACAGTATTTAAAAAAAACATTTGCACAAAGCAAGCCGATCCACTTTTCCATGTTGATAAGAGCATTAAAATGAGAAACCCTGACAAGCAATAATATAATTTATAATATAATACCAACATATAAACACGACATCACGTCACAATTTGTTTAGTTAGTTACCGTCTCTAAAAATGTTTGGTTGTCTTTTCAACATGGATTCGTTTAGCAGATATTATTATTGACCGAGGCTCGCTCAACTGTGATTGGAGGACAGAACAAAAAGGGGCGGGGCTTATGAAGGATTAATAAGGGCTCGCTGCCTCTTGCAAAACCCAAAGATACTCAGTTTACTGTCTTAGAAGGAATTAAATTAACTCATGGAACCAGTTCCTGTTTTTCTGTTTTAGGCTGTTTGATTGAAAACTGAATAAATAATATTTGATTTCATCTTTTGAATCTGTGTGAAGCTTCTTCAGCAGTAAATGATGGAACAGATATTCTGACTTTGTGTGTTTTCCCGGCAGAGATGATGGATGAGAAGAAGAGTCGAGGCGTCGTGGCCTTGGTGTTCCTCCTCACGGCGAGTTTGTCGGGCGGCGGCGGGTCGGCCGGCTCGGACTGCGGCCCGTCCACCGCGGAGACAAACGGCGCGGCGCGTTTACTGTCGGCTGCGGTCGACTCGCAGAGAGCCGAGCAGAGCCAGAGGCAGCACCTGGAGGCTCTGTTCAACAGGTGAGACACTCTTTAGACTCAGTCACATTTCCTGCTCGCAGCTCCACACATACAAAGATTCACTTCAGTTTTTGCTTTACCTTAATAAAAACTGAAATATAAAATCTCACTTTTTTGCTGACAATTTCAACACTTAGCTGGAAAAATATTCAAATTAAAATAATTGTGATTCGTCGCATTAAATCCGACAATACTGACGAATAATAATTTGATGTTTGAATTGAATTCTGTAGATGATAAAAACTGATGGATAATGTTTTAAACTGAGCTGTGACTGAAGATTTTATAATTAACACATTTTTCTATTTAACAAATGAAGCAAAATGGCAGAACTTTGATTAAAATCAGTTACTACAGACATAATCTAATTATAGGGATCAATTATTGGCAGCTAGAACTTTGAGAAAAATATTAAAGTTAGAAAAAAAATTGAAAATTGAAGTAGTTGTATTTTGCTAGTTAAATGCTTTTATTGTGAAGCTGCAGGGATCCCTCTGGTGGCTGTTCATCATCGACCATCACGGTGGGATCGAAGTTAAAATAATTAACTGATTAACAATAATATTTAATATTGTATTATTTTTTAAATTCTCTACAATTTTCAGTTTGGTTTCTGTTCAGGTTAAAAAATAAACTGGAAACATTTATTATAAATAATAGTGTTTATAAAACGTGTTTCTTTTTACTGTAGATACAAAATATAAACTATTTACTTCAAGTAAATATTTTATATTAAAGGACTTTTAAAAATGGTGCGAGTCATCAATAAATAAACATGTTCAATATTTAAAGTCTAATATTGAATCCAGTGAAATATTAATGATTTGTGTATAAATAGCAGTAAAACCTCTGGACTGATGTTGGCGGGTCATAGAAGAACTCTTGTGTCAGCAGTTATTTCGTACTGATTATTGATTATTGATTATTGTTTGTATTGTTTCAGATACGGAGAGAACGGCACCATCTCTCTGGCCGGGTTAAAGCGCCTCCTACAGAACGTGGGTTTGGATCGCATCAGGACCGTGATGGTGCAACATCACGAGCAAGCGGGCCACCACGACCACAATCACCATCATCATCATCATCACAACCACCACGAAGGCCACCGTCACCACGACGACAACTCGCATCACCAGAAACACGTTCACACCGAAGCCTCGCATCCCAGAAAGACCCCTGAAGACCAGCACAGCCACGACGACCTGCGTGAAAGGAAGACCACGGCGGCTCAGGAGGTCAGTGCCACGGCGGCGTACAGCGCCCAGCTGAGACTAAACGGCCCTGAAACCACCAGACGGGTCACTGAAAGCCAGACACAGGCAGCTGCCGTCAGCCGGGGGGATCACGACCACGACCATGATCACGACCATGACCACGACCATGATCACGATCACGACCATGGCCATGGCCATGAGGACCTTCCTCACAACCGAAGCGCGGACAGCGTAGAGGTACGACATTAGCTTCTCATCGACAGCTGTGTTGTTGGAAAATATTGATTATCTGTCAACAAAAACTGAGTTTATGGGTAAAAAAACATTTTGTTTTAATACTTTATTGTGAAGAAAATATAATATAATCAACAGCTTTAGAAAAGGTTGATGGAAAAGGAAACTGGGACAGCTGTGGAGCTCAGGAGACAGAGCAGGTCGTCCAATATGGACAGCGAGCTCACAGCTTTAATAAAGAAAATAAACTCACCAAATGTCAAGAAGGGAAAAGAAAAACACAGATTTCCCTCATCAAACAGAAAAGTACAACCGTACACCGTCTGAATGAAAGTTTAAAGACCTTGTTCTTAATCTGAGAACACAAAATAAACCGTCTCTATTAGTCTTTACACTGCCCTCTCCTCTCAGTCAGAGTCCTGGTTGGAGCCTCTGTGAATCACCTTGTTACTGTATTCCCTGTTGTTAAACTAGTGGAAATAAACCTTTGACTGCAGTCAGATGTGAAAACACACTGGCTCTACAGCTGTTCTCTGGCTCAGTGTGTGAACTGCACCGCTGAACGTCTGTCACTGAGCGTGTCCTTGAGCGAGATACTGAATGTTCTCCCGATGCCGTGCTATCGCTGTGTGAGTGGGTGTGAAAGTCCATTTCACTCAAAGTAACATTAACAACTTACATTTAATTAGTTGGAATTCATTTGAACTGAAAATAGGCATCAGACGATATGTCACAAATATCCTGCCCAGAATAATCACGATATTATAACAGTAAGCTTCAAAATAAAACTCCTAAAATGACACTAAAACACACTGGAATCTGTTCATTACATCTTTATTGCACCACATTGGTTTAGGATTGTGAGCTGTGAGGATATTCACGATTATCCTGTTTCTTATCGTGATACATGATAATATTCATATATATCGTCCCATCAGTAACTGAGAATGTGCTTGTCGTCAGGATTCTTTCAGTTTTTGAGTGAAGAACCAACAGTAGTGTCAGTGTCTGTACAGGAGTAGTCCTTTAAACCTCCAGTGACTCTTCATGTATGTGTGTTCTTCCCTCCAGTGTCAGAACGCCTCCAGCATCCTCTCCTCACATGGGATGTCTCAGGTGGTGGGTATGACCCTCAGTGACTTCAGCTTCCTCTGCCCCGCCCTCCTCAACCAGATTGATGGCGGCGCGTGCATCCAGCACGGAGGACGCGAGGAGAGAGGTAGGAGGGTGTTCAAGAAGCCGCAGACTTCGTGTAATAAATTGCACCCACCTCGTGATGTGGATGTGCTGTTTCTTTGGTCCATGCTACACCCTTTCAGCAAAACTGGGCCAGTAGCAAACACAGAAACTCCTGGGTGGAGATACACTGACTCAGTGACACACCTGGAGGGTTAAAGCTTTGACGATCCAGATTTACCCGTTTACACTGCTAACAGCCTGGCACAGTGAACAGGAAGTGTTATGAAGTATGTAAAGGGCTGTTTTTGTTTTGTGTTGAATGTCAGTACAAAGCTTTATGTTGCAGAGCTGTTCCTTCTGAACTACAGTCAGTGTGTGCTCTTATAGACATCCTGCCTGTTGCTGGAAGGGTGTCAAAATAAAAGATATGAAAAAGAAAAGGCATTATCAAAACAAAAGCTCAAAAGTTGTCTTTTACAAAACTAGATTGATTAACTCTCTCTTTCATTTTTAGACCATAAGCATGGTCACGGTCACCATGGTGACCACAACAACTCGCACCACAATCACGGCGAGCGCTCTGAAAGCGGCAAAAGCATCACAATAGGTAAGATGGTGAACGAGGTTAAACACAAACGCTCGGTTTCACACAATATTTGTACGTTTTTCATTTCTGCCTTTTGAATTGTGGAGAAGTGAGATGAAGTGTTTGTGTGTTGCAGCGTGGGTCGGCGGGTTCATCTCCATCACGGTCATCAGCCTGCTGTCTCTGCTCGGCGTCGTCCTCATCCCGCTCATGAACAGAGTTTTCTTCAAGTTCCTCCTCAGCTTCCTGGTGGCGCTGGCCGTCGGCACTCTGAGCGGAGACGCCTTCCTCCACCTCATCCCCCACGTGAGTCGCCGTTTGTTTAGAGCTCCACTTTCTTTACATGTCTTTGAGCGACCTCACGTTGTCAGTCCTGTCGGGTCAAATTCAAATTTTGAGAAAAGGATTTCAACACGACAAACGCTGCAGTTTAAAGGTCCAGTGTGTAACATTGAGGAGCATCTATTGTCAGAAATATAGTATAACATTCATAGGTATGTTTTCATCAGTGTTTAATCACCTGAATATAGCTGTTGTGTGTGTTTGTGTTACCTTAGAATGAGACCTTCATGTGTGTTTGGCTGCACTGTTTTGCAATTTTCCATATAAACTGCAGATTCTTTGCACAGTATGGAGGTTGTTAAAGTTTCCTAGTGACTGTAGGGAAGTGTTGGCATTTTCATCACCTAACATTACATTTCTTTTGTCCTGCTTCAGTCTCAGGGAGGCCACCATCACCACCACGAGGATTCTGGCATGAATTTCTCTGAGGGACATCACCACCATGACGAGCGAGAGGAAAACCTGGACGCTGTGTGGAAGGGTCTGACGGCTCTGAGCGGAGTCTACTTCATGTTTCTGATCGAACACTTCCTGACGCTGGGAAAAATGTACAAAGACAAGAAACAAAAGGTCAAAGTTTGATCCGTTTCTTTCCATGTTGGGTTTGTGAAAACGGGTAATAATAAAGTTTTTATTTTAAAACACTTCCTAAAGCAACATCCTGTTACTGTATGAATGGATCGATGTCAGTCCCTGCAGGATTTCACAGCAAATGTAATAATAGTTGGTATTTTTTAGTATTAAATAAAAAATCAGAAGACAGGAGAAGGCGCACACAGTTTGTCACACTATTGGCCTTAATGGTTGTGATTGAAACTTTACAATATGATTTTTAAAACTGTTATTTGCAGTTAAAATTCCATGGCAGGTGATTGTGAGTATTTGCATCTGGCTTTGATTTTGGATTTTTGAGGTCTACACACTTCCTCTGGAGACTGTAATCGCCATGGAAACACAAGTTTGAGTGTACTGGTGTTGTTGCTGTGGTCGTTGTGTTGTCTGAAATAAAAACAAGGTTTTCCTGCCGTCCGAGCAGATCCAGAAGAAGTGGGACCAGAACGACAAAGCAGATCCAGAGAAGCAGCCGGCTCTGCAAGAGAACGACCTGAAGCCGACTGAAGGTGGGGCGACGAGTCTGAGATGAAGGAAAATGGCCCGCTATAAAATAAACGTTTAGCATTGAACAGAAAGATTTTATTCTTTAAAAATGACACAAAAAGATAAGTTATCATAATTGTTGGCAATTACTTTAATAGTCTACTAACCAACTAATTGTTGGAGCTCTACTTTATATATTATGACTGTTATATCTCTGTTTAAATCTCCTTGCTGACAGAATGTATGTAAGAGCAGCTCAAAGTCGACGTACCTGTGTAAGACTAGTCAGGTGTTTCTGTGTAATCCTGCTTTGTTGTTGTGGTGACCTCGTTGTCTTTCTCCAGATGTGGAGACGAATGGTGCCGGTATGTTCGGCGACCACCCGAGCGGCCTGCAGGGCGGCGTGGCGGAGGAGGAGCAGGTGATGCTGGCGCCGCAGGTGTCCGTCGTCACGCCGGGTTACAGCGGAGCGTCGGGGGCCGCGGCCTACACCGCCGAGGACTGCGAGAACAAGTGCCACTCCCACTTCCACGACACGGTGGGCCAGGCCGACAGCATGCACCACCACCACCACGACTACCACCACATCCTGCACCACCACCACTCCCAGAACCACCACCCTCACAGCCACTCCCACTCCTACTCGGAGCAGCACTTCCAGCAGGCCGGCGTGGCCACGCTCGCCTGGATGGTCATCATGGGAGACGGACTGCACAACTTCAGCGACGGCCTGGCTATCGGTCAGTGAGTGTTAGTGCCGCGTGACCTCAAATCAGTATGATGGTACTCTGGTGATGTCACTGTGGGGCTGATTACTAAACCACGAAATGAGACAAAATATGAAGGAATCAGAATGTGAACAGTTGTTATTGTACAAACTGCAGCGTAGTGAAATCAGTCCGAAACATATTTATTTAATATTGCTTCCTTTTCAAAACCAAACATGAAAATAGTGAACACTATAAAGTGTTCTTCTGCACAACACAAGAATGAGTTACAGCTGTGTGGAATTAACTTAAACTGGTGTACCTGTTCATTCACTATATATCCCAGCACTAGTAGGTCTAGTGTATAGGAATGTAAAGATGTTCGTAAGACAGTTTTGCAAAGAAAAGGAAACTCGTTGATGTACTCACCAGATGTTTGCATGTTACAGTAGAGAAGTAGTGGTGACGGTGGCTTTGAATGTTGTCCCTGGTTCTACAGGAGCTGCTTTCACCGAGGGTCTGTCCAGCGGTCTCAGTACTTCTGTGGCGGTTTTCTGTCACGAGCTGCCTCACGAGTTGGGTAAGACGGTCCGTCTGCTGTCAGTCCACATACGACCTCACTGGAGGAATTTTTACCAATAAAATCCTTCAGTCAGTTTTAGTATCATTAATGTATTCAGACTTTGTTAAATATCGTCACTAATGTTTGTCACTCAAATGTATTTTTGTCTTTTAGCAGAGTGAGGATAAAACCTATGATTCTGGTCTGGAGTTAACAGTTTCCTGTTTCCCAGGTGACTTTGCGGTGCTCCTGAAGGCAGGGATGACGGTGCGTCAGGCCATCCTGTACAACGTGTTGTCGGCCATGATGGCCTACTTTGGCATGGTGACGGGTATCTTGATCGGACACTACGCGGAGAACATCTCCATGTGGATATTCGCCCTCACAGCCGGACTCTTCATGTATGTGGCCCTGGTGGACATGGTGAGTCAGCGTTAGCTCCAGAACGCACTGCGGACGCTACAGCCGACAGTCACTGACAGATACTTTCTGCAGCTGTATGACAGGAAGTGTCTGCAGTGCTGTTACAACACAAACCTGCTGGACGTCAGCTTCCTTTCTGCGGTCATTTGTCACCAAAACAACTGAATTAACCACATTTCCACTGTGTCAGATTTGGAAAACCCCTGTTCCAGTCTGTGCGACTGTACATGATTTCAAATAAGTTTCAAATTATTCTTTCATCTGGATTTCTGCCGTTGATGGTATCTAAATACTGGGCTTCCAGCTCTAAGAGTCATGAATAACACCATCAGTAAGAAGCACATCATGTTTATTTAGGAAAGTAGTGTTTCTGTAGTGGAGACTAAACGTTAACAATGATCCATAT
>NW_023339796.1:504384-511605 GCF_004916995.1 Morone saxatilis | reverse complement strand
ACAGTGTATACTGATCAATAATCAATAAAGATACAGTGTATACTGATCAATAATCAATAAAGATACAGTGTATTCTGTATAGAAATCTTCTGTCTTCAGTATTACCTGAGACTGTTTGATAAGCAGTTTAAGGTCTGTGATGTGTATTAAGGAAGAAGTGAAGTAAGGAATGATTCAGCAGTGTAGAAGGAACGGTTCAACAGTTTCCTCACTGAGTCAGCAGAACTGGAACTCTGCTGTCAGCCAGTCAGCAGCATCTGTTCTGTCCACTCAACAGGTCTCCACCGAATGTCTGTCACAGAGGCTTCAGGACCAGATGGCCTCTTCTCACACACACACACACTGTACAAACCTGCAAACAACAAGTTTATAAAAACAAACTCAAGAGAGGTGAGCTGTCACAAACCGCTGCTGTCTGCACGCTGCAGAGCCTCTGCTGTCTGAGGCTGCCCTCTTGTGGCCGCCGCTGTGCACTGCGCTCAGTTCAACAGACTCCTTGGTGAATTATTACATGAACGCAAAGGTTGGGCAGAATTTACGGGCAGTGGTTGAATTTGTGTTCTGCATTGCAGCTTCCTGGAGGGACGGCTATAGACTTCCACCAAGATCCTAAACGACAAAGCAAAACTACACAATATAAGACTTCTATCTTCTTCTATTCAGATATCTGACTGAAATATGATGAATACAAACGTACACCTTGTTATAACTCCAGTACCTCTCCCCTCTGAGTGCCCCGATCTGTTATCCATCAGTAAAGTCCGATTTAAATGAGACTTGCTGTTGTTTTTCTTCCCAGGTGCCGGAGATGTTGCATAATGACGCCGGCGACCACGGCTTCAGCCACTGTGGCTTTTTCCTGCTCCAGAACGCCGGCATCCTGCTGGGCTTCTGCATAATGCTGCTAATCGCCATATTTGAACACAAAATCCAGCTGGACCTGGGATACTGAGGGGGGAGGGGGTGTCATCCTGAGCTTCATGTGCGTTTCAGTGTCTCCGTCAGAAATGTAATGTGGTTTTATTTGTTCTAGACAGTCAGCCTGGTTCATTTTGTATTTCCACAAGAAGAAGCATCTGCTCAAACACAGACATCGAAACGTAATCTAGGAAGGTGCCACGTTGACCCCCGACCCCCAGGACCTCTTTTGCCATCATATTTAATTCAGTTTTTTATTTTTTTATCCTGTTATGTCTGATTTTGTCATTTTTTTTATTAGATTTTTTGGAAGTTTTTGTGCTGCTGAGTCAAACCAGATCAGTATTCCAGTAAATACCCAAAGTGCCATAAGAGACCCACTGTTGGCCCATACTGATGGGCCTTCCCACAAGTACCATGAGCTGAAAGTTTCTGACCACAATCTTTGAGCGTTTACCAAGAAATTACTTTTGTTTTCTGACCAACATTCTAAAACTCAAACCATCTGAATCTGAATTTAATCTACTATAGTTACACTCAGTGCTCAGTTTGTGGTAGGGATGGAAACTGACACTCTTTTTGATTCCTGATCAGATTTCTGTGTGGGGAACAAGTAGCCATACACAGGTTTTATTATCTCTGAGTCTGAACACAGAGAATAGAGTTACAGTAGTTTCTTTGTGAGCTGACATTCCTCCGTGCTCCAAGTTTCCAGCAGCGCAGAAGCAGAAGGTTGTTTGTTGTTGTTGTATATTTGCACAGCAACTGCCCTCTATGGCTTGAAACCAGCTATTGCAACTGAATTTCAGAATTGGCTGATCTGGAGGCAGGTGCCGTATGTGGTGGCAGCTTTCGTCTCCAGTGTCAGTGCTGATCTGGGAGCAGATGTGATCAAATTGTTGTTTTTTTGCCGTGTTAAAAGAGGGACGGTGGCAATTCTTGATGTGGATCTTTGGTGACCCAAGAGCAGAAGGCACAGTTGTGTTGTACTGCGCTGCCCTTTATCAAAAAGAGATGGTTTGGAAGTCAGTGCAGCAGAAAAGACGACACCTGTGGCCTTTTTATTGAGCGACAGAGAGCCTGATGGTCAGACTCTGGTAGAGATCAGAGGTATAATGGTGGGAATCCGTCCGTTAAATCAACCAGAGTTCAGCTTGATGCAGGAAAAGGACCTTGTTGGTTAAAACTCTCACTGTTTATGTTCTGATGAATGTGGGATTACTGTAACGGTCTGTTTTGATTCATCATTTAAAAATGAGTAAAATGAAAACATTCATGATCGTGAAAAAGGACAAAAAGACGCAGCTGTGTGTAGGGTTAGGGTTAGGGTTAGGGTTAGAGACGGGGCTTTAGACTTATAGGACTTGGTTCACTCTGCCTTTCGTGGCCACGACCTTTGACTTCAATATGAAGTCTGTAAGAAGAACAGCCAGATAGAAGTACGGCTTCTGTCCAATGGAGAGCTGAGAAACCGAAAGCAAATTATGGCAAGAAAAAGGGGAAACTCGTAGACTGTTTGTTGTAGCGTGTTTTTAATTTATTTTATTGTTCCTGTTATGTGGCAGCTCAACACTGATAGTGTTCAGAGAAAACTAATAATCTTTGTTACAATATTACTCCTGTTCTGTTTGAATTATCACCAACTGCAGATGTCACTCATGTTTTTTAAAAAGAGGCTCTGATGTTTAGGTCAAGGTTTCCTCACAGGTTGTGAAAAAGTCAAGACATGAACCTCACTGTGTATATTACATGTACTATATGATACTGTATGTATATATTTGTGTACAATGCTGTACAAGTATGTGTGTCATTAGTTTCAGCTGTCCACTCAATGTTTGTCTCAGTCACATCAACACGAACCAAAAGATTGATTTATAAAAGGTAGAGTGTGCAAAACACGTCTGAGTGAGAGAGAGTTGTTCTTTCTGTCTAAAACCAAACTTAAAGCCACGCAGTCGATTCTCACAGCTCAGCTGCTGATTCGACTCATTGGTCGTTTTTGAGGTCGTCACTTGTGGTCAAAAGGTATCTAAAACTGATCTGAGATAAGAGGAAGTCCAAAACATCAGGACAACATCTGCATCGAACACAGTGATTTAAAGATCAGTTTCAGACTCAAACACAAACTTTAATTTATTTGTGATTTGCCATCAGCATGTTTTCTTTCTCACAAAATATAAACATAAACAACCTGAAAAACCTTTGTTTGAATACAGCATCAACTGAAACATTTGCATTAACACCCCCTCTCACTTTTTCACCTTCTGACAGACTTGCTCAGATGCGACATTAACTGACGTTTGTAAAAATGTCCAAGCATTCGTCTTCTACTCTTTTGATCCCAGACGTATGTGATAGAAACAAAATATATTTCAGTGAACAAAGTGATGTCTTTTGTTCTTTTCACAGCAATGAGTTGAATGTCGACTATATTTTATATTCAACTCCTTTTGTGAACAAATACAACCTAATGAGTTATATTTGAAAGCAGCTCAGATCGTGTGTATTGTTTTTTATGTAATAAGAGAATTTTTTTTTCTAAATGCAAATGTGTGTATACTTTACTTAAAATATACATAACAGTGAAAATGTACCAGTGTTAGTAATGACAAACGGACCCTGAGTGTAAACTAGAGCTGCAAACATTTAGTTTATCAGCATATTTATCGTTACATTTTTCATATAAAAATGAAATATGTAGATTTTGGGCTTTTCTCTGTTTCACATCATATTAAACTGAATATATTTGGCGTTTGGACTGACAGAAAGACATTTAAAGACATCGCCTTGTACTCTGAGATACTGTGATGAACGTTTGTCACTATTTTCTGACATTTTATAGACTAAACAATTCATTAATCTAGAAAATGCTCAGCAGATGAATCTATATTGAAAATAATCCGTAGTTTCAGTAAACCTTCACAAACACCGACTCGCTGCGTAAAATCGTAAATTACTCGACCCACCAGTTTGTGATCTGTACGACTTCCTGTGGCCTCAAAAATGACCATCGAGTCCACTCAACATCTGGATTAATCTCCAGAAAGGAGAGATTCAACAAACTGACAGTTTAAACAGTGTTTCTGTTCTTTTCCCATCTCTGTACCGGCTGACGGCCTGCACTGACCTTCAGGCAGCTGTGGTGTTGACTCACTTTGCTTTTTGACATTCCTGAACACAAATAAAGTTGCTCACCTTCCCACAATGCTCTGCCCGAACCTCTTTGTGTGTCTGCACATCCTGAACAATGCAAAACCAAAACCAATATATAATTTATCTTTATACAGATGTACAGGAGTACATTCACACAGTGGTAAGTGTTGTTGAACAGCTGAAAATGTATTCTGCTCATTAGACACATCTACTTCTCTTCAGTGCTGTGATCTTTAACCCTAGACTTAATGATGTTACTGTTGGAGCTGCTCCAAGTGGAGCTAGTTTGAACTACTTTATATGCAGTTAGTTGGCCAACATGAGTCATCCATGTTTGGTTTTCAGGCCCTGAACGCTACCTAAAAATTATACACAATAACACTGGTGATCACTGTATCTCAATATAACATGAACTCAGCAGAACAGCTGGCTTTGTGCAGGCTGACTCCCTGTCACATATAATTGACAGAATTATCTAACAAACAGCATCCAGTTCAGTGTCCTGCCCTCTACACATCCTGTCTTCTCTTTACAGTCCTTATAAAGCACTATGTATAATCCTCAAAAGTCTGAGCGTATGCAGAAACACAGTTTGTAAAATTAAACTTGTAAGCTTGTAAATTAGAAAGAATAAAGGCAGCAACCTAGACTGAAGAGTATTTTAACAACACATGGCAATAATGATGATATTCTGGACAAAGTCTAAAAACAATCTGATTCCAAGTGAAGACCACTTTTTCTAAACTTAAAGGAAACCCATATCTGACCTGGAAACATTTACTGTAATGAACTGTGTGTAGGATAAAAACAAGCTGAAGCTAAAAAGAGCAAAAATAAAGCTGAGTCAGAAAAAGAACAACATTTGCAACTAAATTTATTTATTATTTCTTCTCAATCAAATAACATTCAAATAATGAAACAGTGTTTCCAGTACAATTAAACATTTACCAGATCATCTGGTATCAACATCTTAATATCCAAATTACATTGAAAGTACTTATGTCTTTTGAAGCATCTGAAGTACAATTAGGCAACAAAAATCAATAAAAGATAAATATACAAAATGCATCGGGTTAAAGTTAAAGACAAATGTTAAAACCTGAAATCTGTATTTTCTTAAATCAATGTATTACTGCTGATTCTTTAGAGCTCTGTTCCTCTATAACTTTTAACCATTGGTGAACAACAGTCACATTAAGCCTTGTCCTCTGTGTGCTGTTTGATCAGGCTGAATGTCACAGACAGCAATTGTGTTACCGTCTTTGTTACCAAAATCCTCTAAGATACAAGTTACAATAATTGGCAAACCCACAAACAAATAGTCTTAAACCATAAACATTTAGCATAAAATTAGAATGATTACAAATATTAAAAAGTGTATTCTTAGTGCTAAATAGATTCATTAATGAAAATATGAAAATATCTGTGTGGCAACAATGACTGTCATCAATAAATTATTAAAAAAGAAAACTATTCTTAAAAGAACATGTAGACATGCCATCCAGGGCAGTGTGGTTGTTAACCAATTAAAACATTGTTATTGATTAAACTGCAGTGAAATCTGGCGCATTCATGATTGTCTAACAAAGCTTGATAATGAAAAGAAGTAGAGGCAGAATTCAGCTTGCTAACCTACACTGTAAGCGTAACATACCATGATAACTTTAGCATGACAACCTGCAAAATGTTAGCATGTTACTAGAATCAGAATCAGGGTTTATTGTCAATTATTCACATACAAGAAAAAAAAAAACAACCTCACAGTGCTGCTAACATGGCTGCACAAAACAGTTTTTTACCTAATAAAAGCCAAAGAAATTTGCAGCTTTCTTGAGAAAACCTTTCTTTTCTTGCCTCTCCTGTCTTTCTTCAGACAGTTCCTCGTCCGTTTTTGTTAGTTTATCTCGTTTGGCTACTTTGGAGATAATTTTAGCCTTTTCCTTCATTGCCTCCAGAGACTGAATTCGAGCCTGGTAACCCTCTTTAGCCTCTGACTTTTCTCCTTCAATCAGCATGTCGATGTACCCTGGAGTGGTCAGAGGGTTCGGCCTCAGAGCGATCTCTTGCAGACGAGTTAAAGAGTGAGCTGACTGATCCATGAGGGACACTATCATTTCTTGAAGGTGAACAATTTCTTCCTCTTGCCTCTCAATCAGTTCCTGAACAGTCATCTTTTCTTTTGTAGCATTTTCGTACTTTTCTTTCAGTTCTTGCAGTGTCTTCTTCTCTTTTACTTGAACATACTCCCAACTGTATGTTTGGTTGAAATGCACATTCCAAATGCATTTCCCAGGGCAGACAGTGCACCTCCCTGTCATGTCCATTGCTGTACATTTATGTTTTTGATCATCATCTGCTATCGCACATGGGTAGTGGCATGTTACTGAACAATTCTGGCAGTTGGTAATGTACTCTCCTTTCTTTGTGAGCTCTTTTTTGACTGGTTTAATGACATCCACCTCAATCTCAAAGTTTTCATTTGAAGTCATAGCTGTTTCATGCTCTTTAATTTTTTCTTTGGTTGTCTTAATTTCTTGAAGTTTTGCCAATCCAGCTTTAACTTGTGGTTGCAAACCTTCAACAGCTGTTTCAAGATGCTTTCGTTCTTTCAGAACCTCTTGAGTCATTTGCAGACTTTTGGTTGTCATTTTACTCAAAGCAGTAAAGAACTTCTCCATGCTTTTGGCACCCATGTTCCAAAACATTTCATCAAAGTTTTCATCATCTTCATCAGAGTCCTCATCACAGGGCCCGTCACTGACACATTTGTTGTCAGCAAACAATGCAGAGTTGTTGAATTTGAAGTGAACTGGAAGCCCTATGTCATTTTTTGGACATGGAACTCCAGAGACATTGATTGCCTCAAGAACTGGTGGCTGCTTGCCGTCTGCAAAAGTCACCATCATCTCAATGTTCTCTGCCACATCTTTTCCAAAAATGGACAGCACTGAGTCAAACACATATCGCTGGGTTGCTGTTAGTCGTGCAAGAGAGGCCTGGGTAACAAAACACACTGCATCAATCTCACTGACTCCACTAACAGAGGTGAAAAGCCTCCGAATTTGATCTGTGATCTCCCTGTGTCTTTTTATGCCTCTTGTGTCTCCAAACCCTGGTGTGTCCACGATGGTCAGAGAGAAGGGGATTTTA
>NW_023339796.1:500322-504298 GCF_004916995.1 Morone saxatilis | reverse complement strand
CTCGACTGATCCTCATCAACTAATCTGAATCTGAAATTGTCGTTCCACTCTACACCAACAATGTAGTTGATCATTCCATTGATCAGAGTGGACTTTCCTGATCCGCTCTCTCCAAAAAGCATTATTGTGCGATTTTGCCTCATACTTTTTTTATCAAAGTTATACCTCCGGCATCCATCGATGTCCATATCTTCTTCTTTGAGAGGCAGTTTGTAAACCAAGGGGGATTCAAAATGTATATTCTTGCTGATATCTTTGAGGAATTCAGCAAGACGTGCAAAGTCACGTTTTTTTGTGCAGACATTAACAGAGATGCTTTCTTTGCTTCTTCCAGCTGCACCACAATCACATCTGACCCTGACAACATATTCTGTCTCTGACTGAAGCTCTGAAATGATCGTCTTTTCAGCCTTCGACATCATTTGGTTCCATTGGAGATCTTCCTCTTTCATCCCGTTGTCTGTTTTGGCGTACTCCACGATGTAGCTCCGTATCTGGACATCTTGTCCAAGCTCAGCAGGGCGTTTCTCCCCACGCTCACTCTGGGGAAAAAAAAAAAAAAAAAATATCTCACTTGAGTTTTGGTTCAACTTGAGGTTTTCACGAGGCTGCAAGGTAACGGTTTTTAATGGAACCACTGCACTACTACCCTGGCTGGTCCAAACACCTAACTGAGGTCAATGCTCCTGCCATCTGAACACTCCTCTGTTGTTTAGGACTCCAGATCTTCTTCACCTGTTGACACTTCTTCTTAGCTTTCCTGATGCTGTCTGTTGTTTGCCATCACATCCTTCCACGGACACAGTACTCAACAGAGTAGGGTGAATGTTCTCGCCTCCAAATCTGGGTGGAGAAATCTGAGTGTCACACCTGTTTGACGGTTTAATGGTCGCTGACGTGTCACTGTTTTCCAGCGCCTTTGAAGGCGGCTCAAAGTTCTCACTTACAGAAAAGCCTTCTTTATAAAGGTAGATGCTTGAACCTTTCTGTTTCTCATTAGTTAAACCAACTATCAAGAACTTAATGTTCTTGTTCTCCTTGTTGGCCTCTGCAAAGTCACTGAAGAGCTTTGCTTTATCTCTCATTGCATCTGCTACTTTGTTTGGAGGCATACCATTGTTCCTTCTCTACATCATGAGTATGTGAATGTTGAGGGTCGTCTGGTTTGGTTGTTCCTTTTAAGCAGTCTGATAAAGCTGAGAGGAACGGTTCATCACTTCCCAGTGAGGTGAAAACAAAACACACTGAATGCTCTACACTGATGGTTTCCTCATGAAGACCATTCTGAGTTGAGACAATCTTGGTGTTTTTCATTATGTTGGTGAAAGACTTTAAAGTGTAAATTTCTCTCTCTTTACAGTCCATCCACTCGTTCAGGTCTTTGCTGTTGAAAGGAGAAGAATGTCTCTTCTTCAGGATCTCTGCGAGCACAGCCTCCTCTTCTCCTCCTCCTCGGATTGATGGAAGTTTCTTTGCCAAGGTTTGTTGGAATCCCAGCTTGAACTCAGAGCACATCTCTTTAAATTGTTTAAGTTTTTTGCCAATCTGTGGGAACTGCTGTGCAGTGGTGGTTTTCAGTGCATCATTACACCTCATTTCCAGCTCACTGAAATCCTCCAGGACACTCTGTGATTGCTGAACTAGTCCTATACTTATCTGACGGACGAGTTTCGCAGCAGAAGAATCTAAACTTGTCAGTGGCAACAGCCAGACCTTCATTGGTACAGCGTTTTCTCCGTTGGCTCCCAGCAACTGTGGCAGACTTTGGTAGATTTGTACTGCATCCTGAAAGGTTGTAGGAGGTTTCTGAATGGAAAAGTCTCCATAGAACCTGCAGGAGAATTTCTGAACGTTTGCTTTTTCCTTGTCTTCCATTTTCAGTGAACCTTCACCCTCTATTGCCAGGCAAGGAATCTTTTTGATCATCACCTTCAAGTTACCCTCAATGTCTTGATGATCTTCCTGTTCAGAAACCTCACGGTCAAAGACAAAGAAGGCTTGTGCCCCATAAAGAATAGCTGTGACTACATGTGTTGCTAATCCTTTATCAAAGACATACGGATGCTTCACATTGCCTCTTCCAAGATGATCCATTGACAGTTCCTGAAACTTTGTGGTAGCTTTGTATGTCAGTGTTACTCTGGCCTGATTTTTTGATGTCTTATGATCATTCAGGTATTTGGCTGATCCACCAACCTCTATGAGTCCACCCAAGAAACTTGCTTTCAGTGAAGCTTCAACATTTAGTGCTGAAGATTTGTCCTCAATTGATTCAGATGCAACTATCTCAAAGTCAGTGTTAGGTTTTGGACTTTCTCTTGTATCTTTGTTCAGGTCATTGCTGTCCCACAGTGTCATGCCTGCCAAAAAGAAGGTTGGGTTAAACTATCTTTTATGGTATGTTAGTAAGGCATGAAATAGTATAGCTTAAATAAACTTAAAGGAGTTGCCAAGAAAATTTAAAATCCTATTCCCATAGGTAAGAGATGGAAAACTTTTGTTGTGGTTTCAGTTGCATTTTGTAACATTTCATGTGAATTCTTACCAGGGACAAGTGAGTCTTGGCGGCAGTCGTACAGCATCCCTAGGCCGAATGGCCGGCCAAGCGCTGCCAACTCTATCGTTCTGCTGGATTCAGGATCCATCTCTTAGATAGGGAACCAAAGTATGATAGTTCACTCCTTTGATTCTGCTATCTAATCCATCATCTGTCACCTTGTATAGTTTCTGTAACAAAAAAAAGCTCCACTGAAGTCGAAAGTATAATAAAACCTTGGAACAAACCTCATACAAAGCTCCATCATGTAACTTTTTTACCTTAAAATAACAGCTTCACTATCATTTTGAGGCTACACTGAGTTGTAATGTGGTGACTGGGCCAGATAACAGTTGGGTCTCTGTAAATAATGTTATAAGGAGTACGGTCTAGACCTGCTGTAGTTGAAAAGTGTCCTGAGATAACTTCTATTATGAATTGGCGCTATACAAATAAAATTGATTTGGATTTAATTCAATTTGCTGAATAAAACTAAAAAAAGACAACAGCAAGACATTTCTTTCAGTTCATTTGATTCAGTTGAATCAAAAAGAGTGAGAATCTGTCATATCTGTCGGAGGAAGACGGAGAAGTAAAAGGACCAGACTGCATAGTGGAGGGAGAGGAAGGCTAGCAAAGAGCTCGATCTACAAATGTGTGGGTGGAGCCAGAGCATGCAGACACGACATCTCAGAGTTTTCCACCAAGTTATCATTATATTCATTATACTTATTCATAGCCTGGGCGCTTAAAGCATGGGACAACATGGATACGGAGCTGGTGAAAAACTGTGCACCATTGACAGTATATATAATGGACAGAGCTTCCGGGTCGGAAAAGTGATGCCAATGCGGAAGTGTCTTAAAACCTGCATTCTACGTAAAGGCCATCAGGGGGAGCTCTATTGGCTGCAATAACACAGCAATCCCATCCACTTTAATAGAGAATGAGCCAACTTGACAATTCCTTTATGAGCTTAGTAAACAGTTTCCTGATTATTTTAGGGTCTCAGTCAATACATTATGATGATTATTTAGTAAATTAAGGTCCAATTTAAATTCAAAATAGACGATTGACAGGTCACGCTTAGTGAGTCTTTTTCAGCGCACAAAACTCAGATCAAACTGTCAATCTAGGCAGTTCTGATCAGATATGAAGCAATATTCTGTTACTGCGTTCTATTTCTTCTTTTTTTAAATCGTTTCAGAAACATGTTTTAGTGAACTGTTTAGCTGTAATACGAGATTGTGTGTGACCAGGCGAGCTGCCATCGTTCCCAGCTATGAACGAATCAAAATCGCGCAGCCAATGATTGTAGATGAACTCACAGTGTGTCACGTCTGCTGGCTTGCGCTGGCTTTGTTTTACTGTCATGGCGGCAGCCAAAACACAGGACTCGAGGCTTCAAAACGGTACTCCACAAACCAATGGATGATGTCA
>NW_023339796.1:492962-500222 GCF_004916995.1 Morone saxatilis | reverse complement strand
TTACAACAAACCAAGAACAAACTGCAAGGCTCTGATTACTCAGCAAAAATAACAGCACAGAACTGGTGCATACCATAGTAATTAACAGGGAAAGAGGCGCAATAAGCTGTACTTACAGTAGAACATGTGTGTGGGATCCCTCAGTGCAGGACGTGCTGTCAGTTTTTCCACACCCCATTTATCAATCTCTCCCTGGAGAGAGCGTGAACGCCCGGCTGATAAGTTATCCATTAATACGGAAGCGGGGCCACACGAGGACGGAACCAGGCTGATTTCCAGGAAACACCCAGGCCAGGCCTGACCGCGGAAGGAAGGTAATCCTGTGATATGATCTGGCCTATAACACGTGTTCTTCACTAAGCCAGTTTGCCTCAAATCTCCACTATCCTTTTGTGCTTTCACTTTCAGGGTTTCGGACCACCGTCTTCCCTAGAAAATGTGTTTTCCACCCTACAAGAAGTAATTCGAACCTGGTTTCTGTTTCCTGTTTATCTCAAACCATTCCCCTCTTCTAAAAAGAACTTCCTCTTAACACCTTTCAGTCCCATTGTCTACTTATCAGATGATTTAGGATTCCCTAACTAATAAGACAATAGAAGAAAGATTAAGCTGAACAGCAACTGAACCGTGCCCACCCGTGCCGGCCGTAACGGACGGTGATTCCATATAAGCAAAAAACTTACTTTTAAATGATTTTTGGCTTATGGTTGCCACGTTCAAAGATGAATCAGCCTTTTCCTAAAGTAAGATGAGGTTCAGACTTGCTTTTAATCGCAGAGAGAGAGAGAGACGCCGAGATCCGTTAAGCGATGGCTATGTTTTCCAGGCGTGACTTAATGCAGGTTTGAGGTAGTCTGAAGCTTGTGGGCTAACTTTTTACCTCTCCTGTGGAATTGCTTGGAACATTTGTTAGCCAAATTAACCAAGCGACCCTGTCTTCCATGCCAGCAAAATTTGAAAAGGTCCCAACCCACAATCGACGCGGATGTTGTCTGCATTTCACGTTGGATCCTGCTTCCCCCACGTTTGCTAAGTCGATTCTTCGGGCTTTTTACAAGTTCTCATGTTTCTATTGGTTTTATGTGGTAACATGATGGAACAAACACTCGTGGAATATCAATTCAAGTCAGCCCAACTACCAAAATTATGAACCGCAAGTTAATGATTCTTTCCCCAAAAACCATGAGGGTATTCCTTGGAATTTTTCCGCCCCAGTCAGAAAGGCTTTCTTCTGATTACACCAACGTCCTTGAAAGCAGCAATTCACCGTGCAAGGCCCGTTTCCAGGTCTCCATAGTGAGAAGGCGGGGCACTGCATGCCTGACAAAATTATATAGTTTACTCGGGGGCTATTCTCTGGTATCAGACCTTTATTGGATGACGCTTATTCTGTTTTCGCGCCCGCAATAGACTATCGTCCCACCCCCCTATAGTTACGGCGCCCTTTGCACCGATTTGTGCTTGGGCGCCCTAATAATAATCTCCTTGAAAATTACAGATAGGCCTTTGCATGATCCCTGTGCCTCCGGGGGCGCCCGTACATAACTAATTGTAGAAACCTGCCCAAAAATCCATGCCAGTATGTTTCTGCATCCTTCAGGCATCACCTGAAATGACATTAGGAACTAAAAAAAACATCCAGTGTGTTTCAGCCAGAACTTACCTGCTCAGTTTGTCCTGATCAGGATGAGAGCGACAGGCTCCTCACCTTCACCTTTAACCCCCTGTAAGCTTATTTTATACTATACGTGTACACACGAGCAGCACACACACCACATACCCATTTGGGTGCTGGCTTTGCTTTGTGTTTGAGTTTGCTGGTGGAAAGAATAAAAAAAGGAAATGGATCGAAAGTAGAGCAATGTGACTGAAAAATAACGAGCCAAAGTTTAAAGAGGAAAGTGTTGAGATAAACAGAAACAGAAACCAGGTTCAATACTTCTTAGTGAAAACATTTCTCAGAAGCCCCGGTGTGCAAACCTGAAAGTGAAAGAAAAAGGATAGTGGGAGATTGGAGCCAATCTGAGCTGAGTGAAGAAACCATATAAGCAGATCATTATCACAGATTATTTCCTTCTGCAGGTCAGGTGATTTCTGGGAAATCAGCCTGGTTCTCCTCTGTGCCCCCTCCTATTAATGAATAAATATCAGGGGGCGTTACTCTCTCAGAGAGATATAATGTGTGAAACTACAGCACTGCCTCAGAGGATCACACACATTTCTACTGTAAGTACACTTATGCTCTTTTTGTTAATGTACTATTGTATGCACCAGTTCTGCTGTGTATTTTTGCTGAGTAATCAGAGTCCTGCAGTTTCTGGTTGTTTAACCAAAGACTGCAAATGCAGTTTCAATGAACATGATTGCTGTTTCAGTCAGTTGTTCAGTTAGTTCATCGCTTTGGTCCAGACTGAAACATCTCGAGAAATGTTGAAATTTTTCATAGATTGTGTTAAAAACAGGCAATGTTTCAGTTCCAGTTGGGTTCTGATTTTCTTTTTTCTTTTTGGATCAAAACTGAGCTGTTTCAATAAATGTATGGTTTGGAGTTGCTGTGCATCATAAATACTGATTTACAATAGCCATGTGATGTGTATAACTACATCTAACGCCATCATCAATTCAACAGCTTAATGTATATACTTAGAGATGTCGGATAAATGTTTTCTTGCTTCGATCCAATCCAAGTTGTTTAATATTGAGTATCTGCCAGATAATACAGTACACACTTCAAGTACAAATTATAATTAAAATCAATCCAATGTTTGTGCTTGAGATTGCATTGCATAAGTAGAAAAAAAGCCTGCATCAAAGCTGTACCTTAATGCTTTATTTTATTTACACAGTAAAGTATAAAATAACAAACCCTCTGTAATCCTTTTGGTCTTGTTGCTGTCTGGAGGGAGTTTGTCTCTCCAGTGTTTGTTGCTTCAGTGCAGTCTCTACCTGAATTACCTGAATAAACTGTAGCCTATTCTGCTGAGTGTATTTTCCACTGTACATCTTTTGCACAGATTACATTAATAAATGACTAACTGGCATTTTCTTAGCACGTTTTTTTTTTTGCACTTGCGGTGGCTTGTTAAGTGTATCAGCTCTCTGCTGCTTTCTCCCCTCCAAGCAGGGACAGACAGTAAAACTCTGCAGTGGCTGCACCATGCATGAAAGCTTAGCGAGTAAAAACAGCTGTGTGACAGCTGACGTATAACACAAGATTGGATCGGGTCAATAAAGCTTAGTACAGTCGATGTGATCAGTTAAAAAATGCCTTGATTGACGCCGATACCCATCAATAGGGCCCGAGTAGAAATCGTGGGAAGGCCCTATTGTAATTGTAGGAATTCTCCATTATTATTTTTTTGCCCCTCTAATCACATCTTTGGACACTTTCCCATGCTTGAAAGCTCCCGAAACTTTGCACAAAATTAAAACAGGGCAAAACTTGACGTATCCATTTGAAATCGTGCACAGGCACTCAAGTCCACTCAAGTTATAGCAAATTTGTGTGTTCTGGCGGTACATCAAAATTTGACGTCACCATAATCATGAAATATCATTAACAACATGTTTTTTATGACCAAATTTCAGCTAGATCTGATCATCCTGCTAGGAGTAGAACATGGAAGTATATAAAAAAAAACTCCTTTCACCACGGCGCTATCACTATTACTGAATATTATCACATAGATTTGTTCAAGGCGGGACTCTTATCAAACATGTGCATTATGGTGCAGATCAGACAAAGTACACTGAAGTTATGACAACTTCCTATTTCATGGCTAAACGTCAAAACTTGGCACCATGCCACGGACACGCCCTCTGACAAAAAGTCACAAATAGCACAACTTTTAATCACGATTGTGTTTAGAGTCGACTGACCAAATTTGAAGTTGATCCGATAAGTTTGTTAAAATATAACGTGTTTAAATTGCCAGAAATGGATAATAAATCCAAAATGCCCGACTTCCTGTTGGGTTTGCGATATGGCTCGGACTGGATTTTTTTGTACGTCACGATAAGATCTACGTGTGAACCGATTTTATGCAAATCGGTGAAACCGGCCTCTGGGGGTTCAGTTTATGGGCCCCTGAGGGGCCATTTTGCCATGCTCATAGTGGAGACCCATAAAATATAAAATTTTCAGCCCCAACAGACGTGTTTTTTGAGTTTTACCTTACCCTAACCCTAACCCCGAGCACGGGAAAGCCTCCAAAAATGCGATTAATTTGGTACTAAAATAATAATAACCCTTATAGATACAATAAGGCCTTCGCACAGTCAGTGCTCGGCTCCTAATTAAATCTGCAAGCAGCGATGAACGGGCCCTCGCACCCCACACACGTTGGGGTGCCATGGTTGGGTTACGCACAAGTACATCATGCCAACATCAAGCTATGAAAATTACATAGAAATCACATCACAATCGCCATACAAAGCTCACTTCACCTTGTCAGTCGGTGGCGCTATGACAGCGAGTGAATATTGGCACTTAGATGCATTTATGCCAGGGCTCTTAACAAACTTGAGATGATTGGTTCCAAATGAAGAATCTGTACTGCAGTTGACACTGAAATTGACATTAAATTCATAATGGCCGACTGGTTGGATTTAGCATATGGCTCAAGGAGACTTTTTTGTACATCCCTTTTTTTTTGACAACAATGCCTATATCATGCCGAAATGTCATATTTCACGCCACACCACAGAAGTTCAATTAATATTCATGAGACACAAAACTTTAAATCCTGGAGGCCTTTAGAATGTGCTCATCAATTTTTAAGTTGTTGTGATCAGTTCTCTAGGAAGAGTTCATTAAAATACTGCAAATGGTGCCAGGAATTAACATTAATTTAAAAATGGTTGACTTCCTGTTGGGTTTAGGATATGGCTCCAGAGGCTTTTTTGTACGTCCTGAAATGATAAATATATCTGCCAATTTTGATTCATGTCCGCCAAACAGGACACCGGGGCTGGTTTTTTGAAAGTTTGTATGGGGGCGCTATCGAGCCATTTTGACACACCCACAGACAACACCCAGATGAAATGTATAATGCAGCCATGTGAGACGTGTGTGCCAAGTTTCATAATTTGTTGAGCCTGTTTAGCCTCTGCAAAATGTCATCAAATGTTAAAACAACAAGGTGATATTCGCCATATTGGTGAAAATTCATAAGATTCATAAGATTACAGTTACATCATGTAACATTAACATATTAATTGTAAGTTGTCCCAACATCAAAGTCAGGCTAACTCATCACTGGATACCTTACTGTCAAACAAATAAATCTTCATCCTTTTTCTAGACTGAACAACTGTGACTCCACACAGTTTTCTGTTTTTTACATCAGAAGACATTGAGGAACATCAGACTTCTTTACTCCCTCAGTTATATCTTCCTCTGCAATCCCTGTTAACAGATGATACATGAGGTAAATGTTTGATAGATTATTGTTTTCAATATATTAATGATCCTAAAAATGAACACAATGACAAATGTGTCTTAAAATAAAATTATTAAACACATATGTTTTTAAAGGCACTTTGTTATCTTTGTGTTTTAGGAGCTGGACATCCTGAGTACGAATTTTGAAAATCACGACACTTGGCTGACAACTATCAACAGAGGTTTGTGGTTATGCATCTTCAGCAGCTTTATTTGTTATATTATGCAACACTATCTAAGATTTGGTATTTGTTGTTGTATTTGTAGGCCCTTGTTGCAATCCCATTGTGGTAAATATGGACACCTGTACATTTGTAACAATTACAGTACTTATGATACAATTTTGCTCAAACAGCAAAACATCGAGGAAGTGCAACAACACAAGACATAGTAAACGGCTAATATAACTAACTAGTCCAACAGCATGAAGGCAGTCTGTCTGCAGCTTTTTATTTCAAAAAGCTCTCGCTAATGACTACAAGTCAGTCCCACATTTACTCTTGTGTCTTGAATTCCTAATCCCAGTTGTCCAAGGCTCCTGTGCTGCTATTGTAAATACCAACACTGTGCCTGTGCTCTCAGCACCCAGTACAGAGCATCCAGGGCAGCATGACCTGAGCTACAGCAGCTACATTTTGCAGCAGTTACTTTACTGTCAGTCAGAAAACTCTGTAAATCACAGAGTTGAGGCAGAGCAGCTGGAGGACATCAGAGAGAAAACCAGAAAACATTTTCTCCTTAAATATAATCCAGTTTCACCAAAATCAGTGACATAGTTGGTGGTGTGAGACTTCATTGCTGTAAAGCATTACACATTTAATATGAAAGAAGCACACAGAGACCATTCACCCTATTAAAGTCACTGTAGCATCATCATCATAAAATGACAGTGAAGCTGTTATTTTAAGGTAGAAAAAGTTTTTTTTTGCTTTAATACTTACTTCTAGTATTTTACTGGACTGGTTAGATGCTGCAGAACCTGTGCTTGTTAAATTGGTCCAAACTCTAAAAGTGAACTGACTCAAATTTCCAAATTGATTTTACCATCCACCAAGACAGCAGCTGTTGCACAACTATAAACTAGAGACAATAATAACACAGCATGGTACTCTGTCACAGTAGCTGCAACTGTGGGTTGAATTAGTGTGTATTTTCTATATTTCAGTGTATGCAGATTTGGACCAGAGAGCACACAACAGGAAGAACATACACTCACCAGCAAGATGGATGAACTCCGTTGACCAAAAATAGTTATTTTATTTGCTCATTAAAAATATCTATCAAGCAGGCTGGCCCCGGTACCAACTGATTATAACTTTATTAGTACTGCCATAATTAGTTCCCTTCACCATAATGACAACTATATTGAAGTCAGTTTGGGGCGTAATTTCATCACCTTTTAAACAATCAAAATCAAACACTGAAACTGAAAACAAGGAGCCAGCCAAGACTTTACCTCCTGTTAATTTACAACCAAACGCTAATAATTTAGAGGGGCAAAAGTTATTTCAACGGCTTGCTGATGCTGTTAAAGAAAAAAGCTCAATGTTGGAACCACAAACAGGTCCTCTTTCTGTTTATAAAATTCCCCTGAATATAGAACAAATTAATATCACTGGTTGCAGGCGTTTCAGTTTTGGAAAAACCTCCTTTAAACATAGTCGCACCATAATGGTTCTTGGAGCAACTGGGGCTGGAAAGTCAACTCTCATCAATGGAATGATCAATTACATTCTAGATGTTGAATGGAAGGATTCATATCGGTTTAAGTTGGTCAATGAGGATCAGTCAAAATCACAAGCTGAAAGCCAGACCTC
>NW_023339796.1:485743-492951 GCF_004916995.1 Morone saxatilis | reverse complement strand
TAAAATCCCCTTCTCTCTGACCATAGTGGACACACCAGGGTTTGGAGATACAAGAGGCATAGAAAGAGATAAAGAGATCATTGAACATCTACGTAATCTCTTCTCTGCTGAGCTTGGTGTCAGTGAAGTTGATGCTGTGTGTTTTGTAGCTCAGGCTGCTTCAGCACGACTCACACTATCACAGAAATATATGATTGATTCAGTTCTCTCAATCTTTGGTAAAGATGTGGCAGAAAACATCAGGGTTCTGGTGACATTCACAGACGGCCAGCGTCCACCAGTTCTAGAGGCAATCAATGCTTCAGGTGTCCCATGTCCAAAAACAAAAGACGGGCTGCCAGTTCACTTCAAATTCAATAATTCAGCTTTGTTTGCAGACAATAAATCAGCAGCAGACAGCATGAGTGAGGATGATGAAGATGAAGGCTTTGATCAGATGTTTTGGAAAATGGGGACAAAAAGTATGAAGAAGTTCTTTCTTGCTTTGAATGTCATTGAGACCAAAAGTTTGAAGATGACTCAGGAAGTCCTCAGAGAAAGAAAGCAGCTCGAGAACTCAGTTGAAAACTTGCAGAAGCAGGTTAAAGTTGGGTTAGCCAAGCTTGAGGAGATAAAAGAAACATCTGAACAACTGAAAGAGCATGAGGCAGAAATCAGCAGAAATGAGAACTTTGAGTTTGAAGTTACTGTCACAAAGCCTGTTCATATAGATATTTCTGGTACTGGATGTTACCTCACCAACTGTCAGCAGTGTCATCACACCTGTCACTATCCCTGTGGAATACCCAATGATGCAGATAAAGCAGGGTGTCTAGCAATGGGATCAGATGGATACTGTACTGTGTGTCCAGGCAAATGTTACTGGAATGTACATTTTAATCAGAAGTACAAATGGGAGTATAAGGAAGTTAAAGAAAAACGAACAGTGAAAGAACTGAAAGAAAAGTACTTTAAAGCTGCAGATGCTAAGAGACCTGTTGAGGCATTGATTGACAAACTGAAGGCTGAGTATGATGAAGTGCAGACTGAGGTGAATAAACTGATAGAAAGATCTGCTCAGTGTTTAAACAGACTTAAAGAGATCGCACTGAAGCCAAACCCTCTTTCTACTCCAGAGTACATTGACATGATCATTGAGGGAGAGAAATCTGAGGGCAGGCCAGGATGGAAGAAACGAGTTCAGTCTCTGATGGCCATGAGAGAAAAAGCCGAGTACATGGCCAAAGTAGCAAGAGGAGAGACATTCCTCCAGAGTCCATCTACAGACTTACAGCACTGTAACCAGGGTCAAACAAAGAACAGTAAGCTTGATACTAACCTAGATCAAAAACAAGACAAGACTGATTTTGTCAAAGGCCAGGATAGTAAGCTTGATACTAACCCAGAAAAGGATAAAGACAAGACTGATTCTGATTCTGACAAAGGCCAGGACAGTGAGCTTGATACTAAACCAGATGAGAACCAAGAAAAGACTGATTCTGATTCTGACAAAGGCCAGGACAGTAAGCTTGATACTAACCCAGATGAGGACCAAGACAAGACTGATTCTGATTCTGACAAAGGCCAGGACAGTGAGCTTGATACTAAACCAGATGAGGACCAAGACAAGACTCATTCTGATTCTGACAAAGACGAAGACAGGGCTTATGCCACTAGCCAGCAAGACTGAGAGCACACAGAGATAAGTGCCAACCAAGACAAGGCCATACCAGACAAGAACAAGGGTAGCACAATGGTCACAGTGAAGAATCCTTACTATAAAAAAATGCACAGGCTTAATTTAAAGGATTTAGTTGACAGGGATGTGTACACAGATGTAGAAAGACATAATGGCTGGGAGGACAAATTTATATGTGATTAATTGTTTTAACTTTTTTTATATTTGAAATATTTTTTATATACACTTTTGTTGTGTATTGCATTGTATTTTATATTGCTTTGGTTTAATTTAGTGGCTTTTGGTTGAATTATGGAGAACAGTATGTTTTATTACTGCCTGTAGTTTTGTTTCTTTTGTCTGGTGTGTTACTCTTGAAAAACATTCTTTTTTGCTCAATAAATGCATCATGTCAAGTGTTACATTGTCATTATTTCATCGTATTAACTGTTCCTATGGATCAGGGGCAATAAGTATTCTTACTCAATGTGCGATAAAAGCAATATATTATATTATATTATTATATATATTAGTATTGTGAGGGATTGCAAAAAAGAAAAACATTGATGTTTTGAGGTCTCCATCAAATCTTTTTTTAGCCTTAGCAAGAAATCTCAAACTTTTAAAAATGTATATTCAACAGACTAAGTTCTACAGACATAAAGTGATAAAAATGTGTAAATAGAGAAGAATCATACTGACATGAGTTGTGAGGATGAAGCCTATTTTCTAAATTTGCATCAAGACTATAATCAAGCAGTCTCGACATTGCAGATTAAACTAAGGTAACTTCCTGATCATACTGTGCTCAATAAGCCAGTGACCCACAATGCCCTTATTATTCACTGTACACACACCTGTTGACTAATTTCCTAGAAACAAGACTTTTTTACTGTCTTGAGATTCCTTTTCTTGCAGTGAAAGAAATGGGAATGTATATAAAAACATATACAAATAGTCTGCTTGGAACAATAATGTGTGTCTAATATGTTCTTTTCTCCCAGAAAAAGTATAATTTCTATGCAGATGAATGTGAAAACATCATTCTAGTGACAACCTCTGCACAGACATCATTCAAACATCACACAAGAACAAACACTGCAAATATTTTTGAGTAGAGGGGACTTTAAGGAGCCTAGCTGTTTGGGGTTTTCGCTGAAAAGTTGGGTCTTTTACTAGCCTTATACATTTAATGCTGAATTCAAAGCCCAACATCGTCTTTGTAGTCTTCGACATCAATGACTGTGAATTGGGACTAACATTCCAGGAATTCTGTAATAAACCCAGTACCTCAGACCAAGGATCCAGCTTTAAGAAAATTGACTGCAACAGCATTTTTGGCCATAAGGTGGCAGTCATATGAACTGTTGTCCATACAAAGTCAATACAACCCATATTTTCTGTAGGCACACTGATTGTCCCTAGAAAACCCTGATAATACTAACTCATCACCCCAATGGACCTCACACCTGCATTTATTTTGAAGCCATCTTTACCTCCTATGGATAACAGTGGCCCCAATTGACCTGTGGGGGCCCCAAACTTAAGATTTAGTTTCAGACATGTGAGTTGACTGGCAGGAGTCATAGAGAGACCCCAGGGGCCTCAGTTGCACCCCAGGGGCCTCAAACATAAGACTAATTTTAGGGTGATGTGAGTTAACTGCAAGGCATCCCAGTGGCCCCAGATGGACCCTAGGGACCCAGGTCTGATGCTAGGAGCCCTAAATACAAGATTCATTTTAAGGTGTTATGAGTTGACTGCTAGATGTTAGGGCACCCAAGAGGCCCTCAGGAGCTCCGTAAAGGTGATGTAAGTTAACTGGCAGGGGTCCCAGTGGCCACAGAATCCCCAGTTGCGTCCCAGGGCGCCACACCTACCATTCATTTTAGTTATGTGAAAGCTTTAGATTCTTTTTATCTGTATATGCACCATAAATACAAAGTTAAGAATTCCATGATTAATATTTTCAAACAGAAGCCCATGAAGAGACCTTGAGTTATAGGCAAAAAAGAATGAATAATGAATAAGAGTAGAAGAGGAAATACTCAATTTGTATGAATATATTTATGTTCTAAATGTTGCATATTGGTTGCATATATGAAGACCTCTTGTAGATAATGTCAGTGATGGTCAAGAGATGTTGACCCAAGTATTGGACATATATTTCTGTTCTAAATGTTCAAATAAAATGTACACATTTTAAATATGTAGACTTGTGTTTTTAGAGACGAAACGGTGCAACATTTTGTAACCTGATTTATCAAGACTTTTCCTGTAGATCATGTCAACGATGTTGGGTGTAAACCGATATCTCAGAAACTTCTGTTTCTTGCTACTTCCAGTATGCATTATACTAACATATATATCTCTATACATTAACATGGTAAATGGTAAATGGACTGTACTTATATAGCGCATTTCTAGTCGTTTGACCACTCAATGCACTGTACAATACATGCCACACTCACCCAATTCAGACACATTCATACACTGAATGCACAGCAATTTGGGGTTCACTGTCTTCGAGCTGCAGCAAGAAGAGCAACAAGAGGATCAAACCGCCAATCTTCCAATTAGCGGACGACACGCTTTACCACTGAGCATACACAGCCGCGTCTGTGTACAATACCTGTAAATATAGGTATATATTCTCACTCTCTCTCTAACCCCAACTGGTCAAGGCAGACAGCCACCCACCTAGAGCCGGGGTCTGTCCAAGTTTTTTGCCTCTTTTTTAAGAGGTCCTTTTAAGAGGCAGAAACCTCGCACAGACCCCGGCTAGATAGTTAGATAGATGTAATGACAGAGATAAAGACAGACAGAGACTACTAGCTGCACACAGATTTTCATGTTGCGGCCCGCATGTGTTACGCCGGCATGTGCACGGCTGCAGCACACCCCGAGTTGCGAGGGCCCGTTCATCGCTGCTTCCAGCTTTAATTTTTATTGATTTTGAATATGTAGAAATTACATTTCTGTTGATCAAATTACCTGTCTTTCAAAACATGGTATTTAATATTTACACAAACACAGTATAATGATGTTAGACTAATAATAAAGAATCTCTGTACTAATAATAAGCAGCTTGCCTTCATGTGGTGCTTTTATATTTAAACAAAGAAGATCAGATTTTTCCACTAATCACAATAAATTAACACCACATTTTGTAAAGCTCTAAGCAGTACATAATAATTTTGTGTAAAAGATCCACCAGTGAGTACAATTCAACATACAATAGCCTCTAAACAAAGACCAATAACCATGGCATCTGGTTGCTTATAGGCTGTAAGTAAACAGAGGTGAAACAAATACTGATGAGGTCTGTCGGTTTGTAGCAGTCAACCTCCTGCTTTGATTATAACATCTGCATTATCATATTCCAGTTGTCTTGCTTACTGCTTTTACAAACACTCAGCATGTGTACTGCTTGACTCTAACCAGTTTAATCTCTCATCTTCAAAAGCCACAACCATTGTCAATAGATGAGTGATTCAGAGCATTTGTACAAATATGCAGCTAGATTTTCAGAAAGAAAAACTGCTGTCCATGTCCTGGTCCATTCATACAGTCAAAATGATTTAAGACTGCAGGTTGATGAGGAATAGATCAAACTGTCATCTTCTGGTGTCCTGTTCTGTTAGACATGACCAAAATAGAAAGAATATAAGACTTTACTCTACGTTGTTTTCGTGTGCTGTGTCTAATGAATCACTTGACATGTTTTTCTTTGGTCATTATAGTCGTGCTCGCTACCAGGCCTATCGAAGTTTTGTTTCCTGGTGTCGGTGATACCTGGGAAAGAACAACCGGGTTGTCATCCCTTCTTGTGTTGTGCACCGAATTCATCAGGAGTACCCTGATGAAGATGGGGAGTACACAGGTTTTAAGCCTCCCATTTGAATGATTTATGTAAATATTTGTTTTATTGTAATGTTCTGTAAATTTGTTACAAACAAAATTATTCATCATTACATCAATACACTTGTAATAAATAATTTATTGAAATTTGTGTCACAACTTTTTGAAATGGAGGGGCTCTGGTGCACAGATGTGCTGAGGCAGAAGGTCAGTCACAGAAACACAGAGGCAGGTGAAAGACAACGACAACTAGACGGGGGAAAAACACTGGGGTCAAATCTTGAAATAGCATAATTTGTGTAAATGTGTTTGTAAATTTGTGCTGTGGAGATGGTGACTAACGTGTTTGCAGAATGTGGCTGGTTTAAAAAACGGACTGTGGCATTAGACGGCTGTTACGTCTACATGTGTTGGAGCTCTTTTTACCCCATCTGGACAGCTGAACCTGAACGCATGGCCAAAAACTGCCTCTGCCTTCTCAGGTCGCACATAATGTGAGCACAACACTGATTTCAGCTCAGCCACAAACGGTGCCGGGTCATGGATGATCTCATTAAAGAGGAAATCGACATCACTGACGTATTTTAAAACAGGAAAAGCACATAACATACCATATAGTTAATACAATTAATTCATGTTGTCTCAAACTAACTACAATTACAAATTCTAATTTGGTGCCAACAGAGTAAATGTTTTTGGAATCATGTATATATCAGCCTGGAGGTGGAAACTTGCATCAGGAAATTGTTAATTGACTAACCTGTAGTGTAGTTGGTCTTCACCATGGACACAACATGTTCACCTCTCTTGGCCTTTGGAAATTTAATTTGAAAACGCAGCTCTCCTGCTGCAGTCATCGCTTGTGTCCGCGCAGAATTCTTGTTGAAATGCAATGAAGCCAGGTACAACCTGAAATAAGAAAGATTTGTATGGGATTATTCCAAACTAAGTTGTAAAGGGCTAGAAGAATACAGTTAACATTAGTGGTACCAGTGCATGGTAGTGTTACATACTGACACCAGCAGATACACAAGTTGTATATAATACAGCGATATTGCTAAATAAATTATATATACAAGTATCACAGGCCAGGTTCTCACACTTTAACACATCCCTAAGTATGAGAAGGACACATTTTTAGGTGCGAAACGCAGAATGACACAGTGGAACCCCTCCAAGGCCGATGATTGGTAGAGAGGCACCTGGCTGCAGACCTCTACTGTGACGTCCTTTCTGGTGCAGGCTCCACTCTCAGGCCACCTCCACTGTCAGGGCCGGAAGTGAGGAAGTTTTTTGGGGGGTGGGGAGGTGGGGAGGACATTTTAAAAGAGACATTTTCACCTGCCTTTTAATTCGAGAGAGACCAGCGAGTGAGCACATGCACCAAAAGAAGAAGGAGAGTGAGCATATACTCCGAGTAGCGATGAGTTTCTGATTTTTATTATCCACAGAAAGTAAATTCATGGTTTCTTGTGTTCTTCGTCAATATAGGTGCCGTTGTAGTAGTCGTTATAGTAGTCATTAATGATGCAAATTACTGAATGTTACATGTCGGTTTGGGTTGTCGTTTTGAAGCTAAGTTAGATGACTTCAAAGTTAACTTTCACCATGGAGGTTAGCATCAACACCTAAGGATTCTTAACTTTTTAGTGCATAACGTAAAGTAACTGTTCGCATTTGTTTGTATGTA
>NW_023339796.1:477154-485643 GCF_004916995.1 Morone saxatilis | reverse complement strand
AATAGGGAAGTATGTCGTATTGAAGAGGTGAGAGTTATATTCTGTCATTCAGGGATTCAAGAATCGATTGTTGTAGTTGTGTTGAGTTGTCACACGGTGTCCTGTACTTGACGTAATATAGTTGTCTGGGTTTTATGCTTGTTGTTGTGGCCAGCAAGTGTATAAATTTGTTGGTTGATTTATTTTATTCATTTTTTATTATTATTTTTGGTTTGTATATATGTAATTTTTTGTTTAATATTTATTTTATATATATTAGATGAATTAGTTAGAGTATTGTTGTGGACTTCGCCTGGCCGATCCCACACAGCCTGAATATAGTCTTTGCTCCTTTTGATAGACTAGAGTGATCTTCCTATATCCCATGTTAGTCTCGTTCTCATTGATCTTCGTGTGAGATCCTCTTCACATATCCCAGGTCGTATGGCTCCTTCCTAACCATATCACAGACATACATGATTTATTCACAATCAGCCTTGTTCTGTGTCCTCACATTTTCTCCTTATTGCCCATATCCGATTAATCGGTCGTCTTTATTAGCGTAGTCTTCTCTGTTTCCTTTGCGTTTCGCAGATTCCTCCATTGCTCCGTTAAGCCGGCGACCCATGGAATTGGACTTGGGTAATGCCGTCAGGTTGGGCCCAGGGAGTTGTTAAGAGAAGATATCCTCGAAGATTGGACCGCGTGCATGCCAATGTAAACCGGTTGGGCACGATCGGTTGTTGTCGCATCTCTTATGCCTCTGTTTCTCTGGGGCCTTCCTGTCGCACGGCCTGACCTTATCCCACGAATTGCCCTTCCTGATACATACGTCTCCCGCGGAAGTGTGATGACGCTCCCTCCCCTCTGGCTCGCCTCTGTGTTCGGTTTGTCTTAACCGAGGCTGCCCACAGCGCCGCTTCGCCTTCTTTCCCCCCCTAGGTGGCCACTCCCTCGCTGCATGGCGACGCTTATCGCACATGAGCTCTGCCCCTACAATCTCTCAATCACTCCCCCTTTCCCTCCCTGTTCCCTGCCTGCCGTCTCCCCTCCTCTTGGTGCCTTTTCGTTTCCTTCTCCTGCCTCCCATCTGCCTTCCCCTCTTCTCCTCCGCCCGTTCATCTTTCCGTTGTTCGCCCGCCTCCCGTCCTCTTCCCTTCTGCTTTCCCCCCGCTGCGCTGCTGGCCGGTTGTCTTTTGTCCCTCCGCGGCCGTCTGTTCTCCCTTCCGTCGCCCCCTTCTGCCTGCCGCTCCGTTTCTCTTCCGGGGTTTCCCTGTCCTCCTGCTGTCCCCCCGTCCTGCCTGCTCCCCCCTCTGGCTGGCTGTCCCTGGTCGCCCTGCCGCGCCCTTCCGTTTCCTTTCCGGTTTGCCTCCGTTTCGTGTCTCTGTTTCCATGCGTTCTTTGGCCCTCCCCTTTCAGGCCGCGCCCGCTTCTTTCTTGGGCCTCTCTCCTCCCCGTTCCGACCGGTTCCGTTGCCGGTTCCCCACCCTCCCCCGCTTCTTCCTGCGGAGGGGGGGGGGGGGGGGGGGGTGGGGGGGGGCGGGGGCGGGGGGGGGCGCGGGGGGGGACTGCCTCTGTCGCGTGTGCCCTTTCGCCCCCTCCTTTCCGCCTCACGCTCCTCATCTCCGCTCTTCCTTCGCCCGCTTGCTGCTCCCGTTGCCCTGCGTTCCCTTTCCTTCCGTGCTGTACGCCCCCTGCCTCCCCTGTCCCCCGCTGGCCGCGCCCGTGCTCGGCGCTGGCGCGCGGCGGCGGGGGGCGGCGCGCGGGGGCGGGGGTGCGGCGGGGGCTGGGCGCCCGGCGCGCGGGTGGGTGTGTCGCGGTTGGGTCGTTGGGGGTGTCGGTTTGCGGCGTGCCGTGGCTTCCCGTGGGTGTCCCGGCGCGCCAGCGCGTGTTTCCGGTGCCGGGCTTTCTCGGTTCGGTGTTTTGTGCCAGTCGGCGTGGGGTGGGTGTGTGGGTGCGCCTGGGTGCCGTGGGTGGGTGGCGGGTGTGCCGGTGGTGTTGGCGGTGTGGGTGGGTGGGTGTGGTGCGCGCGGCGTGTGTGGTGCCGCGTCGCGCGTTGGCTGTTGCGTGCGTTGTGTTGGTGGCGGTGGCTGTGCGGCTCGGCGCGGGCGCGGCGCGGGCGGCGGGGGGTGGCTGGGGGGCGGGCGGGGGGGGGGGCGCGCGGGGGGCGCGGGCGCGGCGGGCGCGCGCGCGGGCGTCCGCGGCGCGCGGCTCGCCTCCCCGGTTCGTCGCGGTGGGTGGCGTGTGTGTCCCGTCGTGGGTTGTGGTCGCGTTCGGCGGCGTGTGTCGGCCGTCTGCGGTGGGTCCGACTTCGGGGCTGGCGGCTGCGGCCCGGTGGCGCGTGTGTCGTTCTCGTCGGGTGTCGCGCCGTCGGCGCCGCCCCGGTACTGGCGTCCGGTCCGCGTTGTGCGCTGTGTCCGCGCGCCGCCCCGCGTTGCGAGGGTCGCCCTCGCCAGGTCGGTGTGGACTGTCGGTTCGTGCTGCGGGCGGTGGTGGTGGCCTGGCCCTCGTCGGCGTCTTGTTTCCGCCCGCGTGGGTGGCTGCGGGGCGGTCGCGTGTGGCTGGGCGCCGCGCCCGTGCCCCCGCCTGTCCGGGCTCTTTCGGCTCTCCCGCCCCTCCTCTCTTGCACCCCCCGTGCTTCCGCACTGTCCCCTTCGTGTGCGGTTCGCCCCGCCCCCCGGCTTTTCCCTGTTCTCGGATGGCCCCCGCCGTCCCCCCTTGACCCGTGCCGCCTTTTCCCTTTCTTCGTGTTCCTCTCTGCTTTGCCCGCTTCCCCTGCCGCTGCTCGTTGGTCCTTTTTCCCCCCCTTCTGCTTTCCCCCGCCTTGTTCTCCGTCTTCCGGGGTCCCGATTCCCGTGCCGCCTTCGCCTCCCCTGCACTCCTCCACCTGCTTCCTGCCCGCTCCTTTCCTTTTTCTCCCCGTCCCGGCCGCCCAGCCTGGCCCGCTCCCCCGCTCCCGGGTCGGTTCCTCGTGCACCTGTCTTCTCCCGCGTGCCCACTGCGGGTCCTCGTTCCTGCGTCCCTGTTTGTCCCTCCCTTCGTCTCCCCTGGCCCCCGCCCTACCAGCCCCGTTTCGGTTTTGTCGCGTGCCCTTGCCCTGGTCTCGACTTCTCCCCCGCCCCCCTGTGTTCCCCCGGCCCTCCTGTTCTCACTTTCGGTGTTTCGGCGTTTTCCCTCCTCTGCCTTCCGATCCTGCGTTCGCATGTTTGGCCGTTGCCTCTCACCCGCTTTGGGCCGCTCCCCCGCAGCCCGCCTGGTGCGGCGCACCCGCCGGGGCGCGCGGGCTGTGGTCGCGTGTGTCCGTGTGCCGCCCCTTGGCGGTTGTTTCCCGGTCGCGTGGCTTGACGGGATCGGCGGGGCCGTGCGCGTGGTGCTTGGCCACCTTGTGCTGCGATGGGGCGTGCTACCCGTTGTCCCGCGGGCCGCGGGCCGGCTTTCACCTCCCGGGGCGCCGACTGTTCACTGTGCGCCGGCGCCGCGCGCCCTTGGGTCGCGGTGGTGCGCGTCGTGCCGGCTGTGCGCTTCTCGAACATCCCTGTTCGCGGTGGCTGCGCGCGCGAGCGCGTGCTTTCTTCCTGTTGCTGCTTCTCTGCGGACATCCGCTACCCCGTTGTCTGTGCCCGCCCTTTGTGTTCATTACTTTTTGATGCTTCACACCGGCCCCGGTGCCTATTTCTGTCCCTGTCTCGTGTTGCCATCTTCCGCGTATCCCGGCCCGTGGCCCCGCCTTAGTGGCCATCTCGTGGGTGGAATTGGCGCGACACCGTCCCTTGTGCTTCCCCCTTTTGGCCCGCCGGCCCCCTCCGGGCGGCTCTCTCCTTGTTGGTTTTGTGCCTCCCTGTCCCGGGCCTGCCGTGGGTCTGTTGGCTCCCCCCGGCCTTCCCTTCCCCGCTACCCTCTTTCCTCTTTTCCCGTGCTTATCCCCCTGCCACCATCTCGATGCCCTATTTCTGCCCCTAGCTCCTCCCTCCCTGTTACCCCCTGGCCTTCCGGCGCCGTCCTCCGCGTGGCCTGGTCCCACCCCGTGTTGCCGTGTCCTCTGTCGTTACATCTCTATCCGTTTCTTCCCACACTGCCGTTCCGCCCCAGCACCCGCGCCTTCCACCCGCCGGCACGCCCTCCCTTCGCGCCGCTCCTTTGCCCCCGCCTCCCTTTTCTTTCTTCCCCTCCCTCTCCCGAGCTCTGCCCCGACCCTGTTTTCTTCTCTCCCGTGTTCTCCTGGTCCCCCCTTCCTGCCCTCCTGCCACCTCCCGCCTTCCGGGCCCGGTTTCCCCTCGCACTTCCACCCTCCCTCCCATTGTCTCCCGCACCTGCCATCAGCCCCGGCCTTGCTGCTGCTGTTCCCGCCCGCCCACCTGCCCCCCCGCCAGGCTCTTCCTGTTTCTCCAACTTCCCCTGGCCGCACCCCCCGCTCCCTGTCCCTGGGTGGCCGGCCCGTTTCAGGCTTTGCGGCCACCCACCCTCCCTCAGACTTCTCCTCGCACCCTCTTGGTTCTTGGCCCACTGTGGACGACCGGACCGTCGCCCCTCTCACTCCTGGGCACGACTCCCATCCCTTGTCACTGGTGTCGCCCTGGGACCCGGCTTCCTCATCGTTTTACCGTCTTGCCTGGCAGGCTCCGTCCCACCTCCCGCTCCCGGTCCGCCTCCTGCCGTCCCCGTGTCCCCTCCCCCACCAGCGGGTTTCCCCTAGCGTTCCCCTCACCTGCACCTGTGTGGCCCCTCCGGTTTTTTGGCGCTCCCACGGCCACTCGACTCCGCTCCGCCGCCTCCCGCCCCCGCTGCTCCGCCTCTCTCTGCTGCGCCTTGGTGTCCGTGACCCTTGCTGCTGTTTGTGTTTTTGTCGCTTCCGGCTGCTTCCCGCACCCCTCCCACCCTCACACACCGCAACACTCTGTGATTTGCTTCCGTTTCCTCCATCTTTGGTCCCGAGTGGCGCCCCACTCACAGGGTCTGGTGCCTTTGCCGCCGGCCCGCGTCCCCCCCGTTCTCGCGGCACTCCCTTGCTTCCGGTGTCCCCTGTCCCCCCCCACGCCCGGGCTGCCGTTCCCTTCCCACCCCATTCCCTCTTCCCTTGTTTGCCGCCCCCTCCCTCCCACCGCACGCCCGACCACAGCATGAGTGAGGATGAGGAAGGTGAAGGCTTTGATCAGATGTTTTGGAACATTGGAACAAAAAGCATGAAGAGGTTCTTTGATGCTTTGAATGTCATTGAGACCAAAAGTGTGACAATGAAGAAGGTGGTCTTCAAAGAAAGGGTGCAGCACGAGAGCTCAGTTGTCTCCAATGAAGTAGTTATTTCTGGTACTGGGAATTACCTCAACACCTGTCAGCAGTGTAATTTCATCTGTCATAGTTCCTGTCGAATACCCGATGATGGTGACAAAATACAATGCTGGGCAATAGGATCAAATGGACACTGTACTCAGTGTCCCGGCAAATGTTACTGGGATAAACATTTTTGTCAGAAGTACACATGGGAGAGTGAGGAAGAACACATCGTGAAAAAGCTGAAAAAAAAGTAGTAGGAGAGAAACTCCTCCAGTCCATCTACTGACCACACTGTAACCAAAGCCAAACAAAGAATAAAGCCAACCATGACAACAAGACTAAAACCAAGAGACCAAGACTAGAACAACAGACACCAGTAAAAACCAGGACAACACTGAGAAGGGTGCCATCCGAGACAAAACAAGATTAACAATACTGCAGATAAAGATAAGGCAGAAACTGATACCAACCAAGACAGGACTGAGCCCAATTCTGATATAGACCAAGATGGGACTCAGCCAGATGCCATCAGTGTTTGATATGAGACCAAGACTGACTCTAATTTGAACAAAGACTATGTCAGTGAACTTGATATTAACCCAAATCAAGACAATATCAGTTCTGATATCAAAACGGACCAGGACTACTACCTAGCAGGACTAAGAGCCTGTTTAAGCCCGGTATTAACATGTGTCTTGAGTGATCTGATAACAAGTGGACAGGTTTAAGTAGGGAAGGGGATTGTTCATTTTTATTGATGTTGATACTTTTTTCGAGGCTTTCGAAATTGCTTTTATTCCTTAATTTCAGTTGACAGGCAATTCAACTGAATTCAAAAACAATTTTTGAATTAAACAATTGATGTATGTTTGTGCATCAGTGATTTGATTTAAATGACATGACTTCTCTCGTCTCTCCAGACTGAAGTGATAGATTCATTAAGTAATCGCGTCTTCTATCAATTATTCCATCGATTAATCACATAAATACTCATGCTTTATTAAACTACCAACAGCTATTTCGCTAAAAATGCTTAATGTCGGGAAAATAGGTTCAATACTTGCGAACAAGGCTGAGAAGAAAATCACAGAAGATGAAACTATCAAATTAACTGTCACTACAGCTAGTGTTAGTTGGTGATCAACGTATCCATTACACTGTCCAGGGAATCTGTTTTGTCAGTTCTGTCAGAAGGAGCAAGTGTGCCCCCCTTTGTCTTTGTAGTCATGCTAATTTGGACTAAACAAAGCTTATTTGACTCTGTAGGTAATTTATGACACATCATCCCATCACAGCCAGAAACAAAATACATTTTACAGACATTTAAGCACACAAGAAGCTTTGGTTTCCAGGAAGAGATCTAATGACACTTGTGTCCTATAGTGCCAGATCCAGCTTAGTCTCCTGGGCCCGAGTTAACACTGGAATAGAAGTCAGGTGATAATCCTGTGAAGAAATAACTCCACAGGGACCAGAGCCGTAAATGGAGCAATATTTGTGATTTTGAATCAAAGAACTGATGTGAAAGAGCTGCTTCTGATGAAGAAATGATGATGTATTTTTAAATGTTTTTGTTGATTTAAAAATATTTTGCTGTTGAAGTTGCTAACTAATTTACATTGTTCAATTCAAACTGTCTTTTACACAGATCTACGGTGTGTTTTTTTATATACACCTGTTTTTGAAAATCAGGAAAATGATGTAAAGAGTGACTACTGACATAAAATTGTATTTTGTCTGTATTTAATTTTAATTTTTTTCCCCCTGTAGTTAACTTAAGTGACTGACTAAATTATGGAGAAATGACTGAAATATAAACAATAAAATTAACGTTTTGTTCCACCCTTTAGTTTTTTCTCTTTTCCTGAGGCGTTATGATTCACCTTAGTGCTCTGCAGCTAGAAAATAACTTATTTTTTCTATGTTTATTTATTACAACTTTTTTTTTTTTTTAACAAAACAACTGCATGAAGGAACTATAAATGATTTAATTATTATATACTTTTCCACAGAGCTTTTTTTTTGCAATTACATCCACAAATGTCAAAGCATGTTAATGGTGGATGTTTAGCCTTTTCTCTTTGAGGTACTCTTTTCTGGGTCGTCACTCAGTTACTGGTTATGGAGGTAGTTCACTGTGCTCTGTTAGAATACACTAGAAGACCCAGTTCAAACTTTGTCCACAAGGTGGCAGTACAATATTGGCTGTAATGATATGATCAGCCTCCAACAAGAGTGAGGTAGACGACAAAATCTGCAGAGAAATCTGCTGGTCATTTATCTAACAAGATAAAGAAATTCACCCACTAAAACAAAAACATTCAAACTGCAAAATACAATAGAAACTGATACGCCTCAACTTTGGAAAATTGCAAGTCAATTAACTTATTACTGGTGCTGCCTTTGAAATTCAGTGTAACTACACATTTAAAAACTGTCATTGACACTATGACCACAAAGAAACACATCTAACCAAACAAAACACATGTACTACAGTATTCATAGTACAGTGTAATTTTGTCATAATTGTTGGTGATAAAATACTTACTGCTAAGAACATGTTGAATAGAAGAACTGCACTGCAATAAAAGGTATAATCAACCGAAGCACCGACTGGCTTTCCAAGCAGTACTAAAATAACAGAGGACTGACAGTATTGAAACATGATCTCGTTCAAACTCATAAATGATTCCAGGGCTGTGCATGTTAGAGGTTATGGGAAGCCTCCAACACTGCTTAAAAATATATGCAGTAGGACTTTATCTCAGCGTTTCATTAAAGTTTAGATTATTACTTCAGAGGGTTAGGCTTAGTGAAGACCTGAACACAAATTATATTCAGTCTTCACTCTAAACAGCTTTATCCTGCATTAAAACAACCAAAAAGGTAATAGAACAAATGGGAAGTTTAAAAACACAATACAGACAGAGGCATGTATAAATAGCACCTATATGAGTTAAATTAATCTCTGATCAATATTCACAGGAAATGATCAGCTAAAATTCATCCAAATCTCTCATTTTACACAAACTTCCTGCTGTTTTTGTGTTTACTGTTTGTGTTTATTGTACAGTTTCAGTTCTGCCCTAAAGGCTAAAAACTACAATATAACACATTCAGTTTAATTATCACAATAATACCTTGTCCTGTCTAGCTAGCTATGAAGTAGTGATAGGAATTCCGGCTCTTTTTAGAGAACCGGTTCTTTTGGCTCGGCTCACTAAAAAGAGCCGGCTCTT
>NW_023339796.1:472523-477054 GCF_004916995.1 Morone saxatilis | reverse complement strand
GACACCAAGCTCAGCAGAGAAGAGCTTACGCAGCTGTTCTGTGATCTCTTTATCTCTATCTATGCCTGTTGTATCTCCAAAACCTGGAGTGTCCACAATGGTCAGTGAGTACTCTATTTTAAACCCCTCCTGGTGGTTGATTTTGTACACTGTGACTTCAGAGGTCTGGCTTTCAGCTTGTGATTTTGACTGATCCTCATCAACTAACTTAAAACGATATGAATCCTCCCATTCGACACCTACAATGTAATTTATCATCCCATTGATGAGAGTCGACTTTCCGGCTCCACATGGTCCAAGAACCAATATGGTGCGATTAGATTTAGTGGAGTTTTTTCCAAAGCTGAAATGCCTGCACCCAGTGACATTGATCTGTTGTTCTTCCAGGGGAATTTTATAAACAGGAAGAGGACCTGTCTGGGTTTTTTGCAGTGTGCTTTTTTCTTTAACAGCATCAGCAAGCCGTTTGATGCACTTTTGCTGTGTAATACAATGATTTGATTTGGAAGTGGATTTTAAACCTGCCCGAAGTCTGGATTGCATTATGGCAGAAGTAATTTTGTTACCAGTATTAACAATTATAATAATAAACAGTTGGTATCAGATCTCTTGAGAGTTATTTTGGAGAAAGAAAATTGAGTCTTTGTGGTCAAAGTTCATCTGTCTCGATGGTGAGTGTTGCCTCTGTTGTTGTGAAGTGCTCTCTGGTCTGAATCTGCATATTGAAATATAAAATAATATATGTAATACAATTACAGCAACAGTGGACCAGTACCACTCTTGTTATGACTTCTCTGAAGGTCCAGTGTGTAACATTTAGGAGGATCTATTGTCAGAAATATTCATCGATATGTTTTCATTAGTGTATAATCACTTAAAAAATAGGAATTGTTGATTTTTGTTAGCTTGGAATGAGCCGTTTTTATCCACAGACACTGCAGGCCGCCTTACATGGAGGCAAACAAACCAAACAATGGATAGAGCCTCCGTAGATTGTCCTTCGTGCTCAAAAGGTGAGTAAAGCAAGGGACGTACACTCTCCAATTACACCACTAGATGCCACTAAATCTTTCACACTGGCCCTTTAACTCTGAAGATTTCAACACTATAATGGACATAAAATTCACCTGGCTGAATCATCAAATAATGAAACAAAGTTCATTCACAATACAACTTGTAGCTGACTTCTCTCAGAGAGCATCACAGTAATAAAAATCATATTAAAGATCTTCAGATTACATTTATGTGCAGCAAGCGTCAAGGAGAGATTAAAGGTTGAGCTTTGTCAAATTTAAAGTCAAGTTCAGTTATTTGAATCAGTTCCCTTTTGTATTTTGGATCACTTTAGCAGCTGCCATGCAGGAATTTGTTCCAACTAACCAGTCCAGTAAAATATTCAATCATTAATTTAAAAATAAAGTTGCTGAAGGTAAATTACACACATCTCTGTTGGGTGTTCTCGGCCCAGTCGTCTGCTTTGAGATGCAAAGCTTTGAGATGCAATTCCAAAATGTAACTCAGGATTTAAATCATAGTATCTAAAACTCCTAAAACGAAATGAGAACAGGAGTGCCTTTTAAAACATGGTTCTGTTTATGATACAGTAATTGCACTTTAAAACCTAATTTGTCTTTATGATTGTTCAGGGAGGATCATAAATGTATTGAAAACATTGACCTATGAATTACTTACCTCATGTGTCATCTGATAATACAGTGCAGAGGAACACGACCCTGAGGGTTGAGTGTCAAAGTCTGGCTTTCCTTGACTGGTATAAAAAGGAAGAGCTGCATGAATATTTGATTATTTCATTGTAAGTTAATTCTTCATTGAATGTACCCAGTAATGAGTTAACATGACTTTGAATCAGAGCTGTTGTTAAAATCTACCAACGAGCATCTTCATTTTTAAGCTGGCAAATCAGAGATTTAACACTAGAAATTGTAAAATCTTCATTTCATTTTTGACTGCTTGTGCCATCCTAGAATTGAAAGCTTGGGGCTTTGCAACAGCAACTAAGGGGACATGGCTTAATCACTGTTTTGTTTTCAAGATTATTTTGTCCTTGGGATCCTAAGAGCCTGACAGTGTGGAGGGTTGTATACACTATAATTTATACACAGTTGTCTTCCAAATATCTCCTTTTATAATTATATAATAATAATAATATTTATTTTTACTTACAGTTGGTTGTGTTGGACAGTCAAGCTGCTGGTGATGGTCTTGAGGTGCAGGAGAGAGAACTTCACTGTTTAGTACTTCAGCATATGGAAGCACTAATTCTAAACAGCCTACAGGAAAAATATTTAAAATACAAATAATATTGATTCTGAGTTTCCAGTTACAGTGGCATGTTATGTCCAAACAAGTTTGGACTACTAAAATGCCACAATAAATACAAGATGATGCTTCTTTTTTAGACTAGGATCAACTGTTTGGGACAACATTTTAACAAATTCACCAAAGTAAATTATTAACCATTTCAACAAAAACATATATTTGTACAAAAACTAAAATTAAATCATGAAATTTGTTTCTGTAACTTTATTCTTCAGCATCACATAAACACTAACAACAGATAACTGCTCACTGCATTCAGCAACTTACCGCTCCGTTGGTCTCTGTCTTGAGTTTTGCTTCACTTTCGTCTGCAGCTTGTTTTATACAGTGTAGTCAGTGTGGTCTTACATCACTGAATAAATATTAACTCATTTGGAAATGGATCAGCAATCTGTGAAGTAGATTATCTGATTTGAAGAGGTGCTAATGGCACACGCATAGCACATTATAAGCTGGTTACATGTTGTAACTGCACTGAACCTCTGAACTTTGATTATATATTCCAATAAAAGAATCTTGCTCTGCTGAAAGTGTTATGGCCAAATAACTCATGTAAACAGAGACATAAACTGATGCAAACCTGAAAGTGAAAGGAAAATCGCTGCATTTTCTACACATTGACAGCAGCCATAAATGTTTTATCAGTCATTACCGTGTTTACTATCAGAGGACATTTAAACCCCTGAAGAAGAACTGAGGTCAGCATAACAGTTCTACGTCAATATAAACATATTTCACCATCTTAGTTACAAAAGACAACCTTCCAGCAGCTCATCTTCTGTTAAATCATAATGTTTAAATGTGATTTATTCTGTTGCTAACAAACATTAAATGATGACACCTTTCTGTTAGTAGAAGAGGTTAAGTGCAATAATTCATGTAATTAAACTAAATTCACCAAATGAGAGTTGAGATGCATCAGTTAACATTGTATTTTAAATGTTTTATTGGGATATTTTTTTCATTTATTTCTTCATTAGTGAATTTCCACAGTGTGGGAAAGTCTATCTTGTGTGCAGCCTGATCATATCACTGTAGCCTGTGTTGTGCTGCCACCCTGTGGATACAGTTTGAACTGTGAAGAGTCTTGTGTATTTTAACAGTGCACAATGATTACAACCTCTGCAACCAGTGACATTGATTAAGAGGTCCCATCGTCACAATTTGGTTGTCTGACTCAATGAAACATTTCAATCAATAGAATACTGAAGTGAAAATTGAAAATGTAATAACAATGCTTTAACAACTATCTGAATATTAATTTCCACCTTTTAATGTTTTATATATACAAGACATACAAAGAAGAAACCATACAATAGCAAAGCATTGTTGTCTTCCATCGAATACCACAACAAGATAACAACAACAATAAAAACCAGAACACTATAATGACACCTTTTACAACAATACATAACATAGATGGGGGTGGGATACAACATAGAGCCTCACATTTAATTATCCATTTCATTGTCATAGTGCATCCTCAACCTAGGGGAACCCACATTTCAGAAGATGGTCACAGCTTTTTCCTGCTTCAAACATATCAACTATATCAACAACTTCAAATATATCCCACCCACTGACAGGAGCCATGTCAGTGGGTAGCCATGTCAGTGGGTAGGATAGGACAGGACAGGAGCCAATCTGTGTTTTTCACTTCACCTGTCACTGGTCATAATGAAATGGCTACTCAATAGTGGTCTCTATTAATTGCAAATATGCAATGCTGAAACACATTTCAACAATTAATCCCAATTCATTTCAGAGTTGTATTCAGTGTCACCGATCCTCTCAGAGATACCTTCTCTCAAGTGTAAGCCGTATGCTTTCACTTTCTTCCGTTTTTGTCGTCCAGTGTATCGTCTCTGTTCACTGCTCCGCCGCTCACTCTCGCTCCTCTCTCCATCCACACCGCAAATAAAAAGAAATTCACACGCGCACTCCCAAGACGGGAGCAGCGAGCGGGAACTCTCTGCGTCAGATAGTCACTGATTGGTCAGCACTGGATTGTCAATCTCCTCACAGATATCAAACATCCTCTTTTCTGGCTGATACTCATTACTCTGAGTGAAAGTAAATTGATAATATTCTGTAATTTATTTTTCTTATTTTTTTCTCTCATTCTGGAACTCACTCTGTTATGTTGGTTACATCTCTCTTTAGTTCACCTTCTGCTGTGTGACAAATGATC
>NW_023339796.1:453654-472423 GCF_004916995.1 Morone saxatilis | reverse complement strand
TTGCCATGTTGTTGTTGTTGTTGTGTGGTCGAGTGCGGCCTCCGTCCATTTAATGAATCGATATTGAATTGGGAAACATATATTTATATATTGATATTTATTTTTGTAATCTGTTACTCCCCGAGGAGTAATATAAAGGGAATAATAATTAATATGCTATACCTTCAATCAGCCCTAATAATTACCATCCATCTATAATAAAAACAGCAGATTTGTTTTATTTAGTATCTCAAAACTGACATAACAGAAAAAAACTATGAAATGTATTCTTTAATCTGAAAGCAAAGCAAATATTAACCTCATGCTAATTTAATCTCATTTGTATTAATGTGAGGCACCCTTTAATCTAACTGTTGTATGAGCCTGAATTACAGATTGTTTGGGTTATTTAATATCAATATCACTGTCCTCTCTAACAGTCTCCTTCTCTGTGCGGTCTCTGTATAAATATAAAGTAATATCACAGAGCTCTTGGTGCACACAGACAGATACAAGTGGGTGGTCGCAATGTCAAGATAAATCCACTTTTTAAATCCCCAAACTTTAAAGAAAAAACCATGTAAACGTCTCCCGGGACTACAGGTGTTAATTCCTCCAGGAGCTCCGGCTCTCACCTGCAGAGCTCCCCGGGCTGCAGCTGCTGTCTGTGGGCGCTGAGCACATCCTCCACACACACACACACACACACACACACACACACACACACACACACACACTGCAAACACTCCATTTTCTTCTTATTACCCAGAAGTCAACAGGGCAACAACAACTTCATCAGGTCATTAATAATTGTATTATTATTATTATTATTATTATTATTAATTACTATTATTCAACAGAACATTAATTACATGGACAGTGTGTAGAAACTGTTTCATTAGTTTTTATTTTTATTTCGTTTTTTATTTTAATTTTAGTTTTTAAAGCTGCAGTAGGTGATTATTTTTTTTAGTCATATTTGCTGAAACTGTCACTATATCCTGACATAAGAACATAAAACAGATATTCTGTGAAAATATAAGGATAATCTGGCACCTCCTAGTGCTCCTAACGGCATTAGCAAGAATCCACCGGGCCCGAATAAAAGCAACCAATCAGAGCCAAGAAAGAGTTGAGTCCCAAAGCATCAAATACCGACGCTTTGGGACGCTGGGACTGAGACTCAACAATCGACTATCTTCAAGCTTCCAACCCAATGCGTCTTTATATCTTTCTGGGCTCTGATTGGTTGTTTTCATTCGGGCCCGGTGGATTCTTGCTAATGCCGTTCGGAGCACCAGGAGGAGCCAGATGATCCTTATAGATTATTATTAGCTTCTTTCAGCTTAGTTTTTATTGTTTAAAATGTTTAGTTTTTGTTTAGTTTTTATTAGTTTCAGTGTAAGTTTTAGTTAATAAATAAATAAAATGGGGGGTATGGGGGGCAGAATAGGTGTTAGAATACAAACACATTAACTCACAGTCTCAATAAACATATTCACCAAATGCTTCATTTGGCTTGTTGTGTTGATAAATTAACTAAAGCTGAAGACATTTGCTGTATATTTTTATTTTATTTTAGTTTAAATGAGTATGCATCTTATGGATAATTGGCAACAATCAACATCTAAGATAAGAGAAATACAAATAACCAATGTAAATAATGTTAAATGATTGTGTAATCTTTTGAGTTAATTTAAGGCTCCTTAATCTCTGTTTTAAAGGTACATCTATTACATTGCTGGATGTTCTCTGCATCGGTCTGCAGAAACATTTACATCTTCACAGAAGCACATTTCCCACATAAAGCTGATCTTAAAGAAAGATTGTGTCCCCAGTTGATCTGCTCAAAAGCAGTGTCTCTGCAGATGTAGAAACATGTTTCACAGTGACCCCTCCTTCTGTTTCTGTCCTCTGAGTGAGTGAGTATGTGGACATAAAAGGTAAGTGGAGTTCTCCTTTTGCCATACACACATGCACTTCCCTCTTTTTACTCTAAACAATTTCGTAAGAATAAAAATATGCTTAAACATTATTTTTCAAGTCAAAAGATTATTTTCACAAACATTTAGTTAATCACAGCTTATTCCAATATTTAAGTGTCACTAGTTTAACATCAATTAACTGGACTAAAGTTAACTGGTTAATATCCAAATTAATTTTATATACAGTAGCAAACACATATCCATTTCCAGAAGAAGAATAACGTATGAACATTAACGGTCATGAACCTGCTCATTAGGCTTATGACAAAGGAAGGAGACCACACAGAGAATTTAAATGTTTTAAATTATTATTCACATTATTCACTTTTGCTGTTCAAATGTAAACGCCTCAACTGCCACAGACGACACTTCATGTTTGGTCATCATCAGGCAAAATCTCACCTTCCACCAATTTATTTTTAAAAAAAGTTTTTATGTTTTCCTTCAAACTTTCATCAGTTACCTCAAGTGTTTAGCAATCTTCAATAATTGGTCCTTTGTACACTTATCCAATAGCTCCACTGAAGGAATCTTTGACATAATCCATCTCACCACTCACCCTCTCTGCAACCTCCGTCCCTGTAGGAGTATTTAAGATACATTAATACAGACCACGAAAAAGGCCCAGATCGGGGCAACCCTAATCCGGCACCTAAAAAGCCCGAACCACGGCATCAGCCATGACATTGTCAGAACCTTTTATATGATGAATGTCCAAATGGTAAGGTTGCAGAAATAAAGCCCATCTTATTAAATGCTGATTTGGATTTTGTAAGGAACACAAAAAGGTAAGGTGATTATGGTCTGTGTACACTACCAGCGGAGTCCCAGAACCATTATACACATCAAAATGTTGCAATCAACAAATTAATGCCAACGCTTTTCTCAGTAACGGAATAGTTCAACTGATATGAATTGAACTTTTGAAAAGAACCCAACTGGCCTCTCCACCCTGAAGACTGCCCCTGCCCCCACATGACTGGCATCTACTTGCAATGTAAAGACCTTGTCAAACTGTAGTGCTGCCAGTACAGGAGCGGAACACAGGAGAGCATGTTCAAAAGCACTGGTCTGTTGGCAGAACTGGAATATAAAATTCATAGGTATGTTTCCATTAGTGTGTAATCACCTGGATATAGGAATTAATATGTTTCTACAGTAGCCCCCCCCCCACGTAGTTTCTTCTTCACACTTGGAGGAGGAAGGTGAGTGAAAGTCTTACTTTCACTATCAGTTAATGGTCTGATTATATATTATATCTGTGTTATAATAGTGTTCAATGATATCCAGACATCAACTGAAGGGCATAGACAAACACAGAAACTAAATGATCAAACGATGAATAAAAATAGATTAATTCTCTGTCGCTCGATCAACATTTAAGGTTTTGAGGTTCGGCATAATGTAGAGGAGATGGCACCGGGTCAGGACATAAAGTATGACGCACATTTTAGTTGCTGAAATGTTAAAACAACAAGTGCATATTGTGTTGTGTATAACCCACTGTGGATTGCCTTTGCCCTTATAGCATGTGATATTGTAAAAAAAATTTGATCAAATATGTTGAAATGTAATCACGATGACCTTTACAGAACAAACAACATGTTGCATCCTTTTTGGGAAATCTCTCTGACTCTCTTCTGTACCGCGTCCTGATGCTGAATAATGATCTGGGGGCGTTTCTCCCTCAGAGAGGATATAAAGACCAGATAACTGCCTCTGTGCCACACCGGACCACAGACCTTCCAACTGTAAGTACAGTGATTCTGTTTGCTTACGCTGATGTTTTGTTGTTCTGTGTAATGTGATGAGAGGACAATTATTCCTCAATCTAACAACGCTTATTTTAGGGGTGATGTGCCAGGTTCATAAAATAACTGTTTAATTATCAATATGAACACCTTAAATACCTTTAATGGAATAGTTCAGCATTTAGAAAAATATGTTGATGTGCTTCTTGCTTAAAGTCAGATGATACCACTGTGTGTGAAACATGGAGCTGGAGTTGATTACAACAAGATAACTAAAGACAATAAGATAAGATAAGACAGGGTTTATTGATCCCGCACCGGAGAGAACACAATACAAAACAATAGAAAATAAAAGTTCACTATAAACACCTTTTATATACATATACATGTTTGATTGCACAGAAATAATTACACAGAATATTGAATACACACCCGGTGTGAAGCACTGTAATAAATATATATGTATATAAAAATATTATATTGAAAGATGGATGAAATAATTATGTATATCGCACAGTGCAGGTATAAAATAATAATTGTAACAATTAACAAACAACAATTAAATTAAAATATATCTATATAGTTTGTAAATGTTTATGATGTATTAAATAAAGGTTATGTATATGAAATGCATATAATGTAATTAGGATGTTCAACCTGAGGTTGATATGATAACAATTGAAATAAAAAGCAGTAGTTGGTGGGTGATTAGCTAGCATAAAGACTGGCAGCATTGGGAAACAGTTAGCTCCGTCCAAAGTCCAAAAACCAAAAGGTTTATTATTATTATAGTATTAATCCATTTTACCTCATTTTTTAAAATGCGTATATGAAGACATTTCCTGAATCAGATACGAGGTTTGATTTTTTGAGAGGCTCATGTGACTTTTATGCCACTCATCTGAAGTGTCTTGGTGCTGGAGTCTTGAGGAGAGGCGCTGACAGATGTAGTAAAAAGTAGTCCTTGACATCCCACATACATATTTGGTGGGTTTATGAAAGATTACAAACTCTCTCTAACTGGGTATAAACAGTCTCAGTTTAATACCGATGCCTCTATATGAACTACATAAACAAACAAAACTATCAGTGAGATGATTGGTTGTTTCTATATAGATTCTTAATTACTGACGACTCGAATTCCTCTTGAATTCATGATATTCCAGGATATTTGTAAGAGGTTTAAAAGAGACTTATTATCTATAATTTGTAGAGAATAGTGTACAAACTGGTGAAATGATGAGTTTGGAGGTCAGTAATAACTTGATTTTGCTATTACTGACCCAAACTGTGTAAATAACTGTATTGCCTGGGTACAAGTGAATCTCCACTGGCTGGATGTTCCTTCTTCTATTGTTCATAAAAAATGTTGATGAACTGCCATGCACGTCATTTTTCTCTAGTTCACACTGAAAGATGAATCCCGAAACCAGCAACATGATGATTGCAGCAGCCCTTGGCCGGCCTTTCAGCCTCGGGATGTTGTACGACTGTCGCAATGATTCACTCATCCCTGGTAAGGACGATGAAGTTATATGAAGTTATTAACTGCAACTGCACAAGAACCAAGACTTTCTTAATGTAAAGCGATGTCTGTTTTTCTCTGTTCTTTTCATGATACGCTAATTATGGCTGGGCGATATCAGCAACAAATTCAATCTCAATAACTTAATTCATGATTTTAATCAATTCTTTTTCTCTGCAAATGCAAAGTCTTATGATTAACATCATATTTAGGGGTTCAAGGCAGAAAAGCTAAAATTGCTGTGACCTGCAATGAGCTAGAAACATGAAACCTGGCCCAATAACTGGACGTGCTTCCCAAGAAACATATGCCCAGTCAGCCAGATGGTGACGCTGTAATTAAGGTCCTAAAATCCAGTTTTGGAAAGGCCACGCCCATCGCACCGTGATTCCGATTAAAGCTGGACACACAAGTCCAGCTCTACAAAAAAGCCTCTTTGACCACTGAAGTCTGCCTAACTAGAATTACCTAACTAGACCATTTTCAATTGTTTGTAAAACACATTTTTGGCATCAATGAGCTTCAGAGGAGGCTTTGCTCAGCACACAAATAGACATAAGTCAATATCCGTTGTCAGTCATCACAAAACTCACAGGATAAGTCCACATAAGTACCTGAAATATACCCTGAAAGTTTCATTGAAATCCACCACTAGAAGGTGCCACAAATGCAAAACATTAGGCCTGGTATAAAACAAATCAATATATATATCAGATATTGGTTTTCCAATCATTACAAAGCTCACAAGATATGTTTCATGTAGTTCAACAATTAACAGGTGAAACATAAAAATCTGCATACTTTCTGTGTGCTGTTTGTGTTTCACATCAGCCTGATATCTGCAGACAGCTGTTAGCTGGCATGCTACAGCTACATGACAAAGACAGAATGAATATATTCTGAATGTGTACATGTACACATACATAGTTAAGAGTTTAATCCTAATTTTTAACAGAAGTTTGGTTTCTAGTTAAGATACTTACATTTTGTTGTTTTATTTGTTATTTACCTCTTTAAGAATTGGTTTGGCTGCTGTTCTGCAACGACTAATAAAGTGCTTTCTCTATCTATCTATCTATCTATCTATCAATCTAGGAGCCGAGAACATCACCTCCTACTCTGTTGAGTACTGTGTCAGTGGAGAGGATGGATGGCAACAACAGACAGCATCAAAAGCTGAAGAAGTCACAGTGAGAGATCTGAGTCCTAACACAGAGTATATGTTCAGATGCAGAGCAGTGACCTCAGTAGGTGTTGGACCAGCCAGTGTAGTCCGAATAAAGACTCGTACAGACTGTTAAGGAGGTAAGTGTGCTGTTTTCTGTTTTCAGCAGATCTGTGAATTCTGTGAATATTTATCAGAGATGAGTTTTGTTGTGTCTTTGGCTATTTTACTGCATAAGTTTTTCTTATGGAGGACGAGGCTGTTTATCAGAGTTAATGCTCTATCAATATAGCTTGTGTTCAGATCAAGTCAAAGTCCAAAATCTTAACTTTAAAAATAACAATTTAATTTGTTTTTCTTCACAGAAATGAACTAAATGCTGAGATATAGGCCTAGTGTGTATATTTTTACATTTACTCATGCTTTAAAATTAAGAAGGCCTCACAATCCCCTGTGAAGCTTTGGCGACCCCCAGTGGAGGTCTTGACCACCAGATTGGGAACCACTGGTTTAGCGTAATATCTCAAATAATTTTTAAACATCAGAAGGATGATTAATGATTAATTGATATTGACATTTTACAGAAAATAACAGCTGACACATTCTCACCACTCATTCTTCTTTTATAAATATCAGTTTGTGTTACAAAAAGGCATACGCATAGCTTATATATCTGTCTTGAAGATTTGCCTCCTACACATTCAAGTGTTTGTTCCCTCAATCTAAATACCAATTGTGAATGATCTTACTAAATGCTGAACAAAACCTAGAATTTTGTTTGTTCATTTGTTGAAAAATCAGCATACAAAAAAGCAGCGCAGAAACCAGAATTAAAGAGTTTTTCAAGGTTCGTTTTTTTCTCCATTGTAGCAGAAATTAGCCAAAAGTACAACGCTATATTAATTGTGTGTTTATTTTGCAATTATTTCAGGGGGTATTTTCCACCACCGGATGGTTCATTCTCCCTGGTGACCCATCAGTTAGTGCCGGGGCAGACGAGGATGTTCCTGTAACTGGACAGCGGGTGAATGAAGGAGCACGACCATGCTAATAGCAGACCTGATATAATAATATATAATAGAACCTGTTCAATACAACATCTAAACCTGCAGGAAAACCCAATGTTTGATATCAGTGCCAGCAGCTCAACTTCCCTGGATTTTATTTCAGGAGAAAAGTGTTGCAGTGTAAAATAATATAATCTAATGTCTCATATTGGTGTATTTTATTTTGAAATAATTTTAAGACATTAAGTCATGACTTTGTTACCCTTTGGGGAAAAATGTCGAACGGGGCGCTGCTGAGAAGTAGCAATGTCCCATTTCAAGGATAACAAATTCGAAGATTAGTGCACAGACACACATACTCGAAGTTCTGCTGTCTGTTCATTTCTTTTTACTGTTGTGAAGTTAAAATGTTGCTGTTTTTCATCATGTATTAAAATCACATAATAATACAATGTAAACTTCTAAATCATTATTATATGTGATGTACTTGTGAAGTTTGGGTCCCCCCCCCGAGAATAAAAACTGCAAAGAAAATAGTCTCTTCATTATAATTAGTAATACACTATTATATAATAGTTATATATAATATTTGTAAAAATGTAATGTGCATTGATTTTATATCATACCTTTTAGAATGTGTGATGACCTGAGTTTGGCATTTTAAGGGAAAGAATTTTGCTATAAACATGTTGAATTTAATGACAACCTAAAAACTAACCTGAAACTAAACACACAAACACTGGTTCAATCACTTAATTTCATCAAGATTTATATGAAAAAAAAAAACACAATATAAATGTAATAAAACACCACCAAAACAATAAAAACGCTATAACACTATAAATAACAGCACCATCAACAAACTTCTATGGTTGACTTCTGGGACACATAACATAAAACTGTGTATGTCGTTCGGGTCAAATGTCACAGAAAATAAATACTTTGAGAAAAGAAACATTTTTTTATGTTTCAGAAACTTTTTGTTTTCTGCAACGAAGAAAATATTATATTAATTAATATTATCTATCTATCTAAAACGTTTATTTATATTACATATGTTCTTCAATTTTTATATTTTTATGTTTGTGGTCAGGTTATGGGACAAAATTAACACTTTTCTCAGTGATGATATAATATTTTTGATCTAATATCAGAGGTGAATCATAATTACCTTTTAACACAAGAGAATTCATGTTAACTTAAGTTTCCCAAGACAGAATCAACATGCAATTGAACAGGGCTGCAAAATTATTCGGAATATTATCAAAATCGAGTGTAAAACTGCATCATGACAAAGTACTTCAGTGCTGCAGATATGCTCTCGCCTACAAATTTTGTTCTCCAAATGTGAAGAAAATATGTTTGTTTGGTCCAACAAATGTCACATTATCAGGATTTTAATCGTTTTGTCAGTGAAAATTAAAATTTTCACTAATTGTGAATCGTAACATCTGTCAAAATAATGGCAGCCTTACATTTTACAATGATTCTGAAGCCATTCAGGTAGAGAATTGAATGTGGTAACAGTAGATACAGGACTCTAAGATATGGAGTCAGGAGTGCAGTGCCTGAAATGGGCCGATACTCACAGGCACTTCTAGTTTTTGTCCACAGTGGTATTTTTTCCAAGGGCTACAATAATAATTGTATTTTAAAAATGATTACTTTCATGCCCCAAAACCCCCTAGAAAGTTCAGCTGTGGACCTTCATATTTCCAAAACCCCGCATACACTGCTAGCTAGCTTAACGCAAAGAAAACAGCACTGAATTTCTTTTTAAAAAGGCTAAAAAACACCAAAATATTTAGGGTTAGGGTTGTGTTGAATTGGGCTGCAGGCACCTTTTTTGGTGTACTTCAGGCACTGGGAGTGTGCACTAGAATAAATAGACTTAACAAACATAACTATCATTTTAAAAACTGATATTGATTAATTAAATGTACATTTAAAGGATGTGTTAATAACTCAAAGTACATCCATCCCGGCAGACAAGAGTCATTATTCCTTCGGCTCCCGTAGAGGCTTTGTCACTTGAATGTGAACAAAAGTTTTTGGACAGTCTCCAAGGTGCCCGATACAGGTCAGTTCATTGTCATTAAACCAGGGAGCAGCAGAGGCTCGCAGTCATGAAACATTTGCGCTGGCCTGGTTTACAAAGCTCAGCTGTGCTTAGAAATAGTTTCCTTGTTGTTTTCCTTTCCTTTTTTTCCCACGACGTATAAAAGTTCCGTACTTTCATCTTCCACAGGTGCAGTGACTCTTCTAGGTTTGAGAGTCGACTCTCTGCACCACATGGATCTGCTCACAAAGCTCCACCTTCTCAGGGCTCATCGGGATTTGAATGTCCCAATCCTGTTCCTGCAACAGTAGACAGATTTAATGTATTTACATTAAATATTTAAAGTTTCATTACACATTAAATCTGTGCTGAAACGCACACTGTTTAAAATCACAGTGAGTAGAGTTAAAGTTTCAATGTGTAGGATTCAGTGGTGTGATTTAGTGTAGTTGCTGCTGTAGCAACTAGGACTGTCCTCTTCGACTAAACTAAACTTTAGTCGACTAAACAGTGTTAACTGTATAAGTCTTAGTCGACCCCCTTTTCATTAGTCGGATAATCACAGAGAAGTTCATGTTTGGAAGCTGTCAGCGGGACCAAAGTATCTCTTACTGGTGCAATGCTGCTTGTGCTATCTGTGATTTTATGATTATTCCATCCATTATTTTAAGATGTATTTCTATATTTATAAGGACAGGGACTGACCAGTGAGTGGACCAGTGGCTCTTTTTGGAAATACGTTCGACAAGCATCTGGACGACAGTGAACGATGAACCAGAACACAGCAAACAGAAGACCTGCCATGATGATAACAGTCACAGTCACAGCGGTCTGGCTCTTCCACGGAGCGTCTGGACCTGCAATTAAATCAGGAAAAAAGTGTTCCTTATAGCTTCTATATTTAAGTTTCATTACATCGTTAATAGTGACACCAGTGGCTATTCAGTGAACTGCAGTCAGCGTCCTGTTTCGAGCACTAAGTGATTAATACATAGAACAAACATGTAATATCTGTTTTAGAATCTTACATTTAAAGCCTTACTTTAAATCCTTCAATTCATTATTTATACAAACTGGAGCATTTGGTTTTCACACCAATTAAAAGATAAGAGGTTACATCTTGTAGTTTTGTTCTCTGATAACCTTTATTTGGAAATAAACTCAATTCAGTTGTGGATCATATTTTCACTTTACACTGGTGAAATAAACTAATGGAGGAAGCTCTTCACATATTTCACATATTACATAATTGAATGTGTGTTTGCCTGTCCCACCGTACCTGTGATGGACACACACTGGGTGTCGGTGTTGCTGCTGTGAATCTGTGTGTGCAGGACAGTCTGAGCTTTGATGCAGTACACCGCTCCCTCCTGCAGGGCGTTGAAGTGCAGCATCTTCTGCTCAGCCGACATCGTATACACAGCAGTCTGAAAGATAGAGAGAACACAGGTGTAACGAGTCTGTTTTTATGAGACCAGAAAATGAAATTAATACTGCAAAAAATGTGCTACAAATCGTTGTTTCATTTAAGATAGATGCTAGGAAAAACAAGTTTAAATGAGAAATAAATAAAAGGGAAGACAGCAGAGCATTAAGAAAAGGGGGAAATGTGCGGATAAAATAGATCTGGAGAAGAAACAAACCAAAGGGATGAAACAAAAAAGAGAAAAATAGAATAACAGTCATTGAGGACAAGGTAATGAAAGGAAAGCAGGAAATAGAAGCTCAAAAGTAGAAATAGAGAAATGGAACAAAGTGAACTCTGACCTGCTGCTCGTTGCCTCTCTTCCACATCGTCACACTGACGACAGCAGTGAGAGGAAGCTTCTCAAACGACACCTGGAGGGCGTCGCCCATCGCCGTCACCACCATCTCCGGCGCCATCAGGACCGCTGCCGGCACGAGATTCACACTCAGTCATTCATTCATTTTTTTAAAAACCTAAACATGTCGCACTAGAGAGAGATTTGTATGACACCATGCTGTGTTTCTGCAGGTTTGAAGACCTGCTCCTGTTAGGATCTTACTGTCTCTGCGGTTGAAAGGTGGGCTGAGTTGGGTCCAGGGCGACAGCTGGGACCCGCACTGTGCTCGGACGTGGAGGTTGTAGTCGGAGTCGGAGCCCAGGTCGTAGGTCAGGTCACAGTGAGTGTGAGGAGTCTGCTGGCACTCAGGAGCATCAACCCAGCTGCCGTTCAGCACCGTCAGCTCAAACTCCCTGAAGGACAAAGACAGATAGGACCGGTTCTGTTTGAGATTCTAGAAACCTTGGTGCCATCTAGCGACCCAGCCAAGTGGAACCGTAGTAATCAAGGATGCATAATCAACAGCGGGCGCTGCACAACGATCTGTAGAATATGACATGGCCACTTTGGTTCCCAAAGAAAACCTGATGTTTTTTGGATCCACCCGGGAACCAACTTCTCAGGTTCCAATTTGTTTTTGGTTGAAATGCTTAGAACGGTTAAAAACTCGGTGCTTGAGCCGCGGCATGAAAGTGGTTCCCTGAAGATGAAAAAGGCCTAACAGATCATGTTTTCCCACCAAATTAGCTCTGGTTGTGCTATGTAGGGATACAGACAATTTTTTGGGGCGCAAATGCTTTGAATGGTTCTAAACTGGAACCTTAATGGAACCGGTTCCCTAGGCAATTGGTTTGGAACTATCAGGTTTTCATTGGGAACCAATGTGGGCGTGTTATATTCTACAGGTCTTTGTGTATTATTCTCCCCCTCTGTTGATGATGCATCCTTAATTACAACGGTTCAGCTCAGAACTGGTGTAAATGGAAAATCTCAAATGGAACCGGTTCAAGAACCAGAGCTAATTTGGTGGAAGAACAGTATTTAGAGAGAAATGTTATTTCATATTTCTTTATCCTGAGTTCTTTTGTGTTATGCTCCATGAGAACAAATTTCTTTTTGAATCTGGTTGTATACCTGGAAGTAATTTAAAACGATTTTCACACACCAGTGTCTGGCCTCTGGCCAGAGTAAATAACCCAGACTCAGGTAACACACCCTGCATACCTCCACCACCACACGCTGCTGCCGTGCATGCCTCATGGACTCACAGAAGCTCTTGGTAGAATTGAAACTCTGTTTAGTGAAGTTTATTAAAAACGCCATCAAGTGTAAACATGAGTCACCATTTTTAGACCTGTCAACCTGTCAACAGACACAACATGCATTTCCAGTTATCACAGGTTTTACACCATCTGTCCAAAACTGATTATACACTGTGGTTAATCCAGTGAAAAACTGAACTGTTAGCTTCACTAGAGAAAAAGTGAGTGGATCACCAGAATCAGTAGGAATACTTGTGAGGGGACCCTGAATGGGAATCTATTGAATAGTTGTTGAACTAACTGACAGCTGACATACCTGAAGCAGAGCTGCCAGCAGAGATGAGAGTTCAACACTGAACTTCAAAACAGAGGGAGTGTTTTTAAGGCTTCAGAACAGCTGCAGGAATGTTTCTGACAGTTCATTAAAACTTCTGCTCTGTGATCGACAGTTGACATGATGCAATCTGACTGTAGAGAGTGAAAACTGGAGCAGCTGAGTGTTTGTGTGTCAGTGCAGAGAGCTGTCACACCTGCTGATTTTTACTAATGGGACAGGTGTGTCATTAATTTCTGTGTTATTAGTCGGACAATTGTTGTGTACCTTGTAATTCATGAATTATTCATATATATAAGTCTAAAGCCAGATCAGCAGTGATGTAAAATATAGTTTTTCTGACTTACCCCTGGAACTGAACAGAGTACCGGACTGCAGTGTTGCAGGGAGCCTGCAGTGGGCGCCACCTCAGTACGTGTCTCATGTCAACAGACTCCATGGAGACTCTGCTGGGAGGTGGCAGCGTCCAAACATCTGCTGACACACAATGAGTTAATATTTTAAATCTTATCTCACACATCAGCTGTTTATTGCTGTAAGAAGGTTCATTAAAATGAAATAAAAACACAAAATGTCGTTTTTCTTCAGTTTTTGTTTTTTGTTTTTAGACTTCGGCTGGTTGTAGGACCCTAACCCTGAACCCTAAATCCCTAGGCCAGCTGTTTACTCTGGTTTCCAGTCTTTATGCTAAGCTAAGCTAAACAGCTGCAGGCTATAAGTTCATATTTACTGTACAGACCTGAGAGTGGACTTAATCTGAACTGCTTGACACTAGAAGGTTTGACATCACATCTGCTGAAACTGGAAAGTTTCTCTGAGTTTATTGAACATCTGATTTTAAGGGGCAGGACCTACGAGCATGATTTGTGCCATCACAAATAGTTTGGAGGTCAGTCCTGGTCCAGTATGCAACTTCTACAGTGAGATCCACCAGTACACAGATACTGAGGATGGACTTTACTGTGAAGGAGGAGAAATCTTGTGTCGAGCAGGAAAGCTTATATAGATATATAGTGGTATTTTTCATGAGGTAGGAGCCTTGTTAAAATGAGTCTTATTATTTGTCTAAAAGGAACAATAATGTTTTCAAGCAGGTTTTCATTAGAAAAGTAATCTGAGTAAATATATCAAACTTTATCTTAATAAGATATTACAGCTCATATTGAGCTCGATTTAACCAGTAACAACAATGGTTTGCATAATATCCCAGCAGAGGAACAAGATTTTTGTCCTTTTTTTAAGAGTAAGAGCACTCTCCTCTCAGGAGTGAAAGTGAACTCACAGTTTGTGAAGTCCAGCAGGATCATTATCGTCAGCAGCAGCAGACTCACACTGTGTCTCAGTCTCATGACCAGAGTGTTCGTCTCCAGAACGAGAGGAGGGACAAATCCGGTCACGTTAGGTCCACCATATCCAAATCCCACCAGTGGCCTTCATGTAAACTGATCCAGAATACGACATATAATCCAGAGTACTGTACAGAAATCCCTCAGAGGAAACCTGGATACTTTTTTTTATTTTAAGCAGTGCTCATTTCTGGATCCGCTTATCCAAGAAGTTAATAAAAGCCTTAAATCCACAGCAAAGATGATAATATATCCCAGTTACTCCTTAAAATTTAAGATCCAAATGAGTGTGAGTGTCGCTGCGATATGTCCTGGATGTGCAGACAGAAGCTGGTGTGTCCTGATGCTGCAATGAATCTGGGCCGCAGAACCGGTCTGACTTGTTGTCACCTCCCTCAGGGCGTCAGCTGTCAGCTGTAATTTACTGGCTTAATTCATAACACACCTGATGAGCTCTGTAGATAGCGTAGGGCCTAAAGATCTGCTGGTATGTGCAGCTGATTCCTCACAGCCTACTGGAGCTCTGCTGTGTTCTGGTTTACTCTCTTTGTTTTGCAAAAAAAAAAAGCAGCTCTCCAAAAACAAAGGGATCACTGTTCTTGACTCCTTTTGATTATATTACCATTAGGCAGCCATCCAACACTGACCCAAAACAACCACAGGAAGACATCTTTAAAACAACCACATGCATGGGATTTATTAACATAAAGAAACTCAAACAACCAAGACATCAAATCAAAACAATCAAAAGACACAAAGCAACACAAAATCCCACAATGAAAGGCAGAAACAGCAGCAGTCCCCACACCAAAAGTTCCTGATGATGCTGGCTCAGTGCTTTTAAGTGCCTCAATCACACATCAGGTGCACTCCATTTAGCTATCAGCACACCTGGGCAGAGCCAGAGGGAATAGAAGAGGAAAAGGGACAAACAGTATATTTGGTATGTGGTGGAGAGAGAGTCACTCAAAGCCCTCATCACTACACGGGGTCTTTCTCAATCTGCATTCATCCACCTGTGTCCTTGTAAAACGTCATCAGTTGCAGCTCAAGTACTGTCCCAATACACAAGTTTGCATTTCACTGAGAACAGTTAAATGTGTAAAAATGTTCTGGACAAGCCCATTTTACCCAGGATGCATCAGTTGGTAGCTTGTATTAACTTGCCAGCACAGATATCCCAGCATTCATTTCGCCATTCAAGCTCAGAGCTGAAACTGCAACATAAAGTATTTTACAATCGTATATTATTCCAACACTGAAATTACATCTGAGAACATTTTAGTGGAGAAACCAACTGTATAGCAGTTTTATGAGAATTGATGGCGAAATGAAAATGTGCTTTCGTTTTGGGAGTTGAGAAGCTCCATTGACCCGTCACCCCTCCAGAGTAATACAGACCACTGCAGCCAACACAGCAACAAAGGCAGCAGCAAAACCAGTCCTCAATAAAGATATTGTTAACATTCATACCACTGTTCTCCAGTCATTACACTGAGGAATGTGTAAGATATAATGTGTGATATAAGGGGAGGAAAACAGGGCGCTTACTGAATGGCGAGCCGTTAATGAGACTCACTGGTCGGAGGAATTCCTCCAAAAATGAATAAGTGAGTAACGTTGGTAGTGGTCAACTACTGGCTGACAGTTCTGAGGTAGAGACAATGCAGAAGGTTAGGGAAGTTAGCATAAAGGCAGTGTGTATGGCAGAAGTTCTACTAAGTTGAAGTTGTCCTCTTAAAAACATGAAAATAAACAACAGAAGCAGTATAAAAGGGGACTGCTGTTTCTTTGTTATAATGAATATAAATAGATTGTACAGTTGCAGTAATCAGCTGAGATTAAGCCTTGTCTCTGTGCTGCAGGTCGTCTCAAACCATCAGCAGCGTTCTCTGTGCTCCTGAACTTGTGAGTTCTCGCAGGATTATTCTTCACAAGAACCACAAGTCTATCCTTGTATTTCTGTAAAGGCCACAGCTGTTCTCCGAGGATGCAGCGGTCACTGCTCCACTCACAGCGGTTTCCTCCCAAACTCCTGAAGTTCAGTAACATACTTTTTCTTCACTGGACTTAAACAGAGAAGCTGTGCGTCATGTAGCCGTGCCAGCACCCATGAAACTAAAGTATAATTGATTCTTAAGGAGTTGCGTTCTGCAACTACAACACTAGATGCCACTAAATCTTACACACTGGACCTTTAAAAAGAAGAACGAGAAATAAAGAAAAGCAAAACATAAATGAATACTGTCATAAAATACAGATATTTGTGGACACATTTGAATAAAAAACACTAGTTTATTATCATGTTAAAACTTTTTATTACTTTTGAAAGTTGAGCTGCTGTTAAACAAGGTTAATTTTGTCCTTTAACTGTAAAAGCATTTGCTCTTTATTTTGTTGTTATAAATTGTTCAGAAAACAACAAAATGATTTGGATGTTTTTTCTTTTTGTTCTTTCTGAGAGTGAAGGTCCAGTCTGATCATGTTTCTTTCAAGAGAGGAGAGGAAGAGTGTGAAGTGTCGGACTTTGGACTCTGACGACCATCAAACATTAACTGTCACCGACCATAAAGTCATAAAACACACAACAACTCACACAACCTGAAACCATCAGACACACAACACATCTGCCACAGCAAACATCATCTAATACTGTATGAGGGTTTTATCCTCTTTTACTCAGTGCAGACAAAGAATAAGGTTACCCCACAAAAAAGACAAACAACAGCCACAAAAACAATACAAATTTAAAAAGACAAAATAAGGTTAGTAGGAACCTTCAGTGATTCAGTAACAGTACATTTAGAGAAGTTAAACCCACATATACAAGTTCTTAGAGCTCTGTATGTACTGTATGTAAGGTCCCACTCTTCACTTGAGCAAAATTCATATTATGTTGTGCTACTTTCTAATGGTTAGTTATTATATTATTTATATTGACTTCACAGATCGATTGAGCTTCAAATATAAATATGTTATATTTACAGAATAATTGTATTAATTATCTGTGGACATTTTGGCTGTAGCCAATTCTTCAAATTCAATTCAAATGCAACCTCATTACAGAATCTACATACTGATGATTGTTCAACCTGTAAAGTTGCAATGATTTGATCAAATATCTTTAATTTAATGATTCTGAATTGAAATTGAAAAATGCATTGTATTTTATCCTTTTACTCACTTTGACTCATTTCTTCTTAAAATATGTTCATGCAAGTTCAAGCAGGTATAAGTTTTCCATTGAAGCCTAAAAAAATGAACGTAATATATTTTACAGGAAGTCATATTCAGTCAATATTTTTTGTTAAATAGGTTAAATTTGATTCGTTGATAACAACAGTTTCTTCTGGTCGTCTGTACTGATGATGTCATTATTGTTCTCCTCCGACAGCAGAACTTGTACTTCCTAATTTAGACATGAAAATGTTTATTGTCCTTTGACTTCCTGCTGTACAGTCGCACTTCTTCTTTCCTCAGTGTCCATAAGCAGTGAGCTGGTCCACTAGGAAATATGAGAAAGGAGAATCGACTGAGAAAAGAGAGGCAGTGACTCTGAGGTTTTAGTTCCCTCTGACTCAGATTATTGAATGTGGAGCAACAGAATAAAGGAAATGCTGAAACTGAGGTTGAGCAGTTCACTGCAATAAATGTTTATCTCAGTTTCACAGCAATAACAATATCTGCAGCTGCTTATTTCACTTTCTATTCTCCGATCAAATCCATTTGAATCTTTTCATCTCTAATTTATTTGATAATTTACAAAAAGATTACAAAAAAGTTAAATATCACATTCTCAAATCATTTTCAAAGGTTTTGTTTTGTCCACAACTCAACTACTGTCTTAGAGGACTAAATAAACCAGGGTTGGGTTAGATAATCACATATGAGAAGCTGAAATCAGAGAATTTGGACATTTTTTCTTAAAAAATGACTTTAATTGATGCTCAAAATTGTTGGCAATTAATTTGATGGTTAAAAAACGAATCCATTAATTGATTAATTATTGCGGCTGTAAATGTGTTCTACTTATGGAACAATGAATATGAATGGGATGTAAAGGAATGTTTTCTGAGTAATCATTAATCAAAATGTATTTATAGCAAATGATTTGCTCCAAAAAATAGTTTAAATTAAGAATGGTTTATCATTCAATAAAGACAACTACCTTTATAAAATAAAAAAAATAAGTGGTTTGCTCAACCTACAGACAATAGTTAACACCAACTAAAAAATACAGGTTTCACTGAATAAATTATTTATATTCAGTCAATGTCAAATATTTTGTGTGATCGATTACTTTAGGTTAACCAATGTTTTACTTTTTTTGTGAATTCTATGGAAGTCATATCCACAAAATACATTTGCAAATAAGCATAACTTCCTCTACACGTATTTGAATTTCATATAAAAATGTTGTAGGTTTTACAAATAGTTTCACCACAAATATGTACATGTTTTGCATCTTCAAACCCAGAAAAATATGTGATTTTATTCGGGTTTATTCTTTGTGCCTGTGTCAGTGTTGTGGTTGTCTGTCAGAAGCTGTCA
>NW_023339796.1:449127-453554 GCF_004916995.1 Morone saxatilis | reverse complement strand
TGACAATAAAATAACTTGAACTTGAGAAGTCCTTTAGCAACATCTCAGCAAAACCGTAGCTGCTACTCTAGAAAAGTGACTTTTGTCTGCACATGTACATTTACTTCAGAACTTTCTCCTTTGCAGTAGCAGTATTTTGATTTACTGAAAAGCAGCTGTATGACATCAGGAACATGTAGGACCCTTATTGCAGTCTGCTTCAGACCTGTGGATGGCTTTCAGGGTTATTCGAGGTGTGGCTGAAGACTCATGTCATCATCCTCATCAATACTGAGTAGGAGGTGATGGGGAACTACAGGGAGCGGCTCCCAGCGGTTTATGGCCCCTGGCTGAGAGTAAAGTCCTCCTGTTAGAGCCACAGACACCAGATCAACTAGAAATAACTAAAGGAGAGAGACCGGAGCGTCCAACAACCCGACCTGACTTAATTCATTGAGGCTTCATCTAGAACGACCAGGCCTTGTGACCCTGCTCTCATTGCACATTTTAAAGGCTTTTACGAAGGCTTCATTGTTTTTAGACTATTTGGATATCCTCTGAGGGTCTCTGTTGTTTCATCTTAAGAGTTTTCTGGAAACGTTGCCATCATGTCGACAGCTGTGGAAGCGACCGGGTTCATCATGTGCATAATCAGCTGGCTGATCAACGGAGCAGCCCTTGGTAATGACTACTGGAAGATTTCCACTGTGTCCGGCAGCGTCATCATCTCCCAGAGGCAGTTTGAAAACTTGTGGCACTCCTGCGCGGAAAACAGCGCCGGCATCGCCGAGTGTAGAGACTTTGAATCGCTGCTCTCCCTCCCTGGTAAGAAAATAATGATAATCCAATATATAGTATCTGACCCTGTTAGAGTTCAAAGAGCACTGATTTAAGACCTTTAGATATCTTTAAGAAAAATATATTTTCCGACGAAAGCAAAGATAGTCAAGGCTTTTTGATGTCTTCAATGTAACTTCATAATATACATGAGGATATAGTCGTCCTCATGAAATAGGAGATAATCAGCAACTGGAGCCAGATAAACTGCTAATTGAATAACTTGCTAAAGTCTGTTTCACTGAATGTGGAATTATCTAAAACTTTTGAAAGGTTTTTTTCATATTTTTATGAAAGGAAGAACATTTAAGACCAATAAAGTGACTTGAGAAGGTGAGAAGAAGCAATTAGGTAAATTTTAAGCTCCTCCTATCCATGAGTTCATAAAGTATCAGAAGAACATCAATAATCAGGTTACAGCCTTTGACAGCGTTTAATAAGGTTAAAAATGTCATTGGAGCTTCAAACTCTCATAAAAAAGCATTTCTTTTGTGAATTTATTTGAAAGCTTATCAGATCCGTTGTAAAGAAAATAGGCCAGCGTGCCATGTGGCACTATTTCAGAATTACTCGTCCAAAGGTTGGTGGATTTTACAACCAGTTTCCCGCCTGAAAAACTCAAAATGAAAAATGTGACAGTTATATATTTTACAACAAAGACAATACAACTAAATCTTCTTTATGTAAATTTTGTTAATATTACTGATGTTATTCTATGAATTAAGTGTTTTCTTACAATATGATGTGTCATACTGTGTAAGATTATCTTTGGGCGCCATTTTGAGCCACTGACAATAAAATGGAGGCAAACGCCTGTCCAGACGAAACAGAAGCAGCCAGTAGTGCTGCTTCCTCTTCACTGTAGTTTGGCCTACTTTACTTTAATCTGCATTTACTGGGTTTAGATGTGAAATTATATATGGAAATCATGTAATGAGTAAATCAGAAGTATTTTTTGGTTGCCTTAACTCTTGTTTAGTTGTAAAAGTGTTCTAGCACAGATGTGTTTAGGGAGTTTAGGGAGTCCATTTAGTCTAATATAATCAAGTACATTTAGTTTTGGTTGCAGTTTTTTATTGAATGTTTCCAGAGACAGAAATACTGAAACTCAACATACCATGTTTTTATGGCTGCATTACATAAAATTGAAAAGTCCTGGATGTCCTGACAGACAAAGCATTCTGGTAGCACCATGGTGCGTTTCGAGAGAAGGTTGGCCGCTTTTAATTTGAGGTCAAGGCTACTTTATGCAAATCAAAAGAGTCCGGCAGCTGAACTCGCCGCCTCTAGAAACATACAAAAAAACTGTTAAACCAAATGCTGCCGATCCAAAACGAAGACTGCATTGCATATTTCTCATTTAAAATGTTTTCGGAAACACATTTTAGTCAATTATTTTACTAATAGGAGAGAAGCTTTCTAAACGACCCGCCATGTTGGTCCGGTTGGAAATCATGAAGCAGAAAGCATTCATTCAATCAGGAGCATCCAGGAAGTGTTTGCGGTTGTTGTAGGTTGTATCTTTTTGTGACTACTAAGGGTTCAATCCTGGGAACCCTCGGCATCCAAAACCATTATAGTCTTACATAACATACCAAGTCATTTAGGTGTGATCATTACAGTGTATGATTCATGGTTCAGCCCTTCTGCCTGTTTGGTTAGCAGCTTACTGTTTGACTCTCCTGAAACTCTCTGAGGCTCATAAGAAGGTGTGGCAGGTTTTTATGATCATTAGAGGTCATCACGTCAATAAATGACTACAACAGTAAAGCTGGGGACTGTAAAACACGCACATAATGTTTCTCCCACTTCCTGCCTTTTCTTTTTCTTTTTTAAATCTAAATGAGATTTTTTTGGGCCATCAGCCATATCAATAATAATGATATTGATATTTTATATAATATTAATAATAGATTTATTGTATGTGTATTGGAAGCTGATGTAGTAGAATTTCTTTTCCTTTGATGCAGTGTCACGTGCAGTTAAGCGTTGCCGCAGCTCTGATGATCATCGATTCTGGCTGTCTCGGCCCTCTAAGGCTTCCATGATGCTGTGTCATCTGCTCGGACTGAAGTGCATCAAGATCAGGATCTCGATCCACACGAGCAATCCTAAGGCCAAAATCGCCACCACCGAGGAAAATTTTTCCTGAGAATCGTCTCATGGTGATGTTCATGTTGATGTGGAAGCAGAAGATATATGATCAAATAAATATAATTATATTTTAAATGAATCCTGTGGCTTAAATTGAGCTCGGTCAACTTCTTCTTTCCTGTTTCTAGATATGCTAATTAATGCTAAGCTCATTCTTGTTTGATAAAGACAAGCTACATTTTAGTAAATAACGATTGATGCTGAACATATTAGCTATTCACCTATAAGTATGAAATGATAGATTTAGCTTATCTTTTTTAAAGCTTCCTGCAAAGTGAACAAATGTAACCACACAGTTTAACTCTGCAGTTCTTTTTAACATGTTATTCTTTGTATGTTAAATTTTGAAGGCCGTTTTAGGTGATCCGGCTCACTCGAATATATATAAATATATATAAAATGCTGTGATACATTGCATTGTAAGCAAATTTCTATTGTACAACTGTAGTCAGTCCTTTCAAACAAATATATTAGCTAACTTAGATGTGACTATATATATGGTTGTTTTATCTTTTAATCAATGCTTCAAATGTGGTTTGTCTTTTCACATAGATTTAGACTAGCATATAGCATATTAAGTATATATAGTCAAAACGGAAATTCAGGTCAGCGTGGCAGATCGAGAGCTCATGGAAGAAACCATTTGAAACTCTTTTAAGTGTGTGTTTATGTTTTTGTTGTGTGAAATGCAGGTTGTGGCTGCATGATCGCCGCGTATGTCCGGAAGCATTAATTCCAAACAGTTCCAAGCCAACCAAGCATGGTGGATCGACCTATCCTCGTGCTATCGGTCCGGGACAACTCAGGGAAACGATATTTTATCTTCCCCCCATGCTTGGGTTGGCTTTGGACCTATTTACCCCAGAGCGAGAGAAGAAAGTCTCTACCAGAATGCGTCTGAATAAACTTTCACTCTGGCAACCCTGTAAATGTTAGAAGTGGCTCCAGACAGAAACTAACATACATTATATTGGAAATCAATTGGCAATTCTGTATCCATCCGCGGGTGTCGCGTGGGAGGCCCTAAAAGGCTGTAATTAGGGGACGTATTATCACACACACATCCAACCATAGAGAAAGGTAAAACACAGGGAGTTGCTAGAATTGGAAAATATAATTAAACAGGCTGAAAACAGAGTTGAAGCAACAAGTGAACACGGACGAGCATGAGAAAACTGACAAAATCAAATCAGCTAGTAATAATATATAGCCCAAAGGTTGAATTTAATTTATTTAAGGCTAGACAAACATATTTTGAGTCAGGAGACAAAGCAGGAAAGTTGTTGCCCGTTATATAAAACACAGGGGAAGCTGGCCTCCACTTATTCCGCTGTTAGGTCGCCGGTCGGGGACCTGCTTACTGCAAACTGTAGATATTAATCAGGCCTTTAAAGAATTTTATAGTAATCTCTATAGTTCGACATCTACCTCCTAGTGAAGAACAAATTCATAAAGGT
>NW_023339796.1:431424-449102 GCF_004916995.1 Morone saxatilis | reverse complement strand
TTCATAAGTTTATAGAACCACTAGGACTTCCAAAATTGACAGATGAACAGAGGGATTTTCTAGACTTAGATATTACTATTGAGGAGATTAAAGGGGTGATCAAGGCTTTACCTTCAAGTAAAGCACCTGGGCCCGACGGCTTTACTGGGGAATTTTTTAATAGCTTTGCGACAGAGCTAGCTTCACCTCTACTAGACGGTGTATAGGAAGCAGCTGGAGAGGGTATACTCACCCACCAACTCTGAGACAGGCCTTATTAGTCTTAAGAAAGGTAAAGATTTGGATGAGTGCAAGAATTACCGTCCTATTTCACTAATGCAAATAGATGTCAAGATAATTTCGAAGATTTTAGCAAACCGATTAGACAGTGTAATTACATCATTGATCCATACTGATCAAGTTGGATTCATTCGTGGTCGTAGCTCCTCAGATAATATTAGACGCCTTGTTGATGTCATGTGGTCGGTGTCTGACGCCCAGTCGACAGTTGCAGCAATATAATTGATAAGAGTTAATAATAATAATAATAATAAGAGTTACAAAAAAGGACACGAGGCAGCCGTCTATTATTCTATGATGATTCAGACTCTTGGCAACGGGCACATTTCAGCTCTGCAGAAGACATGGGAAAGGGATCTGAACCTGACATTTAATGATGAAGATTGGAACAGAATTTGTAAAAATGTTAAAGTAGTTTCAAGGGATGCAAGAGTACGTCTTATTCAATTCAAAATTATACATCGTTTTTATTGGACTCCCTCCAGATTATTTCGATTAGGATTATTACCCACATCAAACTGTTGTGATGCAAATCTGAGGAAGGTAATCTAGTTTAGTTCATGTTTTATGGTCATGTGATAAAGTCCAACAATACTGGACCAATATTTATGATAATTTGTGTGAGATTACAGAGATACAAATGCCATTTAGCGCTAGATTATTTATTTTGGGTGATCATTCGCCCAAGTTCTGACAGGACAGGATAAACATATCAAAAGTTATGTCCAACACCAGTATTTGACTGGCAGACAAATACTTAGCGGATGGAAGACGGAGGGGGAGCCCTCCTCTCTTCAAGAGTGGGCTGTGGAGATGGCACAAGTTGCAGCATTCGAAAAAATGTCATATAAAACAACTGGGTAGACTGGATCTATATGAAGCAAAGTGGGGCAAATACTCACAATTTTTAAAGGGGCTCCTGAAAAAAGGTCATATGGTGGAGAGATGCAAAGTCATTTGGAGTCATTTTAATCATAAAAAGATATCTTGAAGTCAGATGTGAAGGAACCCCTTTGAAGTCTCTCAGATTTGTATTGTTATTCTTCCGTTGGTAATTCCAGTACTGCAGCCTACACAGTAAGAGCTATAGACGTGAGAACAGTGATGTCCACCAGCAGGTGGTGCTGTATCAAGGAAAATGCGTATTGGATGATAACTCTCACATACGACATCGGACATTCAAAAACATTATATCCATTAATTTCCTGAATTGACCTGAATCTTGTTGTGTAGGCCATGCCCATTTTCGCCTAGAATTTACTTCCTGCTAAATTGCAAAAAATGTAAAAGCTACTTTTTCAAACTCCTGTAATTTCCTGTAAAAGCTTTTCAGTGTTTCCAGGAAATCATTCAGAACAGATGTTGGAAGAGCATATTGTGCAACCCCAGAAAACATGAGCATGGTTTGCCTTCAGGTCACCACAAAGCCTCCAACACGGCTCTTAAGTGGTTGCGTGTCTGGTTCTGATTTGGGGTTTCTGAAGTTAGATTCCTCCTTCAGTGATTCTGAAATTTCAACATTTGATCCTGATTTAAATGCGGTCTTCATGTGTTCTAATCTAGTTTATTTTACTGTCCTCTGTTTTTACACTATATTCTACCATATTCTTCTATTCTTCTTTGCTCCACTCTGCTCCACAGTCTCAGAGGTATACATGCAGAGAGACATGTGGGTGAGCTGTAAGTGATTTGTGGGGAAGACATGTCTGGGTGGGATGAATGTTTAGTTCGAGGTCTGGCTGAGCTGTAAGTCTTGGTGAGAGGTCAGCTGTATTGTAACACAGAGATCATACCATGAGGTTAGAAGCAGGCGGGGGGGGGTCTGAGGGTCTGCATGTTGCAGTTTTAATTCTGGCCTGACGCTCCTGGTGATCCCCATGGAGAGTCGGGGCCTAGGTTTGGGTGAAAGTGGGGCATCCTGTATCCTGGCAATTTTTGTCTCAGCAGGGTGAATGACTCTTTGTCCCCCCTGCCCCCTCCTGACTTTCAGCTCATCACTTCGCCATTCTCTGGGCGTCTGTCGGAAACACCATCCCTGCCTCCTTCTGGGCCATGTACTACCTGGTGAGTCATCCTGAGGCCCTGGAGGTCGTCCGCCAGGAGGTCCTGCACGTCCTGAACCTCAGCGGAGTCGAGTTCAACAGAGATGAAGATGTGACGCTCAGCAGAGAACAGCTGGACAAGCTTCTGTATCTGGGTATGCTAGTTTCCTCTGGAACTCGCTATTAAACCATACACAGATATACAGTAGGAATATGTTTATGGGAATGTGATAGGACTGACTTCCTGTTGTGAAAAGCTTCATGAATAACAACCCTGGCTTTGTCCACAGAGAGCACCATCAACGAGAGCCTCCGTCTGTCCTCGGCCTCCATGAACATGCGTGTTGCTCAGGAGGACTTCAGTCTGCGGCTGGACAGCGAGCGCTCGGTGGCCATCAGGAAAGGAGACATCATCGCCCTCTACCCTCAGAGTCTGCACATGGACCCCGAGATCTACGAGGAGCCACAGGTACGAGTGGCAACAGCTACAGCTACTTTAAACCTACAGTATGTAGGATTTTTGCCACTAGGGGCAAGAAACATCGCAAAAGATGTGTGATTTCAATGATTTTATGAAGTGTAGCGTGGGTAATGGGAGTTCTTCTCTTCTATTGTGTAAAACAGCCCCACGATTGCTGGATCAAAATCCAGGGATTGAGCGTGGAAGGTTTAAGTCAACGTCACCTTTCCTCGGCTCTTGCTGATTGTTCCTGTGTTTTACCTGGAAGTTACAGCAACTAGGAGAACGCTGCGGTGACCAGAATGCGAAATGTAAAGATGTTTTTTTTTCAACTGGACCCCTTATTTGTCCTATGTTTTTGCGTGGTCGACATCTTGGTCGACATGTGTGATGTTGGGAAATAACTCCAAACATACATAAGCACGCAGAGTCAGCACAATAGAGAAGTAGAACAAACTAACCCAACCCCATGCCCCAAGTAACACCTGTTGTGGTTGTGTGCTTATCGAGGTAAAATGGAGTGTTTGTGTCTCTGGAGTTCTGGTGGAGAGTGATAGTGCAGTATTACGGCTTTTGGTGGTGCTGAAACTAGGAAATCTTATTCTCTGGTTAGGGATCCTTTGCCGGATAATGGGTGTCACATCACTGACAGAACTGTGAAGGTGAGGTCTGTGAGGTGGAAGAGCAAACTACCTACCTGTGTAGTGGAACAAGAGCAAGCAACTACTGGGTTAGTTGACGACGACGAAACAGCACCTACTGTGTTAGTTGGGAAGCGAAAGAACACATAGCTGTTAGTGGGCAACACGAACGAACAGAGATTGACTGTTGAGTGGGGTCGCAGAACAACACTACTTGTGTTGTGGGGCGGCACTTTTGGGTGGGGCTGCATTAGTCCCCTCAGATTAGCGCGTGCAAAGAGCCAGGAAGTGGTCGGAGAAGCCGCCATAGGAAGTAGGAGTTAGGGTGTGGAAAAATACCAACGATTACTCTTAAAAGAAACTAAAAAGAGTCAGCCTTGGTGTCCCTTTGTCCCAGGACCATCAATGGCAAAAGAAAGGAGAATTTCCCGCCCGCACAGACCTCGATTGATAAAGATATGTTGTCGAGTAACTCGGCGAGGATGTACAAGACAAGCAAGGTTGAAGGAATGAAGGTTTTTCGTATTTCGGTAAAAACTTGTTGTCAGAGGCTCATAAAAAACTGTTTTATTCAGCATGACTTCATTCCAATGTAATTGGTTCGTGATGGGCTGACTGGTTGCTGGGCAGGATGTGGGAGGGGGAAACACTACTGGAGCATGTGCCATAACTTTCATGTCATTTAGTGTCGATCAGTGTAGTTGTTTGTGCTACTGTTGTTTGCTGTGGGCGTCTGTCTGTCACTCTCTCTCTTCTTCTCTCTCCTCTTCACCCCCCCAACTGGTGAGGCAGATGACCCACCGCGCCTGAGCCGAAGGAGCCTTGTTCCTAGGGGTTTTCTGCCAGGCAGTTTGTTCCTTGCCCCCTTTCTCAAGGTCTTGCTCGATCAGGTGGTACTGCTTGGGTCTTCTGTAAACTGGTTACAAAGGAGTGTCAGGTCTAGCCCTGCTCTATTTGAAAAGTGTCCTGAGATAAACTTCTGTTATGAATTGGCGCTATACAAATAAAATTGAATTGAATTGAACACAGAAGTAAACCTGAAAGATAGGAAACTTGTGGTGTTCTTATAATGCGTCTACAGCATAGACATGGTGCGTCAAGGTTGTGTTTAGTAGAGCTGTTTAACAAACCTTCATTGTTGTTTCTGTACCGTCAGACGTTCCGGCTCGACCGCTACATCCAGGACGGCAGAGAGAAGACAGACTTCTACAAGGACGGGCAGAAGCTCAAGTATTACCGCATGCCTTTCGGCTCTGGCTCCAGCATGTGTCCTGGTCGATACTTTGCGGTCAACGAGATCAAACAGTTCCTGTGTCTCCTGCTGCTCTACTTCGACCTGCAGCTGGAGGAAGGTCAGAGCAGAGTCACTGTGGACTCTGGCAGAGCTGGACTGGGCATCCTTTTGCCCTCTACAGACGTACGCTTCCGCTACAGACTGCGTGCAGTCTAGCCAGGACATTGTCAATGATGGAAGTGTGTTTGTTTGTTTGTGTGTGTGTGTGTGTTTGACACACAGTAGATGATGTTTCTTCTGCCGCAACCATGTCCTATCAGATGAGTGCTTAAAGTGCCCAAAATATATATTCTATGAAATGTGGAAAAACAATGTGAAAACAATGTGAAAACAATGTGAACGTGGTCTCTTATTTCAGCTCGACCTGACTGACTCGACTCAGTCTGACATTATTTGATCTAACCTGACTCGACCTAAATCAACCCGACTCGAATCAACTTAACCTGACTTTTACTATCAAATATTACACAAGCAGCATCAACAGAATTATCACAGCACTCCATTTCTTAAGTTATCAGCTTCATGTATTTTGGAATATTAACACATGCATTTGCTTTATTTCCATTCAGTCAGCACTTCCTGTTAGCATGCCCTGCTCTTCTGAGCACCTGAGTTTCATATATTTATGTTTGGACCGGACAATAAAAGACAACACAACACTCAAACTTTTTAGGTGGATTTGGGGCTCTTTTATGCCTTTGACAGTACTTAGTCCTGTACATATGCTATCAGCTAGCCTTGTCTGGGTTAAAAATACATTTTGAAGATGGTTAAAAGAGACATATAAAGTCACTTCTTAAGTTAGCTAATGTTAGCAAAACACTAGCTAAATAGCTCATTAGCCAGCTTACTAGCTACTTAACAATTGATATATATTAGCTAGCTAGTTAGCTACTGTTTTGCTAACATTAGCTAACTTAAGATGTGTCTCTTTTTTTGTGGGATTTAGTACCATCTAAAGAAAGCGACCCGCAGAGCCGCAGATAAAAACGTCTCATTCTGAACAAAAACACGATTCTTATTTTCAGGTGATTAAACACTGATAAAAACAATGAATATTATATTACAGTAATGTTACACACTGGAGATTGAACCATCTTCATAATGTGGTTTTCTTTTCAACTAAATTAGCATAGCATATAGCATATCTAAGTACAGGAAAGGAGGAAGTTGACCGAGGCTTGTTCATCTGTGATTGGAGCACAGAGCAAAAGGGGTTGATGTCTTAGGAACCATCAACTGGCACAAAATCATGTAATTGTTGTAGCCTGTGTCCACAAATGTTCCGTATTTACTCGACATTGTGCACCTTACTGTCCACCATTACACTGAGTGTGAATCCATACTTCGTCTGATGCCACATTATCCGCTTATTACCACAGGCAGCACTGAATTAGCACGTTACTGAACGTCATTTTCAAGTACACAATGTTGTATTGCAGTGATTTAATTTGACTGTTTTAATCACTTGTTTAGTTTTTACTGGCGGTGCACTACTGCTGTTGATAATGAGGTTAAAGGAACGGTCCACCATTTCAGTAAATCCTCTCTGATCTTCTCCAGATTGATATAAGAAAGGTTCAGGACGTGTTTAGCCTAGCTTAGCACATAGACTGGTTCCAAGGATTAAGGAACTTAGGGACCCTGAGAACATAGATATTGTCCAAATACTGTCCGCTAACCCAGCTGATGACAGGATGCTGACTAGCTGGTTAGCTAACGAGAAACAACAAAATACAATCTTGTTCTCTTAATGATGTACAATAACAGTGGGCACCCGATCCAAGATGGCTAACGAAGACTTCCTAAAATTTGGGACTGTTCCTTCAGCGTCGCTGCCACGAAAAGTGTGTCTGAATAAACTGTTTGAATATTTAGCGAATCAGATGGCAGCTGTGAAAAATAATATGCAGATGTTGAAAATGTTGATATTTGAGTATATTTTTTAGTTTTGTAAAACCTTGTTTTAAGAATGATATAATGTGAGTCATATGCAATGAACCACTTTCCTGTCAGAATCACGGATAATAAACATGTTTATACTCCAGTGTGAAGTCGTCCTGATGTAAAACATTCCCTGGATCCTAAACGCAGTCTGTTGGTTAGTCAGTAGCTCTGATATCGTATGTTCTTTGTTATTGAACATTACTTAGACATTCAGGTATACTGGCAGAAATGGCATGAAAGAGAGGTACTGGTCATTTTATCTTATTGGAAATTCTTTTGAGAATCCTTTGAGATTCAACTTGAGTACACATATACACAAAAAAACGCCATCTGCCAACGTTAGCATTCAGTCTGTGTTAGCTAACAGAGGAGAGTTGACTGAAAGAGCATAAGCTAAGTATTTAGGTAAGCTGAACCCATCCGCACACGTGCACACTGAATGTGATTTACTGTAATAAAAATGCTTCTAGTTTCAACCTTAAAGTTTGTGGCCGGCGGTTTGTCATTGAGCTAACGTTAATGGTCCCGCTAAGTGATAACTGTTACTGGTTATTGGTGTCAGTACTTTGTCCTTTTAAAGGACCAGCAAGGTTCTTAAGGGTCCTGGAAAACCTGGAAATTAATTAAAATGAGCAAATATCCTGGAAATAATCTGTCATCCTGGAACATTTAGAGGTACTTGGCGCTGCCTCAGGCGGCAGCTAGTAGCCAGAGCTCCCGTCGTGTTTTTTATATTTGTTTATTTGTTGTTTTCAGTCTTCTCGTTTTGTTTTTAGAATTAATCACAATCCGTGCATAAACGTTGAGGACAATGGCTGGACTAAGTTTTGTTACTTTTCTTTCCGCTTCTTCTGGTTACTTTTTTTACATTTCTGGTAAACACGAGAACTTTGCCGGTTAAGTAGTGGGGGGCATTGTTTAACACGCCGGAACAGCTGATTGCGCCTGTGTAAGCTGGTGCTGCTGCCGGGAGACAGACTGCGTTCCCACAGGAGTTACGGGGGAGACGCCTGGGTTGCAGGGCTGGAACCAAACGGAGGGAGAAAAGGGAAGAAGACCACAAGCCAGCAGTTTTTTCCCAGCGATTATTTAATGGGAAACGTGAGGGTCTTTGGGGAATAAGATGGGACGAAACTTTCAACGCTGGTGAAGGAACCCAGGGAGGGGAATTTACCGTGAGTTAGCTTATTTTGCTTCACGTGAAACTTGCTGCACTCGCACATCCCGGGACAGCAAGCGGTTGAGGTTTCCCGGTTACAGTTTGGTACGTGGCGGAGACAGAGACTGTTCCACAAGTCGTCAAGAAAGAAGGGTGGCAGGCTTGCACTTTGTATGTGACAGTGAGAGGTGGTGCAATCGCCGGACATGTCAGTGTGAAGAACGTCTCTGTACCCCGGACATTGAACTGCTGGCTGTGGGAATGCGCCCGTATTATTTGCCGAGGGAGTTCACGTCCACCATTGTTATCGCTGTCTACATCCCCCCGTCAGCTGATTGACTGCACCTTAGATTTTTATTTTTACTTGCACTACAATTATACAGCTTATTTATACATTTTTTATTTTTTATTTTATACATGAAATAGTAGTGTAAACTCAGCTGTTACTATGCTGTTACTAGTAAATGGAAATGTTCTGCGACAGTAAATGGAACAGAGCCTTTGTTGGTGTTATAGTGTCACCTGTGTTTACCCTACTGTTTCCGGTCTGATCAGTGAATAATATTTAAATGTTTAAATCTCTGTCACTTCTAACATTTGCAGTGGAGAGATGTGGCAGATATTTTATATATATTTCACATAATTCAGATCATAGGAGTGTAAAAAATAAGTGAAATGATTCCTATGGACGGAGTATAATATATATATCACTGATAAATCGGATATATTTCGTTTTTTACCCAGTGTGCACTGGCACTACGTTACAGTGAGTCTGATAGCTGAGTAAAGACAACCAGCCCTCCTCACAGGTTAAACATGATACTTTGTGTATTGTACAATATGAATGCAAAGTACTGTATGAGGGCTTTATATGTTTTATATTACAGGAATATGGTGACCTCTGCTGGCCCACCGATGGTATTGCACTGGGGTGGACTCTGTGAGTGAATGAACAGTGAGTCCATTATCAACATTAACACATACACTGAGTGGACAGTGTGTTAGCTCTGCATTTTTTAACAACTTTATTATTCATCCTTTTGTGTGACGAAAATGAATCAACTGCATCACCTATTCATATACTCATATACTGTAAGAACCATGATGGATGCTGTAAACATGTTTGTTTACTGCAGTAAACATGTTTATTTCTGCTGTAAACAGCTCAACCCGGCTGCTGTGTCACCTGATGCAGAAGGTAGATGAGAACTGATGAAGAGTCAGTGGCTGGGAGAATTATGACACTTTGAGATTAAATAATTATATTTCTCCCTCAGATGAAACCTGCTCAGCCCAGTGATGCTGCAGCAGCTGTAAGTAGGATGTTGGTGAATGAGTGAGTCAGTTGTCCATATGAAGCGGAGGATGGAGATGGAGGCTTGATGCTTTTAGGTCTAACTTTACCACATCATGAATGTAAAAGCATTTTAATTGTTTAAAAGAGAGGGTGTCTTGGAGTTCTTTGGTGCTTTATGTGTTCACACGCGTCCTTATCCAAAGAGCATCTCAGACAAACTCAATAAGATCCAAACTTCTGATTTCCTTCCTTGGTGTACTGCCACCTCCAGGTGAGTCTGGACACCCCTGCTGTTTGTCCCTCCTCTGCCTCTGATTGGTGTGAAGAACTGGTGAGAGTTTTTAGGTTCTTTGTAGAATACAAGTGGGGGTTAAAATGGATAAAACATGTGGAAAGAAAGTGATCAGAAAATGTTTTTATGATGAAGGTTTTCTGGTTCCATAAATGTTATACAAAGTTCAGCAATGAAAGACTTTTTATTTTTTTAATAACTCCAAATTCATGTTCAGAAAACACAACGATTTTTATTATCAGGTGATTGTGCACTCGTGAAAACATACCAATGAATATTATTTTACAGTGATGTCAATGGAGCTTTAATTAATATGGTGGAGTTCAATGGCTCCAGCCTCTCTAGTGTCTCAGTTTTATATCAGAGTAAACTGAATATCTTTGGGTTTTGAAAAACATTTAAAGACGTCACATCAGACTCTTAGAGACTGAGAGGGTTTGTTTTTTTTTACCATTTTATGATACATACAATATTTTATTGATTATTTAAGCTGGGCTAGGCAGTTTTAACATACACAATACAAAACCTTCTGTCTCTCTCTGCTACCTTGTATCACTTCGCTAAGCCCCTCCCACCAAACCCACAAGTTGAACAGCAGCAGAAGGACCTTGTTTGACCCACAAAGCTTTGTAAAGTATGGTAAGCACCTAAGCATCATGTGTTTTGCTGTTTCACTTTCAACTTCACTTTAACTCCTTCACAAACCTTTAACTTCTCCTTTAAGGGCTCCAGAGTTTCCTGAAGTTCCTTCTTGTGTTGTTGTGCAGCTTCATCGATGGGTCTGAATCTGTGGTTTGGTGTGTTTTTCTGAATCTCTGGTCTTTCAGATAACACACACGTGCTGCTGGATGGGTCCAGATAGAAGAGTATTTAGAAGAGTGCAGACTGCAGAGAGCCTCTGAAGATTCTGATCTCTCTCCTGATTAAGAAACTCTCACCACAGGTTCTTTAAAGCCAAGTTAGAAGGAGGGAATTTCTTTGGCGATCTTTCCTTGCAGACTGGACAACTGTGAATTACCTTTTCTACCCACCAGCTCTGCAGACAGACTTTACAGAAGCTGTGGCTACATGACAGGATGACCGGATCTTTAAAGATCTCGTGGCAGACAGGACAGCAGAGATCCTCCTCTAATCTGGAAGCCATTTTGTCTCTGAGTGCAGCTGAAAACGCAGCAGGCAGACACCTCAGCCTCAAAAACAGTCAGTCATTGTGCCACTCCCTCCTCCAAGAAACTTACTTTCACTTTCAGTCTTTGTTATAAAGCTCTCATTATTTATGTAAGGTCAACAGCAGGTTGAAGTGAAAGTATTCCAGTATTCCCAGTGTTACTCCTGAGTCGCTCTCTTCTGTCACTGGGAGTTGTGGTTTTGGTCCAATCATGAATCTTATCGTGTACTGAGATCTCTCAACAACATCCTCCTGGTGTGTCTCAAGGAGGCGGAGCTTTGTCAGCTGAGTTGGCAGGCTGAGTGTTAACAGTGGGCTGCTCTCCTTTTACAGTTTGTACATCCTTGTTTCCTCTCCTCTCATCTTCCCTCCCACCAGAGAGGAGAGACACAGAGGAGAGAGGAGTCGACGCAACAAGCACAAGAGACATCCTTGCTTCAGCTGCATGGTCTGTCCATTGTTTTCTTATAGAATACTGCCGTATTTTATGATCTCTGTCAGATAACAGTGTCCATGACAACTATTATATTCAATTCACAACATGGCATAATGTGACAATATTGATCATCATTTTTAAAATTTCATGACCAATAAAGCTGCTTTTTCCCTATATATCTGTTTATTGCACTTTTTTGTCATTACGCCAAACTCCCTTTAAGAAATAGTAAATAATAATTTTAACAATTCACAACGTGTCCATAACGACGCGTAACTTTAACACAAGCTAAAGTGCATCATATGTCCACAGTCTGGCTGTCAGTTCGGCATCAGTTTACAACGTTTTTAATGATTTTGTCACCTCAACTATAGAAGACACCGCTCGGTTGTAAGTAGGAGAAGACCGCAGGAATGAGAAGCAGACCATTTCATAATTTATTATTTCTCACCGAAATAAGTGCTGACTGGATTAAATATATGCTGAATTAAGCACCGACTCATAACACTGTTAATTAACCGTCTATTAATATGTGTGTGTCTGTATTTGAGGATTTTTTAGGGCGTTACTATAGTAACTACCTGTATGAAGGTGAAATGTCATTAAGGAAAGTGGTTACAGCAGTGCCTTACGAGGCGCTACACAAACAGTAAAGGACAGAAGGTTTCATCACCATCAATAAATAATACAACTTATCAATACATTTATAGAGCAATCCCACCATGGTTTGTATATTTCACTTCTGCAAAGGATTTGTGTATCCTCCCTCCTCCACTCTAAAAAGCAATTCAGTGGATGTGTTGTCACCATTTAAATAAATGCATGGTTGCAAGATAAAACTTCTAATTTATTGATTTAGATAAAGCTTTTAAGTTGCAAACTTTAGAGAGTTGTGTTTACATAAATAACATGGGAAAAGGGTTAGTTGGAACAAGTAAATTTTTACGAGTAGAATAATCAACTTAAAATCTTGTGGATATGCTACTAATTATTTAGTAATTGGTAATTAAAAATACCTTTGATTGTAAAGGAAAAGCTACTTCTCCTAACTCAATGTACTTGTTTCCACCTGTAAATCAAAAAAGCTCCGCCATAAGTGCACCTGTCTTTATGATCTTATGGATGCCGTTAGATTGTGTTGTGAGAGAGATCCTGACCCACAGTGGATCACGGAAAATGACGACAGCATTGTGAATGCACGCTGTTTTCTGGGTGGATAGAAAAATCCTAATTTGAGTTTTCAGTAAACTGCAGAAAAATTCTATAATTCCTTGATTTCATTAGTTGCTACCAGAAGGTGCAGTTATCCACAGAGGTCTCCTCCTCTCCAAAACAAACGGACCCGCTGATTAAAACCAGTAAAAACACAGAATAAAGCAGTTCCACCTTAAAAATCACTGCTTCTACCATGCTGTTGGGCAATAAGCATTTAGTTTTTTCTCACATACCCAGGTTCCTCGATGGCCACACATTTGACGTAGCTGTCATTGGAGAACAACACCACATTGGCGACCTGATCCACTGAAAACATGACAGAGTACGTTTACAGCAGGCATTTAGATACTCTACAGTCTTCATGCAAATATAACTCATATGTCTTCATGCTACAGTTTCTAATGAATGTCCTCAGTAAGTATAAGGTTTACCAGAGATGATGATGTTCTTGACGTTTTTACTGGAGTTGTTCGTGACGGTGACGTGCACTTTTAGGGCCTCACCATGGTAGTAGATCTGGAAACCGGACGCAAAGTCAGACAACGTGAACAACATTCAACATATTATTAGAGTGCACACTTTATGTACATTGGAATAATCTAAATCAATCCAGTGTCTATGATTGATAATTAATTAGCTCTGCAATGCATTAAGAAGTAAACAATAAATATTTTTATATGGCTCTCAATTTAACTTTAGCATTGGTTTTCATTTCTAAGAAAATAACCAAGTAAGCAAACTAAAATATATCTTTATAAATATCAATTCAATTTATATTATATAATCACAACAAAACAAACTAACCAATCAAGGCTGCAGTAGAGCAGAAACTCCAAGTTCTGTGAGGTAAAATTACTGTTTTAGTCAATGGAGTCTGGTGGCAGAGGCCTGCACAACTGTAACACAGAAGGCCTATCTCGTAGGGCGAATTCCTTCTCCATAATGCTGTCAGACACTGACAATCAACAACCTGATCTGTCATGGAAAGAACTACTCTAACGGTTACCGTGGAACAAACACAACTACTGTTATGGAAACAAAGCAACAACTACTGTTTAGGTGGAACAAAAACAACAACTGTTATTGGAACAAACATCAACTACTGTTAGTGGAACAAACTGTTAGTGGACGCACTTTGACAGTCTGTGTTATATATATTTTTATATACTTAAAAGGCTTATATTTTTGACAGATTTAGTGTTTTCCTCTCATTGTTCTATTGTTATTGTTTGAACTGTTCTAATGTAGGATGAGGCTGTTTATTAGAGAGTGAAGCCCCCTGTAAAGCTTTGACCCACCCTAGTGGCAGTCCGACCCCATGTTGGTAACCAGTGCACTACATCTTGTTGTGTGTTGTGAAGCTAAAGATGAAGAAATTTCCTGACCTCTTTGTCCAAACTGGCCTTGACATGTAGTGGTTTATCTGACATGACAAAGTCCCTGGTGGTTTCAACAGTGGGCGCCACTCCCTCGCCCTCCGGAGCGTACTGGACCTTCCTGAGCATCAGCTTCACTGTGCTCCTGTTGGACAAAGAAATAATTAAAACAATCAAAGTCTGATTGAGACTTATTTTCTTATACTGACTCTGGAAGGTAATCGGAGGAGCTGAGACTCACCGTTTGCGTATTTTAGCATCCTGGCTCTCAGCACTGAACACTTTGATCTCAAACTCCACAGCACATTGCTACAGAAGAAGAGAGAAGAGGCGTCACCACCCTGTGATGTGTTCACTTCATCAGTACTGGTTTGATTCCTCAGTCAGGAACTTACCTTGCCGACATCACTGGGGGCCGGCTGGAGAGCCACGGAGCACGGCAGGTTGTCAGGAAACTGAGGAAACAAAAATATATAATGTCAGTAGTCAATATATGAAAGAGAATGCAGATGAGTTCGCCACTGATCTGATCTAACATGCTAATGGTAGGTGTCCACATGGTGTTTTTGGACTTGAAGGGTCACGAAAGGCTACAGCCTCCCACAACTGTGCAAATACTTCCTGGCTGCAACTGATTGGCAAGTTAGGAAACTTTTTCTCATATTAGTTAAAGTGGTCACCGAAATGTGTTTCTGTAAGCAAGAAATAAGCCACGCAGTTCCTGAATATGTCTTCCTTTTAGAATCTGGTTTATTTAAAAGTTAGGGTTATGTATACAAGAAATCAATTTTAAATTTGCAGTGTTTGCTCATTTGTTGTCATATACAGTCACCAGTGCTGTAGTGCCTGCATAACTTGTATCTCACTGTGGTCTTTTAGCATCAGTGAAGGCTCCTTCATGCAGCCTGTGAGTCTAATAAGGTTTTTTTCAGCCCGTTAGTCACAGCTCACCTCAAAGAAGAACGGGTAGGCGTTGTCTCCCAGCTTGCGCAGCAGTTTTGCCTGCATCCTGGTGTGGACTCCCTTATCACGGTCCTGCAGAGGAGGGTACACCTGGCGGGTTGACAGGTACAGCTCCCTGCGAAAGGCGATTCCCATCACATCCATGTCATCTCTGCCGTACCGGAAGATGCAAGAAAGGGTGACAAACGCTGGAGGGCAGAGAGAGAGTCACAGAGACGATCAGAGAGAGATCAGTGTCCCCTGTGATCAGGATCAATAAACAGAACCTGGATTTAAAGTGGATTCATTGGGAGGCTGAAATAGATCTATTAATCTTCATCTTCTTAGTTTAAAAGTATGTATTTTATTTCAATTTATATATTTTGCTTGTAATTGAAATATTTCAAGGGACGAGCATTGCAACATTTATCAGTCGATCCAGGAAGTTGCAGGTTTCTGTGTGACCTTGGAAGTTTCTCCAATCAATGCAAATTTGACCAATTATTATAGTTTCAAAACTTACATACATATACATATACATACATTGGAATTTTTGATAAAAGCTTAAAATAAGATATTTTAGGCAGCAACAAAAAAAGAGCTGAAAAATCCTGGAGGGACTGATTTAGGCTACGAACAGGGTAATGTGGTGATCTATTTGGTGATTGATCTCTATTTATGTGTCTGTAAACAATATAATTTAGGCGAAGTACACAGCCAACGTAACAACCCTCCACAATAAGATGTGATAAGGAAACAACAGTTTAATTCCACAATAAAATTGCTTCTTTAAGCCGACACACCACAGATTTTGTGTTCAAACCCAAAGAACTTTATTTAAAATTCTAGTGAAGATCAGACTTTATAATAATAATAATCATATACTTAACCAATGCATGATGATTTAATGTATTAATTAATGCAGGATATACCATGAATTCCTGTTGAATCACAACTAAAGATCAAGTCACTATGAGTTTTTGTGATTAGTTACCACTTAATAGATTATCAGGTAATGAATGTTAATTCATACATTAATTCTGACCAAATTAGCAGGATTCCAGTACTTTAGTGATTTTGCTGAACCTATCTCTGATTAAACAAATAATCCTTCATATTATATAACATTCGCTAATATACTAACCTTCAAGTGTAACCAAGGTTTTTAATTTGGTGTAATGATGGAGCCACAAAGAACATGGAGTCTTGAGTTTGAATATTTCATCACTTATCTTCCATAACGAGCTGCAACAAGATGATACAGAAAACATACGTATTGTCAGACAGGGAGGAAAATAGTTTTTACAACCTGAAAGCTACTTCAAGGAGAAAAAACTTCCACAGAGGTTTCATGTGGGTTTATTATTATCTGTTTCCGCTGCGTCCTGTTTGAGCTTCAAATAAACCCCCCCAACATGTATTTTAAATCAATGTGTGAGTTGAAGGGTTGGTACTGACCTTTCCTCCCCTGCAGAGCCTCAGGATCAATGATGACGACGCCATCTAGTGGTAAAAAAACAACAGGTCAAAGCTCTTGAAACAATAAAAGTGAAATTGTTTTGATAATGATTAAAAAAAACTATGAGCAAGGTTCAAGGGCAGAGACAAAGGTGGGATTTCAGAGTTTCTGCAGCTTTCAACAGGTTAAATTAAAGAATTTTTAAGGCCATTACAAATGCAGTTTAAGACCGGTTTTACGTTCATACTGGCAGAAACAGTACGAAGGAAAATTAGTATCTATGTCGGTTTCATTTGGTAGTTACGGCATAATTAAAACAAATTTTTCCCAAAAACACATTTAAAAAGCAAGACTGAAAAAAGTAATCTAAACTTCATTAATACAATACAATCTAGACTTTTTAAGACCCTGCGGACACCCTGGATTATAGAATACACAAGACCACCGAGCCGTTTTTACCCCAAATAATATATTTTTGGTGTCTCACTGGGAACTTTTGGTGAATATGTTTCTGGCTACAGGCTCGACATCCTCACTCATCAGATCTGGGCTGCAAAAATACGTTATCTGTAACTCCACTAGCACAGATTAAAAGGCTCTGACTGCAACCTTTAGGCTGTGACATTACATCAGACATGTGACTGCTGCTTCACTGTCCTAACTCACCCACTGGATCCACAGAGTCAACATGGTCCACAAAGTCTCTTTTCCCCATGTAGACTCCAACCTGAAGCAGGAGAGCAGATACTTTGAAAACCTGCATCCTGATGTCTGTGAGTGCTTTATGACAACAGATAGAAACATCATTTTGGTTCATATAAAGAAAGAAAGAGCTGATTAGTAGTTAAAATGTTTTAAAGACATGAAATGGATTATGATTATGAACATATTGCAACGTTACCTTTACTTTAACATTAGAGCAGCTGTAATCTGACTTAAAGCTACGCAACCCACGTCGTTGTGACTTTGTGTCGACCTCGTGGGGATCAGTCACACAAATGGATGAACCGCTTTATAGAATTGAATGCAGTGAGATGGAAAATTTCACTAAGAGACAAACGTTCACTGATCCGTTGATAGTTTTGGGCTTTTTATGCCTTTATTTTGATAGGACAGGTGAAGATAGACAGGAAGGGGGGGCGACTTGCTACATTGGGTTATGTATTTGCCTGTGAAAAAGGCCACATTTGAATGTGTGGTTACAAGGGATATGGGTTTTATTTTTTAGGGTGAAATTGCTCAGTTGTGCCACAAGAGGGAGTAAGTAAGGCTGCTTGATGTTTCTGCTCCTTAGACTCGGCTGTTTCTGCTGTTTCTGCTTTAAAAAAGAAACAATATCTGTTCACTTATCCCTCAAGAGGCCTGGAACACACCAGGTATATTTGACTTTTTGCTGCACAGACGAAACTAAGGTTGTATCCTTTAGTTTAATTCATGCAGCTCCTTATATCTAAAAAAGCTATTTATATTATATATATATTTTTAAAAACAACTCTGCTTTAACAAGAAGACTTCCACTTTAAAGAACCTCTCCTGAAAGTTAACTGTACTTAAAGTCACATTTTACGAACAGTCAACTGTGGAACAGGAGCGTTTTCAGGCTTTTTTGACTTGGGGTGGCACAAGTGGGGCACTGACTTATGCAGGGGTGGCATGAAGTATGTGTCTTAG
>NW_023339796.1:425406-431324 GCF_004916995.1 Morone saxatilis | reverse complement strand
AACATCCTTCTAGTGTCAAACTCCGCACATAAGTCATTCTGTACTCTGTGAAGATCAAACTGTAGGAACAAGAGTGGAAAATCAGTGAAATATAGTTTCTCTTCCTCCCCCAGTCCTTCAGAAAGCACTCTGATTTTATGAATCATGTTCTGCTTGTTGTGGTTGTTTGACAGGTTGTGTTTGTGTTATTTCACTCAGGTTCGAGCTGGGTACCGGCCTCTTTATGGGTTGGGGTGGATCCTCTCTGGGTATGCTGGGTGGAGCTTTACTCTGCACCGCCTGCAAGAGAGCATCACCTGGAGGCAAGAAAGGGTAAGTGCTGCACACCTCACCCGAGTATTACAGCAATGGCGTTCGTCACATGATGCACACCGACCAAAACTACTGTTTCCCATAAGGTCACATTGTAAAAGAAGCGGCTGTAAATTTTACAAGCTCCACAAAATGACTCGTTTTACTTTCAGAATTTGATCTGTTCAGTACAATAAAGTCTAGAAGAGCCAGCTTTTTAACTTTTAACACTTCGGTGATCATATCTCACAGTCTGACTTCCTCTTTCTTGTTTTTGCAGCGGTTACTATGGAAACCAGCCAAAGAAGGTCTACACGGCTACGGCCAAGTCCGATCCAGATTCAGCCAGAGCTTACGTCTGAACCCACGTGTCGTACTCTTTACTGTACACCTATACATCTGTACACTTGCAAGGACATTCATTTCCTGAAGGCTTACACCAACTTCCTCCAATAAATGTAACAAAGTTCTAACCCCACAAATAAGTCAGGTTTTAGAGGACCAGGTGTTTGTCCCCAGACGGACAGACAGTCCCCACAGGCCACATTACTGTAAACACACCACGTCTAATGAATGTTCTTTTTCTGTACTTTTGGAATATTTACTTATTTTTTTAAGACTTTTTGAGGCAAAATCTGAAATCTAAATGTTGGGAAAGATTTGTAGATGAGTGTTAATGATTATATAATTCTGTTTGGAGTTTATTATTATCTGAATAAAGTTTGTATTACAGGTTAATTATGGTTTTTGGTTCTTTTTTTAGAAGGTGAACACATATTTCATACATATTTTATTTTGTAATTAACACAAATCTGATGTTAAAGATAACTAAATAATATTACTCAATTAATATAATGTGCAGGAAATATATACAAATGATTACCACTTTATTTGAACCCTTTGATATAGTATGTATAAGCAGTAAATATACAGCTGTAAGCACATAAAGGTAAGGTAAAGATTGTTGTTTATTAATGTAGTTGTGAACAACAACAATAACTTATCCTGTGAGGCCTCTAAAACTGGCAATGTAATCCAGGATAACAGTAACAGACTGACTACGAATCAATGGGCCCTTCGGCATAAGCATGTAAAGGGCCCCTCACCTCTTTTTAACATAAGAGCAAGACCCACAGATTTGTGTTCATTTTGTGACTAATTGTGGTCATTTCTTGTCTCTTTGTGGTCTTTTTTGTTTAGTTTGTGGTTGTTTGATGTCTCCGTGTCATTTCGCATCTCTTCGTAGTTGTTTGGTGTCCTGACTCCTGGAGGAGTAAGCTCCTATTTCTGGTCAGCCTGTTCAGTATTCGTGATAACAATATAACACAATTATACTCATATAGATGTGAAGATGTTTTTATTAATTGTTGACAAATACTCATAATAAATAGATATTTGTGTGTTATCAATAATTTATTGTGTCTTTATATTAATAATAAAAGCTAAATGTGGCTTAAAGTGTTTACTGTGTCCCAAGTTAGGAAACCACACGTTTGTTCCTGCACGTGCGCATTGTATATTATTTCAGTCGAGTGTATGTGTGTGTGTCTGTGTGTGTGTGTGTGTGTGTGTGTGTGTGTGGAGGTCTATACATAGAGTGATGCTTTGGAGCTTTAATCCACTGTTCTGCCTGTCAGCAGGTAAACAGACAGAGGTGGATTACTGCCCTGCAGCGCATTAATCATCATTATTACACAGGAGATTACAACTAACACACACACACACACACACACACAAACACACACACACACTGTAGACTGGATCAAACCTGCTGCTCAACCTTCAGGCTGCCTCTGGACAAACGCTGGATGTCAAAAGTCTGAACACATCTTAATTTTTCTGCCTGTTCACAGTTCTGCAAACCAAAACTGTCAGTTGATAATTTATGGTTTTAAAAAGGGGGTTAAAGGTCACGGAGAACAATTCCTCTGCTTCATCAATCTGATGGCTGAAGTTAGTCTACAGATTTCATAATGACAATGACGTTGTTCGTTCTTTGTCCATTTTTAACGCAGTATCAGAAGTCATAAAACATTCAAGATTGAATGAAGATTGTCACAAAAAAGTACAGCAGCCCTGAGCATGTCTTACTTATAGTAACTCATCTATATAAAGCAGGTGAAAGCACTAATACATTTACATTCAAATTTCTTTGAAGCAACGTACGTACGTTACCTTTTATTCATTTACTCAAGTTACGTCAGGTACAGAACGTAATTTATGACCCAAACAAGTTGTTTTTGTGTCTGATTTTAAGGTAGAAACATGGTGTCTAGGGTAGTGTGAACTGAGAGGCTGCATGAATGCCCAGTTTAAGATGAGTAAGGATGTTTTTGAAGAGTGAATCTGTGACTGAGAATATAGAGCTGGAAATGAGCAAAATTACCAGCTCGAGGTTTCTGCCTCTTAAAATGAAGCTTTTCCTTTCCACTGTTGCCAAGTACTTGCTCATGGTGGGAACTGTTGGGTCTCTCTCAGTCTCTGTGACTGGACCAGAAAATCAATGGAACAAAGGTTCTATTACTAGAAATATTCCCATCTCTCCGTCTCCAATATATATACAAAAAGCCCTTAAAAAACATACATATATATATATGTATACAGTATATAAACTCCCCCCGAGGTTTGGGTTAAGCCCTGAAGATCATCTGGTTCCACCCCTGCTTAATCCCCCGCGTACTACAGTCCTACGCCCCTGGTTAACCCGCCTGAGGTTCTCGTTCATGTTGTAAAAATTGCCCTTCAAAATAAAGTATAAAATGTGTTTCTGTATTGCCAGTTTGTGCACATTTTATGTTTTAATGTTGTTGTATGTTTCCCTTACGAAACCATTTCCACCTCTCTCTCTCTCTCTGTCCTCTCTCTCCTCCTCCTCTCTCTCTCTCTCTCTCTCTCTGTCTGTCTCTTCTCTCTCTCTCTCTCTCTCTCTAATCTGGAACTGTTGTGCTGACTGAGGAGAACCAGCATCAATCCTCTCAGTCGGCTCATTCACAGGAAGTCTGCCCCTGTCTGTCTGTCCTGTCCTGTCTGTCTGTCTGTCTGGATGTTGTGGTGTGAGGAGGAGGAGGGTGGGGGGGTTGTAGTGCTGTAGTACTGAGGGTTGGTCAAAGTTCACAGCCGGGTCACCTGATTGGCTGACGGGGGCGAGGGAGGCTGTGACGGACAGCAGGTGTTTACTTATAGAGCATCTCCGCCCGTCTCCTCCTCCGATCCAACAGCACACCCTCCGCTTCTGCAACACAGGTGAGTCTGAAAAACACCTCTCCCGTCTCATATTGTACGAGTGTTTACTCTGTGTATTTATCTATAATAGACCGTATGGACAGTGTTTGATGGATGGTTGAAACCTGTTGCTGAAAAATAAGAAAAAATACAAGAGAAATTTAAGAGAATGTTGCTGCATGAGGCCCACTGTGTCTGTAATTTGTAGTCCTAGGGTATAAAGGACTACAATTCACTTGATGTCTAGCCACAGAGGTTCAGTGTTCTGCATTAAGGCTAATCAGATGATCTTATTTTAACCTTTCTGCTTTCACTTGCTGCCTTTTTCCGCCTTGAAGAAGTTAAGACAGACTCAGTAACTGCGCTTGAATAATAAATAAGGTTTTATTTGATTATTCCACATCCGCTCTGAATTGTTGTTCACTTGTTTTAAGATAATAGAATTTCTAGCACTCAATAACAAACAGAAAGACTCAACAACTGAGAGATTTCTTATAAAGATTTTGCTGTAAAAAAAGAGAAAAATAAAAGATTGACGCAGTGCTGTGAAAAATATTTAAAGCCAGGTTGTTATTTTCTTTTACTTTTATAGCTCAACTTGGAGTGAAAACTTGCTTTTTAATGCAGAAATTTCTCATATTATTTTGTTGATTCCTAAACGATCAGAGGAAGTGAGTGTAGTCTTCAGTGAGGAGAGGTGAAACTCATCTGAGATGGTTTTAAAAGGATTAAGAGGCTCAGCAGAGTTAAGTGTGTTCAGATCTCTCAGTCATCTCAACTCAATTAACTCAGCAAGGAGAAATCATTTATACAGAGAGGCCAAATAATCCAAACTCCTGTACGATGTGATGTAATCCGACTGCCCTCAAATGAGCCCTGAAACAGTCGAGTTGAGATATACTGTCGCAGTATTCTGGGGTTGGGAATTGTTTTATTTATTATATACAATTTTGGGACAGAATGATACATAATAGTTTTAATTATAAATTGATTTAAGAGCACATTTTCCTGCATTAATGTACTATTTAATGTAAAGTTTATCTTTAAGTCAGTAGTGGGGCTCCAACATACCAACTATGTCCACTAAAACAGTAGTTCGCAATCTTTTTCTATAAGGGACCCTATGAATTTTGCACTGATTATTTCATGTTTAGGGAACTTTTTATATAATTCTCTGTCAGATTCTGTGTTTTCGTGTCCCTGACGCTTTGCACATTGTTCTATTAGACAATTTACTTTTACATACATAATGGCCTACTTTGTACATTTTTTACACCTTAAAATCAAGAAGGTCTTGTGACTTCCAAAAAAAGCTCTTAGACTAAGGTTGCCCTAAAAATGGGAAAAAGGATGCCTGATGCATGAAATCCTGAGGATGTTGAACCCTTTGATCTCTACATATTCAATATTTATGCGTCGCTAGAAGATCCACAGAACATTTTAGGGGCCCCTCAAAGTAAAATCATTTGTGCAACATAAGATAATGGCTGAATCTGTATAGAGAGTGTATATTTGAGTAGCAGCTTTGTGGTTAGAATCTGAAAAATGAATACTTTTACATTTAATGCAGTCCTGAATATATTTACATAATCTGCACTCTTCCTTTGTTCGCTGCATAATTAAAAAAAAAAAAATTCACGTAACAAACCAAATTCAAAGCATGAGGTGTAACTTGTTCCTGCCCAACAAGTGGCAGAAAGCTACTTTACCTGGGTAGAGAGGGCCTGTTAGGATACATTTAAGGGAAATATAATGAAATATAATGGTTACTGAAAGGGCTAAATCTTCAGGATCTAACTGTGAATGAATCCAGACAGCAGCGTGTCAAATTTAACACATTTATTAGTTTAAAAAATAATGTGTGGGGGGGATCTGTTATGGACACATTTTAGACTTGTGATACGTTCGAGTTCAATAAAAAAAGACGTGTTTTGGAAATTTGTAAATAAAACAGTGTATTGATTTCTAATGCCAGCCTCAGACATTTCTATTCAGTGTTTTACTGAAGTGCCACAATAATGTTCTTCAGTTCAAATATCTTCGTTTGGCTTTTCCAAGCAAATGTGGATATATGTGATTGTGATTAAATCAGCAGATATTTCTGCTGAATATTTTTCACCCCTGACTTTGTTGGATGTAGTTTGAGCGTCGCTGCTGTGACTGTTCTACTGACTTTATTTCCCCCTGCTGTATTTTGCTGGTGTTGCTTTAGATGATATCACACTATAGAGCTGAATCAAGACATCTTCAGTAAAATGTAGTTTGTAACAAACATTCATGGAGATAAAAACTAAAAACTTGGTCAGGGATTCGACTTTTACCTGCTTGTGTGTGTGTGTGTGTGTGTGTGTGTGTGTGTGTGTGTGTGTGTGTGTGTGTGTGTGTGTGTGGTGTGTCTCTCTCTC
>NW_023339796.1:407692-425306 GCF_004916995.1 Morone saxatilis | reverse complement strand
TACTAACACACACATACACACCTTTACACACACTTTCACTGAGAGGCTGTTTCCATACATCAGCACGTGGAATGAACTCCTACTGATTATTTTACCAGTGAAGGACTCCGGTCACTGTCAAACAACTCACTGATGATGACGCCCTGTTGGTACTCCTTATGAAATTTGATCATGTAAACTCTGAGGGCCTAATATATATTGTGGAACTGGAACAATCGGTGTAAAGTGGTAGGTCTTGGGTGCACAGACTGTTGCTCACAGCACAGACTTCCCTCCATCTGAATTTGATCACAATCACGTGAGTGCAACCGAGCAATTGAAACCATTTTCCTTAAACCCACATGAAAAATATTCAAGTAAGTAACTCAAGTATTTGTTAAGGTAACTTTGGGTAAAAAAATTACTAATTAAATTCAGTTATTTAACATGAAGCTAGTATCACAGCCATATGCAACATTTCTCCAAACTTATTTAAATGTATCTGAATAAAGTAAGACTTTTTTATACTAATGTTACCACTTAAGTTGAATTTACTCAGTTCCTTCAGTTCCCCAAAAGCAAATTATTACATTATCTGTCAAAACAGCTGACGTAACATAAAAACAACTTGCACTTATTTATCGAAATGGTTTTAATTTTCTATAGATCAATTAATCTAATTGATACTACTATAATTAAGTTGCTAACTATAGTCTACTTAATGTGACCAACATCACATTTTTGAACTTTGGGGGATGATTAAGATAATTAAGCATTATAGCACAGCAGCGCTTACATTTGTGTAATGATATAAAGTCAACTTAAAGAAAGTAAGTAAATGGAACAAACTGGAAATATATCACCAATACAAGCTTCTGCTGTTTTATTAGAAAAATAATTCTAATTCTGTTGATTTTAGTTTTAGTTTAAGTTATTCATCTGTCTATTAATCAGTAAATAAACAGGTCTGTTTCTATTATGTCATCAACATGTGACTTTGTTGTTGTTGTTGTTGTTGTTGTTGTTGTTGTTAGTTTTCATGGTGTTTTCGAAGACGTTTCTTAAAATGCAAGTAACCCTGAAATTCCACTGGGCACGGTTTTATAACGTTGCGCCTGCGTCGCCAGCTTGGGTGATCCACGCGTCTTCAGATCCCACAAGAACGATTCAGAAGCAGGGGGTCTTCAGAGCGTGTTGCTGCCAAATGTCGTTTCCTAATGTATCTTGTCCTTAAAAAGGATACAAGACTCTGTTTCTTTGCTTAAAATGTAAAATGTGTTTGTACTGTGGATGAAACTTTCTTTGTGACTTAATCTGACTCAATTATTAACTTTGTTTAATCTTTCTGTGCTACAACCAATCTTGTTTAGGTATATTTCAAGTGATTTTAATGTTTTCATGAATCCGTTATGGTGCCATGTAAAGCAAATATTCTGAATTTGAAAACAGTTTTAGAATTTTTTTTTATTTGTGTAAATAAAGTGATTTCTTTGGGCACAAAACTACCAAAGTCTCCATGGTTCATATGTCGATTTTAGTTTACTTTAGTGATTGTGTGTGTCCTTCATGAAACAAAACAACAATAACATTTCAATATTAAATTGAAGAAAGTGATCTGTGTTTGTTTTTTCCTTCTATTACACTTCCTGATTTAGCTTCTTTAAATGACAACTTCCTCTCCTCGCAGAGTTGGGTTTTAAATCCTCACAATCCTCCCATTAGTTGGCTATATGATAATCTTCGAGAGTTTATTTTGGTTGCTGTATTCTGCTGATTAATGTGTATCTGTGTCTTCATGTCTTAGGGATTCGGTGGCTCCCGGAGCGACCCTGCAGAAAGTCTACAAGCTGCTGCCTGTACTGGCCAACAACAGGGAGAGACGGGGCATCGCGCTGGATGGCAAACTGAAGCACGAAGACACCAACCTGGCATCATCAAGCATGTGAGCAGACAATCAGACACAAGATGGACCTGATAGAGTTCCTGCTCAGTCAGATCAATGTGTTCTTGTAGATCGGCTCATTTACATTAATCGTTTTCTTCTCTTTCAGTGTCAAGGAAGGTGTGCTGAAGGAAGTCATGGGGATCATGGTTTCATACAGAGTCATGGTGAAGCTCATCGTTGGAGGGTCAGTCGCTCCTGTGTGTGTGTGTGTGTGTGTGTGATAACCACTGACAGTATGCAGTTAATGGACAGGGAATCATCCACTGAATCTGCAGCTCCTCTCGGCTTTACGGAACTTTATAGTGATTTTCAGCTTATTTGTCGGTCCACAGCTTTACTGTTCTGGTTCTCCACACTCAATGAACACTTGTTTCTATCGTCATGTGATTCTGAGGAGTTGTTTGCAGAAAACTTATGACATTTCTATTTGTGTCATGTGTTAATGCAAGTTAGATTTGTGTGCAGATTAATTAAAATATTCAACATATATATATTTCTCCAATTGTTCCAATCTTCATCTTTTTGTCTCTGCCATGCTCACAGGATGATGGGATCAAGGTAGGTTAATGTTTACTTCTTTTCATTTATAGTTACTCAGTATGTGTATGTCTCATTACTTTTGTGGAAAAATTTGAGTACCAAAATGATCAGTCCAGCAGTTAATTAGCAGTTGGCTTCTTTAGCTAAAGCTATCTGTCCATCAGCAAACTGTGTAAATCACAGAGAGTTGAGCAGCCCGAGGATGTCGGAAGGAAAATCTTCTAAGTCAAAGTTTAGGATTTGGGACTTGGGTGTAAAGACTTGAGAATAACTTAAGACTCCCACCTCTGGTGTATTGTGCATTCATTCATTAATGCAGTTGCAGTGAGAAATGTTTTCGGTTTGTGTTGCAGTGAAGTCGGCCTGGAAGTTCCCTTCAAACTGATGCATCCTAAACCTGATGCAGGTAAGAGATTACATCTAATGAACAACATTATTTACTCTACAATAACTACATAACGAATGCATTTATCCATAAACAGTAGGTGGAAGAGAGTCAAACTGAACCTAAACCTTCTGGTTTTTCCTGTTTTTCTTTATTGCTGCCAACAGTGAAGGAGAGGTAAGGTGGTTTTCCAAGCAAAAAGTAAATAAAATGATTCTTAGAGGAAGCATTAGTCCTGAATGAATGAGTAGGAATGACTCAGTCCAGCTTTTGTTTAGTTCATCCAGGGACAAGTTTTTGTTCCAGGATCTTTTATCACTTCATCAGCTCTTCTTTAGTCCGTTGTTGCTCCTGTTTATAACCCTGTCTTCATCAGCATTTTCTCTCATTGTTTAGTTTTTTTGCTTTTCTGCTTCTTTATGAAAATGTTTTCCTTTTTATTTTTTGTAAGTTTCACTGGGTAGACAGTTTAAAGGATAATATATAATAAGTTTACACCCACACATGTCAACGTGGTTCAGAAGACTTAGAGTTAGCTGTAGATGTACAGGGACACAATTCCAATCAAATTAGCTCTGAACAAGTTCTGTTCAAGATTCATAGCACCAAGCTTCCAAGTATCCAAAAACAAAAAGCTAATTATAAAATAGTGGGGTTAACTTAAAGGTTACATATACAAAACTGACTAGCCAGTGGATGTCGCACTAGAGCACCAGCATCTCAGATCATCACCAATACTGTCTCTGTTAGTCTTTCCAACCATCACTAACAAACCACAGAGAGGCTGCGATACAACACAGCCAGAAAGGGATGGTGTGAGTGAGACACCATGTGACACTGTTTATATCTCTACATGGATAACAGCTCTTTGCTGCTATATTGTGTTTTAAGTTTTATATATATAACCTTTAACATCTGTTCCCAGCTTTAAACGACCCTCTCTACCCCCCTACCGGTGATAGAAATCCCATTATTGTGCCTCTGCTCTTTCTCCAACACTGCTGTTGTGTGTCTGTAGTGAGTTAGAGGAAGAGATGGAGTTCCAGGAGTTCAAGCGCTCCTACCTGAAGGGCATGGCCGATGACGAGGACGAGGATGGAAACGTGTCGGGTGGTGACGACATGGCGCCCAAAGAGAAATAGAGGAGAGAGTTGGCCAGAGTGACAGCAGCTGGAACAAAGACAGCTTGTTTGTGCTAGAAAAAGTTGAGACTTTAAAGACATTAAAGGACCATGTCTGTGATTTTGCATGTTTTTGCAACAGAAACAGCCTTCATATACCATCAGTTTATCTTTTTGTTAAAGATTTTTTTCTATTTATTTGCACCTACGGAATGACAGGAGCAAAACCCGACAAGAAAACCACCTCGGTACTGGAGTTCCTGTCACCTGGCTTTGTCAGTCTCGGGGATGCCCCCAGTCTCACAATGTTGTAGGCGTTTTTTTGTTGCAAGAGAAAATGAAAATTGCGAAAATAGTTTTTGTTGTTCAGAAAGGAAATTAAAATTATTGATCAAATTTGTGGAAAATTAGAGGACTGTTTCAGGACTGTACTCGCAGACTGCAGTGTCTGTGAGTCTTAGGTAATAATATTGAGACTATTGTAGCTAACATGCAAAACCTCTGATATGGTCCTTCAATACACGATGAATCCCTGTGAAGTAATTTGTAAGAATCATTTTTGTGCTTTTTAAGTTAGACAGCTAATTGCTTCCTGCATTTGTAAATCTGAACTTCTCATCTGTTCATTGTCTACATTGTCAACAAGTGGATTGTGTGATGTGGGAGAAAGCAAAGAAGACGATTTAGTGAACTTTAATTGCATTTGAATGTTGAGAAGATCAGACAAAATTGCAAGCTCTCATAAATAATGTGCTGCTGCTCGCTCGACTCTGGAGGAAATGATCTGACTGAATCGTCTGTTGTTTCGCTCAGATTTACTGTAGAAACATTTATGTAGAAAGATAAAATGTATTTGGCATTTCAAGGAGATGTGATGCTCTGTGTGACTGTGCAGTTTCAACTTTGTGACAATAAAAAGCTGACTGATCCATTCTTGTATTATATATATATTCTAATGCCGTGACAAACCTCCAGATGGTCTTCAGCATTTTTTTCATTTTTTAAAATATAGATATATTATAAAGGATATATCCGACCTATCTAGTCTGTCACTCAATACTTTCAACTTTCTGTCTGTGGCTCTGTCAAAGCCCATTGGTTCCTGCTGAAAACACAAATATAGTCTTGTGTTTAAAAAGTATCAGTAATTTCCTAAAACAGCTGTTCACTGTAGTTTTTATCAGACAAACAGGAGAAAATATTGGAAACTAAAAATGTATCCATATTTGGTTCTGTAGTGAGTGTCCAGGGCAGCAGGATGGTGTGTGTGTTCATTGTAATGAAGGAACATGTCATCCAGTGCAAAAGTGTAGCTCATTGATGCATTTTTAATAGTTTTTGGGCAACAATGGAGCTCTATGGCACAGAGTAAATAGATATACCAGGCTTTGATACACACACAACACTTGTTAGGATCAATTCATTGTTTGGCTCTGCACAAAAATATAGAATATATTGAGACTTTTCATTTTTTTTCTTTTTGGCTCTGAATTTGAGAATATTGGGACCTTAGAAGCTGCCTGGGGCCCAGAATACGCTGATCTGATAGTATTGATAGAATGAATTATGCAAAAAATAAAACTGCTGAAGAAACAGTTGAACACAAACCTCAGGAGAGGATTTTTAATTTCAGACAAAAATCACAATGCACAGACACAGAAAACTGAGGCACAAACAGATGTGACACACAACTACTTGAACACCTCAGTTTAATCCGCCTTATGCCAGAGTCTGATCACCGTCTGCATCATTCACTCACTTGTATGGAAATCACCTGTTTTATAACTGATTGGCTGTCACGCAAATTCAGCCATTTTTATTGATCTAATGCTTAAGTTTGTCTTACGATGCAAAACAAACCCACCATAAACATCTTAACAAATTATGTTAGTTCATGACAAAATTTTCTTCAAAATTTAAATAAAAAAACATAAATAAAATAAAAAGTCATGTTTATTATTGGCTATGGTATCTAAAAAGTTCATTTTTATTAGAAACAAGTGAATTTATTTTATTCATGTTTATTTCACAAAACAGGATTTCTGTCCTTAAATTTAAACTGGATGGCTGTTTTTAACTTTTAATTCGTTTTGTGGAGACTTTTTCAATTTCCTAACCTTGTTAACAACACATTAACACATCACACCCATGGCTTTCTAAACAGGACCCTACCTGGACCTGGCTCAATGCCTTATCCTGAGCCCTCTTGGTCTCTCCACTATTTTGTTTCCTTCACAGCATCCTTTCTTACCTGCTCACCTGCTCCTTCACCATTTAAAGCTCTTCAACTGATCAAACCTGTCTCAATGAATTCCTTCTGATTTTACTGTGACATACGGAGCCAATTCACATATTTACATTTTCTATCAAAAAATATTCTAAAATTCCTATTACAATCTCTGCTGATTGAAAGCAGGTACAGAGAAAAAGTACTTTTATGGATTACTTTAAGTAAGAATTACTTATCTAGACCTTGATGTTTAAAATTTAATTTGGGGACAAAACTGCACTGTAAATATTTCAAAGGGCTGTATTTTTATTTTGGAATCTCTCTTTGGACTGTAAAGCTGTTGTAGCAGAGCAAACTTAAAGATTTACTACACCAGGATGTGAAACTGAATATTTATATATTGCCACGCAGGAAACAGTGTATGAGATGTTTCTTATCTGTTACTGTACATACCCAGTAAGAAGGATGTAGGTTCTCTGAAGTCTGTCAAACTCTACTTCAGACACTGTTGCTTTTGTCTGAAATAAAATGACTAAAATAAAATGTCAGAGGACTTGTGATCGAAGCAGCCGCTTTGGTTGCAATTTTAATATAATTCATATTTTTCTAACACATCAAACTTTATGCATCATTAACATTTGAAAAGGCAAAATGATAAAGGCTCTAAAACTAAACTGCAGCAAACTGATATCAAGGATTAAAAATAAATGTACTCTGAGGATGCAAAGTGCTTTTATAAAATTTTACATTAGAGCAAATCTGAACCTCTACAGAACTCTGCAGCCAGCTTGGTGATCTAGCCATTTATTAAGTGTATCAAGTGCATGATCAGATGCATTTGTAAAGCTGGCACATGTGAGCCTACGTGCATTTTCATATTTAGTGAGTTGAATCATAAGAGTGAATTTATCTCCACATTTAAAGGGGGGGTATTTTCTTATAGTTTCTCCATGTTTTTGTTGTTTTTGTTGTGGTTTCCAGAACGCTGATATAGAAAACACAAAACAATTAAAATTCAAATATTAAAAAATTCAATTATGTCCTGATGATGGCGCCAAATTAAAAGTCATTACAATTCATCCTGAGGAGAATCCATCCAACAGTTGTCAAGTTATTTCTCCCAAAACTACAGATGTCAATCTCAAGTCATTGGCCACTAGCAAGGCCATTAAAAAAGGTGATCAGGAGTGTAATAACAGCACTCTTACTATTAGTTCTGCTGCTTTTGAATAACCTAGATTCAGACTGAATTTTGAATATCATCACTTGCTTCCTGTAAGACATCATGTTTAGGGGCAGTTCTGATTGGCTGGTTTGAAAAACTATTTTATTAGGTACCAACAGTGTGGAGTTTTTAAAAAAAAAAAACCTCACTGCAGAACCAATCCAAAGTCTTTATGGTGGTGACATGTGAAAGTCATGTGCTTGTACCATATAACATTTTTAATGTTTTGTTACAAAGGGTACAAAGGGTGTACATTTCTGCCACTGTCCAAGAAACTATTTTGCATTTATAAATCCTCAGACGACTGGTAAGTGGTGAGATCTCCGATCGTCTGGAAGGTACATGACTTTCAAAGTGCTACAGTAACTTGTCAGAAATGGACAATTCTGCTTTTGTAGAATACCCCTCCTTTAAAACTTGCAGTTATAAATACACTGAGTGTTTGATTGAGTGTGTGTGGATGCTTTGTCTCTAATTGTGCAACTGACTGACTGACTGACTGACTGACTGGAGCCTACTATGGTGAAGGGGTGGTGGTATGAATAGGACCATTCCAGCTATAGACTGAATCATCATCATCACCTGGGGCCCACGGCGTGAAGGTGCGGCCCACAGGCAGTTCGCAGGAGTCAGGGTACAGAAGATACCCAGAGAACGTGCTGCTGCTCTCCTTGTCGGTGTACATGCCGTTGGTGGTGTGGTCCTTCACCTGCAGCCACACCTTATCTCCCACGTTGAGGTGGAGGACTACAGTCTGGCTGGTGGTGGACTGGTCACTTGCTTCTGTTGATTTGACTACAGGGTAGAAGTTGCGGAACAGGCCGACCTTAAGAGTCTTATCGGCAACCGCCAGGTGGAAGGAGAACACGTATGTGCCATTGACAGGGGCTGTGTAAATGCCACTGGATGGGTTGAAGTGCCCCTGTTGGTTGGTAAAGATGTGTAGGAAAGGAACAGGCATGTTTTCCATCGGAAATGACTGGTTGATACATGCAGAGAATGCCGATTGGATTGCTGGGGTGCAGGGCCCAGGCTGACCTGTGAGACCCATGTTACCCATATTGCCTTTCAGCCCCATGGGGCCCTGTATGCCCATGGGACCAGTGTCACCTTTATTCCCCTTAGCACCCTTTTCCCCTGGTTGCCCATCATTGCCGTCTGCCCCATCTGTGCACTCACACACCCCCTGCTCACCTTGATCACCCTTCTGGCCATTCAGTCCCGGGTCACCTGTTCTACCCAGGTCACCCTTATCACCCTTAAAACCTTTGGGTCCCATAGGTCCCTCGACACCAGGCAGGCCCCGGGCTCCGGCTGGTCCTGGGGTGCCTTGTAGACCCGGTGGACCCTGTACACTATCGCAGGAGGCAGGGCAAGTGCCAGTTTCTCCCTGGGGGCCCTGTGGACCTTCAGGGCCTACCAGTCCTCTGTCCCCCTTTTCCCCTGGAAAACACACATCAAGAATATGTGTATTACATTTTGACATGAAGTCAAATGGTGAAGCATCTTAACGTCTAAACGTCTCTTATCTAAATTACCAAACTTGCAAATATTACTTTCTTTGCAAGGATCCATTGTTCATTGTTCTTTATTTTCTGTGTGGAGAATTCTGGAGGATGCAATTCATGAGGCATCTGCCCAGACTGCATTTGTTTCTGTAGAATATTGTTGTGAGCAACACAAGCAGTCATTTCAGCAAATACTCCTAAACAACATAAAATATGTTTACATTAAAGGAACAAAGCCCTGTTGTGGTCGTAGGAATTATGACCTAAAGAAAGACATTGTGTCAAGTCAAACAGCCACAAAGTTCACAAAGGCAGGAGACCTGAGCAAATGGATGGGTCAACAAAATGTGAGACTGACCATGATCACCATTTGGTTCCCATTCCCAACAGTAAGACTAAGCCTAAAGTAATTTTGTGCACAAACCTAACTTGTGGTGTTAGTTTTATTTGTGCAATGATGTTTTGGAAGGCATGGCTGGGTGAACCGAACATTGGTCTTAGACTGATACAGGAGACCATCGCTTGGTTCCTGTTCTTACCAATAATCAACATTCTTTCAACCATGATCAAAGTTGTTCCCTAAACTTAACCAAGTAGTTATTATTGTAGTTTCATTTAAAGTCCTCTGACTAGGGTTGGGTACCAAACATGTGGCAGGACGTCCAACAAACTAAACAAACTAAACACCGTTTAAAGTATCACTTTGATAGATTCACATTTTTGCTGAGTAAGAGTTTTGTGCAAAAGACATTAAGGCCTGTCTGAGAACAAAGAAGCTGGCTGGCCTCACATGGATCATTCATCCCTTCAAATGTTTGAACTGTGTATATGATATGTTAGTTAGCTGTGGTTTAAATGCATTTATAGCAGCTTTAGTAGTTTATTATTATTTGTTGCAATGATTAGGTTTCAGCAATATTATTTTGTAGTGTCACTGGTAGGTTTACAAAATAACTGTTGAAAGTTTACTTTGTTAGACTGTTAATTAAATTAGGAATTATGATGTCCACATTAATACCCTTTGTTATCTATTTTCTTCTGTTAACAGACAAACCATTTAAAACTATATTACAATTTAAGATTGGACTGAAACTCTGCCTGTGCTAATCTCTCCTAATAGACAAGCCATGTAGTTGATAACAAACCTGAAACCAGACTGGTTTAATAGAAATCAGTCTACCCTCAATTTAAATATTCTTCAATCTTAATATATTACCATGATTCATAATCTTTCCACAATGTGATTTGTGTGCCAAACCTCAACCACAGCAAGGTCAGATCACAAAATGGCATCCAAATAACAATAATGACCCTTTATATAGAGTGATCTTTTAGATATAGTCATCTCAGCAGACCTTTGAAGCCTAGCTCGCCCTTCATCCCAGTGAAACCGACAGTTCCAGGCTGCCCTTTCTCCCCCAGGTCTCCCTTTTGACCTGCAGACAAAGATAGAAATTATCATAAGAAAGATGAAAATCAGGATCAGGAGACTTTTGATGCAGATGCAGTAAATTCATGTTTTGAGTGAAAAGCATGGTCAGATCCGTTGGCCTGTTTTGAAGCAGACATTTGCATTGCAATACATTTGCAATTGGGAGTTTTGATTGCAACAATTAACAGAAATTCAACCAATCCTGATTAATTCTGCATGCAATTTTGTCCAATCAGTGCAACTTTTCCGCAAATTTGACCAATCACTGTAGTTTCCTTTGCAAAATGGGGAGCGATGTGTCACCAAATGTTTAACATTTAACCTCAGAACCAGAGACTTTTTGATAAAGTTACTTGTAACAGATTTTCTATTCTCACTGGAACAAGTCATCTTTGGTTTTTAATGATTTATACAAAAAATCAATTAAACTAGTTTTGCTTAAAAAATTCACAGTTTTTTTTAAAAAACCTGCTGTGAAGTCAGGTATTTCAATCCCAATAAATCCTAAAAAAGGCCTGTGAAATCCTGAAAGGACTGTATAATCACATAATGTTACTACACCAAGTTGCTTTTAAAAAGAAGTTCCACATAGTCTTCCTCATCCAGAAGAAGAAACTTCAGAGTTGTTGGACAGTGGGTTCTTTTTTCTTTTTGATGGATCTAGAATAGTAGTTTCTCCTGCTAAGATATTCCAGGACCTTTCTCTGTTGGATGTTCAGAGATGAAACTGATATCCAAATCATGTCATTGTAATCTTGTTTCCTGTCAATTGTAAGATATTTGTGATATTGAACACTCAAGATCAGTGCAGTGACAGAGGTCTCACCCTTCATCCCCTGAGGGCCAGTGAATCCTTGACGACCTTTGAAGCCTGTCATTCCTCTCATCCCAGGACTCCCAGGTGTACCTGATCAAAGATTACAGTCAATCTTCAAATGCAGCACTGTTTTTACCGAAGCTCAAAAAGGTAATTTAAAGCAATCTACACACCTGGAAGGCCCCGGTCTCCACGGTCTCCTTTGGGCCCTACGGTGCCCTTACAGTGCGAACAGAGGCAAAAAAAAGGAATCTGGTCGATAGGTGGTGGTACTGGTGCGTTCAACAGCATGTCACAGATTGTCGTATCGGGCATGGGGGGCATGTCCGGGTCGGTGGCCCCGAGCATCCGCATGTTGTTGGAGCCATCAGTCATGTTGCCACCAGGCGGCCATGGCAGTCCTGTGGGGGGCATAGGCAGGAGGCCGCTGCGGGAGGCAGGTGACCAGTTGTTTGTATTCTTAGATGACTGAGATGGCTCCGATGTCTTAGGCAACTCAGACTTCTCAGGCAACGCCCCCTTGCCTGAGGCTTGCAAGTGGTAGGTGTTGGGGTCCGCAGTGGAGCCGTCCTCTTCGTTGGAGTCTTCATTGGGTACAAGCATGGCTGAGCAAAGGGAGGAGAGAATGAGGAGACCCAGCAGCCTCGACAACATCTGGAGGAAGATAAGGATGATGGGAGCCCAAAGGAAAGGTAAGATACAAATCAGAGCAAGTCAGTTTGTTCAGGAATTCAAGAATAATTAAAAAAAAAAGCTTTCTATGGCCAAACAGACACTCCTCCCTAGAAATGTTTCTGACACAGACTGCAAGTGTCTGAAGAAGATAGTTGTTGAGTCTCATTGCACGGGACTGACAGCGTCGATCAATCAACTATCTTTCTTGGCTCTGATTGGTTGTTTTCGTTCAGGCCCGGTGGACTCTTGCTAATGACTAATGACTAGGAGGAACCTGATTTTTTTCATGCACTACTGTCAGGATATAAAAATAAGTAAATAATCAGCAAATATGGCAGTTATTTTTAGAAAAGTTACTTAAGGAAGTTTTAAGTGATAATGGGGTCTACATTTTCATCATATACACAAAGTCATGAACTTCTCTAAATGGACAGTGCATCTAAAGCTGCTCCCACAATGATCACATTTACATCCACACAATTAAACAGTATATTCCGTTTGGATATTTGTGATTAGGTCTATGCTGGCAATTTGTTAAATAAAGCAATCAAAGTATGCTCTTTTGTCTTTCTGTAAGGTTTATTCAGCATCTTAAGATGGACTCACAGCAACACTTATATACAGCCATACGTGAAGGCTCAAATGAGTGAAAAGTTAAAGAGGCAGTGTCTCTTTATCCCTGTTTGCGAGTCACTCTAACCCAGTTACATACAGTTGTAAGTTGCATCTCCTTAGTTTTTTGTGAAGTCTCAACATCCATAAAAAAAAATGAAAGTGCTGTATAGTCCAAAAGAATGCAGGTTTTTAACACAGTTTGCTTGTTTACTGTCAGCCCTCTGCGTTGTAAACAAACCAACTAGCCAATAGTTTGCAAGGCTCGAGTAGAGATACAGACATACAGAAGAAAAGTCCACATTTCTGGTCGGAAGGAAAAACTCACCTACTGTTAAACATTATGAAAAACTTTAATATCAACAAGTTTCTGGGTATATAACTGTTCTGTAAAAAATACACAGCCTGGTTGAACAAGAGACAGCCAGCACATCTTCCACTAATGTATTAAATATATCTATTAATGATCCAAACTGTACCTACTTTAGTCGTTGATAAGCGCAAGAAAAAAAATTTAATGATGAATGAGAAATAAGAATTTTGTCTAACTTTTTGAGAATTTTTAAAAACTTTGCATTTGTTTTCTGCTCTTTTACTTGAACAACCAGTTAAACCTGGATAAAAAAAATTAAAAAAAAAACTAAATTATATTCCAGCCAACCTGAACTGCTCCCAGACTTAAAAAGATTAAATCCTCTGAGGTGTTTTGGGACTCACCGCTCCGTCTGACTTGTGTAGCATCGTCTGGAGAAGAATTTGTGGACAGATGAGCAGGATCGAGGAGGCTTTGATCAATTTATAAACCTCGCCCAAAACAAAACATCTTTCAGGCTCCGTCTCACCTGCCGGTCCCACAGACAAAGGCTGAGGACGCCGGGGAGGGAGGGGAGGCTCGTCTTCATTGTCCTGCTGAAGAAGAACTGGGCCTTCTGCCTGCGAGGTGACCTCTTTCACCGTGAAACAGCAAAAATATATTCAGAGCAGAAAGAAGAGACGCCTCTTGTTTATCTCTCCATCGTTCTCCACCCTCCATTTTCTCTCATCTTTTCAGAAACAAACATTCCTACTTATTTATATTATATATATTAATATTTTCACAGTTCTTCTTCGTTCACCATCCTGTCTGCCTGGTGGAATTTGTTTAATTGGACCAGTTTCCATTGAAAAGTCAAAGATCTTTCTCCAAAATCTAATTTTCCTCTTTCAGAAGATTTCCAGTATTGTTTTCCTGCAATTTTGTTCTCGTCAGGGAGAAAAGCAGCAATTAAACCATCGAAGACAATAAAAGCAAACGCCACCAAATCCCAACCCAAACCAACAATGTGTTGTACTTCCTGTCTGTGGCTCTCCGCTCCAAGCCCCATTTGTCCTCCTGGAGACGCAAATCTTTAAATACACAGTTTATAAATAGTTTTATGTTGAAAAAGGTTCACATTTACATTTACAAAAAAGAGGAAATTGTGCATTTGCTGGGGACTATTTTCAGTAGTGGATGAATTCACATTTGGTGCTCTAGTGAGTATTAGGAGCAGCAGGACAGTGAATGTGGGGTTGAGTTCAAATCAGTCACTCCAGGATTTCACAGGTTTTTTTTTTAGGGGGATTGTTGCGGCCTAAAACGTCTAATTTCTCTGCAGCTTTTCTAAAAAAGTTTAGGAAGTTAACATTGCAAAAACCGATTTTTTTGTGTGTAGAATTTAATAAAAATCAAATGCAACTTGTTCCAGTGAGAATGAAATTGCTGTGTTTGGAGGGTCAATGTGGGTTGGTCTGCATCCTCACAACTATAGACAAAGGAGTGAGTTTGGTGACGTATGGCTCAACATTTTGCTGGAAACAATAGAAAAATAATTGGTGAAGTTTGTAAGGAACTGTACGCGACATTGTGTTTGTTCATGGTATTGGAACTAGGGGTGTCAGAAAATATAATAAAATGATATCCCCTCAAACGTGTGTGGAACCAGTAAAGTTTAGATGGATTTATATTATTAAAATGATACGTTTACTGTCATTTGTTTTTTTTACTGTTGCTGTCTGTGTATGTATGCTGTATTTTGCTCATAAAAACACATCCATAGACAGAAGGTGGACGGATCTGTTTTAATGAGAAACAAGACAGAAGTGCTAATAAATAAAATATTACTACATTTTTGAAGTAGTTGATGCAGCCATCTTGGATTTTGAGGTCGGGGTTGGTGAAAGGTTCTTCCGACATTACGAGGCGTTCCAGTTGAAATTTCTGACTTCCCAGTTCAAATGGAACGCATCAACAGATCAGGCTTTGATAGACACACAACACTAGTTAGTAGATACAATCATTGTTGGTTTGAGTCTGAACATGAGATTTATGACAAGACAAATACAGAATATCACCAGACACGTATCCTGTAACCAGATTAATGACATTCTGTCAGTGTTCAGATGGGATTTCAGTCAAGTTTAGATCTTCTGGTTCTTTACTTTAAAGACGTTCTACTTTTCATCATCTACATTTGAGACTCTTTTACTTCATACATATTTATCAGATGGTGTTTCAGCCTCCATACAAACAGCTCAGTTGGCACAAGAAACTGTTCAGCAGTACAGTAATGTAACACTGAAAGCTCTCCACAATGAGCAGCCTACTTTCATTTTTTAACACATTTAACAGGACAATGACTTCATTCTATAACAACACCTCATGGGATTATCTGGATATGTGATATTAATACTAATTACAAACATGAGAGAAAACAAATGGACAACACTTGTTGGCTGAAATTTAAAACTGATTCACATAAAACAAACCAGTGTAAAATGGTAGTTATCACCCAAATCTCCAGTCAAACATGACGTTTACAGTTTTGGCACAACTTAAACATCATCTATGATACTCAAGTACTTCTACTTAAGTAAAGCCCATTTCTTGCCGAAGTTAAAGATTTGAGGCCTCTCTTCTTCCCTCTCTTGACCTCCATCTCTCGATCTCCCTTTCCCTGTTCCTCCTTTCTTCTCTGCTTCTGTCTTTCCTTTGTCACTTTTGGTGTCGATGTGCGATAAGGAGCTCTGATTGCCAACAGAAGACTTGCTGCAGACAGCAACAGTTTAACTTCTGAGAAACTAAAGGTGGACTAAAAAGGAGACAAAACAGTGTAGTTGAATTCTAATTTGGGCAAGTTTCTCCTAAAAGCACTCATGGTTATTATTCAGGGCATCTGGTGGTGCTGCGATACAAGATACAACCGCAAAGTTTCTGGTTCGATATTTTTATAGTTATGTCTGATGTTTTTATGATGGCCAAATTAAATATGGATGAAATTGTTATGATTACCATATAATCTAAGTAGAGTGGAAACATTACTGCAGGAAGTTTGTGTAAAACAAGTGATTTGGATGAATTCTGAGCAGATTATTTCCTGTGAATATTGATCAGAGATGAGTTTTCCTGATATTTTTCTTCAATTCCTTGTTTGTATTATGTATTTATTTAAAAGATAATAATCGTACATAGTGAATAGGCATACTTTTTGAAAAATTCAGTGTTTTCTTCACAATGTTCTATTAGCTCTTTGGTTGTTTGAACTTTTCTGTTTATGAGAAACAGTGAATATAGGTTAAATAATAATCTACATCTTAAAAATAACAATTTCTTTTATTTAATTACTTTTGTTTTCTTCATAGACAGGGATCCTGCGGTTGGGAACCACTGGATTAGACTGTCAACAGAAAAATACTTGATCGTTTAATTTCATTCTCCTGTTCAAGTTTTATGAGCTATACTGCAACCAGCTAACTTTTTGCTTGATGAAAGTAAATTAATCTGGATCAGAATATTTATTTATTTAGAAGTTTTAAGATCATAAACACAAATTATCAAAGCATTTAAGCAGAAACATCGACTGCACATCACAAACTGTATCAGTCAAACTGACTAATCCTTCTACAACGGTTCATGAGAAGTGAAGGAAGCTGGTCCGAACACAAAGCAGCAGGCACCATGCCAGTTTTCGGACCACCAACACAAAAAGGCATGTTTGGGAAGACCGCGCCCTCCCTCGGCACTTTTCAACAGCAGAGTCGTCCCTGGAACCAGAGATGGATCCTTTATGCCCCGCTCCAGCTTTTATTCTAAAAAATCTAAACAGCAGAAGACACAAAGGTAAAATGAGCCAAGGGAACGAGGCTGAAGAACAAAAGAAGACAAGGAGATGAATAGTTAACCTTAATAAGTGTCCTGGTTTCCACAGCCGGTGGCGATCAGCGACACCCCGGAGGCCGGCCCGGATTTCACACCTTTACCTGTTCACAGTAAACAAGACCTGTATTCCTGTTATGAAGGGATTTGCTGTGTATTGAGGGCCGGTGGACTGCAGAAATACAAAATGTCATCAATGTCATGTTTTTTGCAGGTCATGTGACCACTGTGACGCATATTCGTAAACTCTAAAAAGAGCTTCACAGTTCTGCTTCGGACCATATCGTAACCATATTATCCTCTCTATCTTGTTGCTGCTGTTTACATTCCCCCAGATGCAAATTAAAAAGATGCACTGCAGATTGTTTTCCTGGCTGTATATGTGTATGTACATATGTATATAATTAACTGCATATATTGCCTTATTTATTTTATTTTTTTACATTATCCTTACCTAATTATTTGTTATGTTCTATGAGTCTTTATTTTTGTTGTGCAATCATGGTTGTATAATGACAAAATGTATATTTTTTTGTGTTTTTGTGCACTTTTCATCTCTACTTGTCTCTTGATATCTCTCTGATCTCAGAAGTTATTTGATGCCTCAGTCTTTAAACTGTGTGTATTTGTGTGTTATGTAATTCAGATTGATAAACAACATGTGTCAAGGTCCCCATGTATCACTTTGTAACAGTTAACAACTTGTTTTTCTTCACAATTTTTCTATTGACTGGTTGTCAGCCTCTGACCACTGAGCGCAAACAAACAAAATTTAAATTTAACAGCTTTGTCTTTCAAAAGAAATCAACCGAGGAGTCAGAATGAAAGTGTTTGCAATGTCTTTTTTCAATTCAATTCAATTTTATTTGTATAGCGCCAACAAAGACCTTGGAGACAGCAGCAAGGAAAAACTGCCTTTTAAGAGGCAGAAACCTAGGACAGACCCTGACTCTAGGTGGGAGAGAGAGAGA
>NW_023339796.1:396409-407592 GCF_004916995.1 Morone saxatilis | reverse complement strand
AGAGAGGAGCTCAGTGCATCATTTCAGACAGTTTCAGTGTCTTTTAAATCCAACCTTAACCTCCATCCTTACAGGGTGCAAAGCATTTTATACAACGTCATTTTGGAAGTCTTAACGTGTATTTCAGGCATCTAAAGGACAGGTTCTTATGGATACAATTTTTTATGAGGTCTTTCTCTGACTCATTTCTGATATTCCCATTTCACAAGTTTTGCCTTATTTACAGTTACAGTATAGTTAAAGTCCCATACTACGTATGTACACTTACTAGCTTTGGATATTATATATATTGTGTTTTGGTGATTAAAAGACTTGTTTATTTGTAGCCTTATTTACAACTTCAAATGTGATTATTGTCATCCTCTGCAGCTTAGACACTTAAAACTTGTAGATGAAGGCAAAAAAATTGAAAAAGAAAGAAAGAAATAAGTGGATTAAGAGAAGAGTATTTAATGCTTTGGAATATCAATGAGTCAATGAAAACAATGATTTGTTCTTATGGAGTTCTCCTTGTTGAGGATACTCAAACTATTTCTAGTTTCAGTTAGTTTGTGAAAGTTGGTTTGGTGAAGACAGTTCATCAATGAGACGCAGAAATGGACGACATAGTCACTGCAGACTTAAAGGATGGACGCTTTGTGTCAGAAAGTTTTTTTAAAACGGGGCTCTGATCTGAGGTGAGTGGGTGGAGGTTAAAGGGGAGGATTGTGTGTGTGCGTTGATAGTGTTGGCAGACAGTGTTCAGCAGCAGACTGTGGACTCTCAGTAAACACTGTCAGTTAGTCATTAACAATCAGAAACGGAGCAAACCATCGTCTGTCTACAGCTTCGATTCTTCACATGTAAGAAATCCACTCGTTCTTCTGCATTAAGGTTTTTGTAGCATTTTTGAGATGTTGTCTTGATTGTCCTCGGGGCTACACAGCCCCTATTGTTCAGGTTTGTGGGGGACAAAGGTCGTAGAGGTTCAAACAAGGACCATCTCTGGTTGTGTGTGTTTGGAGGCCTTTGTGTTTTCAGCTGAAAATGATCAATGCTGTAGAAATGTTCCATCAAAGCTGAAGAGAGATTATTTGAAACAGAATTTGCATATGATGTGGTTGTGATTTTTGTCTGTCTCGCCTCTAGCTTTTCCAGACTTTTTTATCCTGCTTTCATCGGTAAGTCACATTAACTATCAGTTAGATGTGAATTATGAATATTAATGTTTGTCTCCATGTTTCTGTTTAACTGGAAACAGTGGGTAAATATAAAGACTGGGGAGATGATATGATTGGCTCATATCTGCTCATGTCTCATTGACTGCAGGTTTGACTGAGGTCATGTCCCACCTCGTCCTCTGTGTGTCCGTCATCGTCACTCTGTGGTCGGCGTCAGTGCTCAGTCTGTCAGGTGGGTGTGCATGGGTCACTGAACAGACACATCTGTTTGAAGTGACATTTTTTGTAGGAAAGCTGCAAAGCTCAGTTGAAAGTAAGAATGGAAGATGCAGCTTTATTTAACGAACAGCAGTACCTGTGTTGTGAAGATCACTGCTGAATGATAAAGACCAGAAGTTTAATTTAAAGGTCCATTGTGTAGGAGGATGAACTGTCAGAAATATAAAAATCATAGGTATGTTTCAGAACAAACACAGACACTAGATAGGGCCTTTTGATTTTTTTGCACATTTTGGTGCAAAAATTGGTTTTGGTTTTGTTGGTTTCACACAGGACTTAAATGGAACCATCCTCCCTTCTCCTTCTGACTGTGTTGCTCTTATACTGTACTATACTTTATTTCTCTCATTTAACCAATAGGGTGAGTGAGCAGAACAATTATTTTGAATCGATTCAGTGTGATTTGCATATACACATACACACCATGTGGCCACTATACTAGCTGTCTCATGTTCGGAACTGCATTGAGATTGGTCAAATGATGAGTCTGCAGTGATATTTATGGTCTTACTCTAATTTAGTACTGTTGGCACAGCATTTTCTGTTTTGCCAAATGTTTGATTACCATCAACATCACCAAAACCTTTGAAAATTCAATCAACATGAGCAGAATGATGTGTGATTTTTTTCAAGTCTGAAGTCGAGTTGATTTTATTGATATTACGATTATTTAATATTAGTGAAGTCCAATAATTTGACAACAATTGTCTTTCAGAGACAGTTAACAAAGATTGATTGATTTCATGACAGTAATACCTAAGTGAAAGGTGTGTATGAATACAGGACAGAGTTCAGTGCTGTAGAAACAGGGCATAAGTCAGTGCTGTAGATACAGGGCAGAGGTCTGCACTTTTAGGTTTACTAGATATTACAATGTTTTGAACGGTATTGAGACTGGTCACTTAAGTACCCAGTGATATTTGTTTGGGACCTGCAGGACTTGACTCCCCAAAGACATTAGACACCAATAGACAGGGCTGTTAAAACCTCAAAGATATCTGCATTAGAAAGACTTTAAAGTGTTATGGTCAAGTGTTGTCTTTTCTTCTATTTGTTTAGTGTTCTCTGACCCCCCGAAGGCTCACATGCTGCTTCGCTCTCGCCGGGCGAACTCCTTCCTGGAGGAGATGAAACCTGCTTCAATGGAACGCGAATGTGTGGAGGAAAAATGTGACTTTGAAGAAGCGAGAGAGATTTTCCAAACCAGGGAAGCTACTGTAAGATGTTTTTTTGTTTATGTTTCAACCAGACATTTTGCATGTCGCTCGTGAGTTGCTTGAGCAAAAAGTTTCTCTCATTCACAAACTATTCCTATACTTCACATTAATGTTGACTGTTTTCCAAATGATCGCACAGGTTTTAAACTGACCCTAGTGCTGTGAGATATATTCAAGAGAAATTCAGATTGTCTTTCCTTTCTGTTTATTTCATTGGATTAATTTAGAACAGTGAACAGAAACTACTTAGTAGGTGTCCTATATCAGGAATTAATGTACACCCTGCAGCTAGTCAGAATCGCAGATTCACCCAGACCAGAAGACCAAAATTCACATTAAACACCTTTGGTTGAGTAGTATTTGTTAGTGATTCAGTCTGAACTCTGATTCTTTGCGTTGAAATTATGAATTAATCCTTGTCCTTCCCATTTTGTGTTTACAGCTGGAGTTCTGGACGGTGTACACCGGTATGAAAACCTGTCCCTGTTTGATGCACATTATAAAGTCAGCTTCTACTCAACTGTTTTTTGTACATTTTAAAGCAGAGCAAAAAAAAAACAATGTTTTTTTTTGACTTGTGAATAGTTTTCTTACTCTTGTGATCAAAAACATCGCGCTGAAGCTCAATTCTGTAAATACTTTTCTGATGAATACAGTAACTTCTGATTAAGATGTTCCCGCCCAGGTCCAGTTAAAGTTTCAGTCATTCTGAGGACAGCTATTTTTGTTGGATACAAATAATAGTGTACTTTTGCAGTACTACTTTTCATTGTAGTGATTGTGATGTCTCTAAAATAAACTGAAGAAACTTCATCAAGTATAATTATTTATTAACAAACGGCTGCAGCAAAGCGCTGTTTACCTGTACTTCCATACATCCGTGTTGGTCGTGTATCAAATCCTATTCTTAAAAACTAGATCTACATCAATTTGTCTTGTCCCCTAGCAACACTACAATAATACAGCTATGTGTGCATTAATAAGTGGATTGAAGCAGAAATTTAAAAGTAACGCAAAGGGAAATGTATTCATGTTGAGCTGACTGTGTTTCAGATGGGAACCAGTGTAACTCCAACATGTGTGTTCATGGTGCCTGTGTGGATCTGTACCAAGCCTACGCCTGCCGCTGTGACCGTGGTTACGAGGGCAAATACTGCGATCAGCGTGAGTCTGGATAAAAAAAAAATGTTACCTAAAAACAAACTATTGTGGTGTATAAATCATAAATCACTCAACTTTTGTATTTAAAGAAAAGCTCTTGAAACAGAGATCTCCGGTGCTTTCCATTCAAGCATCAAAAGCACTTTGACATTAAGTAACTTTTAAAAAGTAAACCAATACTTCCCTGATGGTGGTGCTCTCTCGTAATGTTTGAAAAATGAAAGACATTATCAAAATAGTGCCAATACATTTTCTGTCGATGGACTGATATATGAAAGTAGAAATGTAAAAGTAAATATCCATGTCATCTGTTGTCGCTCAGCTCAGACAGCCACCAACTGCTCTGTGGACAACGGCGGTTGTGACCACGAGTGTTCGGAGAGCACGGACGGCCTGACGAGGACCTGCAGCTGTGTGAGCGGATACAAACTGCACGACAACTCCAGGAAATGTGAGCCGAAAGGTGAGAAAATACATGACAACATTTAGGTCAGGTAAACTGCTGGATGGAGGGATTTCTGTTCTTTTTTAATCAAATCTTCACCTCTACCTGAATGATTTACTAAATGTTTAAATCATCATCCAGCTTCAAGTGAACCTGAGTTTAGTAGCTTGACCAGAACCAAAAAAAACACCTGTCTGTCTCCATTTCCCTGGCAGGTCCCTCGTCCTGTGGTCAGCTGCTGATCGGCAGGTCGTCTTACACCAAACCATTGGACGGCCTGCTGCCATGGATGGTGGGAGGGGAGGTGGGAAAAAAGGGGGAGAGTCCCTGGCAGGTAAGTGACTTTTACTGTTGCTGCTTCTCTGAACTGCTGACAAGACTTACCTTCAACACCTCAGATCATTAACACTCATGAATCTGGAAAACAATAGTTTTGTATCCCATCACCATCCGATGACTAATGTTACTAATGTAATGATGTTTTCTCCCATTATTTCAAATCAAAGGATAGCTGCAGATTTCTGTCAGTTGATTTTTTGTTTGAGCTCCTCTCACTTATTTAAAGTTCCATTAGGACCACAGCACAACTTTTGCTCATTTATTCATGAATGCAGTATTTAATGGTAGAGAGAATGATCTGGAGTTAAGTGCACAGGGGCTTTAAAAGTGTCAATTTTGTGAGCAGGTACTGTTATTGAACGCCAGAGGGCGCTTTCACTGCGGAGGCGTCCTCATCGATGAGAGATGGGTCCTGACCGCCGCTCACTGCCTTGACAACAGCCTGAGATTCAGAGTACGGCTGGGTGAGTTTTCACTCTGCAGATGACAAATACTAAACCAAACAATTCTCATTATAATCAAAGACTGCAGCAGATCTTTTAAACAGTGGGTCAGTGGGCCTCATTATTTAGGATTTAGTGTTAGATTTAGTGTTCGAGCCCGGTTGAGTTGCCCGCTAACGGCAGATTACAGCAGTTGATTAGCGGGTAGCTACTTTAGAGAGTAGTTAAAACTTTCTGTCCATCAGGAAACTCTGTAAATCACAGAGAGTTGAAGCTGAGCAGCCGGAAGACAAAAATATTTTCTCCATAAAATCTGATCCAGTTTCACCAAAATCACTGAATACAGTGACAGTGTTGCTTTTGTACAGTCATCAGTGAGGCCAGAGATTTCTGCGATACATCGGCCCTCAGAAACACTCAGAGGCAGGCAGAATCATAAAAGAGAGAAAGATATATACGAAGTTTAGGGGAAACATCAGAGGTCTGATTCAGCTCAGCACTCGTTGATAGATCACATTGTTCATTCATGTTGCAGTCGGGGGAAATAAACTGCTGACAGGAAACAATAAGGTAGGTACTTACCATCTCTGCTAACCAATATCCTGGGGGAACCTTGTGATCGGTCTCTTCAGGTGATTACGAGCGCCACAAAGATGAAGGCACTGAGATGACCCTCAGGGTCACAAAAGTCTATAAACACCCCGACTACGACAGCAGGACTGTGGACAACGACATCGCCCTGCTGCTTCTGGAAAACCCCGCCCGCTTAAGCCAATACATCGTTCCCGTTTGTCTGCCAGGACACGAGATGGCCGAGCGGGTGCTCCACCTTAACGGCACCCTCACTGTGGTGAGCGGCTGGGGTAAAGACGACCTGGACAGCACCCATTTCAGCTCAGCACTCAATGTCATCAAAGTCCCGCTGGCTGACCGCGACGTTTGCATCCGCCAGATGTCCCACAACATCTCCAACAACGTCCTCTGTGCCGGGATCCTCGGACAGAGGAAGGATGCCTGTGAGGGGGACAGCGGCGGACCGATGGTCACTCTCTATCGAGACACCTGGTTCCTGATCGGCCTGGTGTCTTGGGGTGAGGGTTGCGGCAGGGAGGACAAGCTGGGCATCTACACCAAGGTGTCCAACTATAATGAGTGGATCAACAAAGTGCGCGAAGAATGGGACAAAGGTCAACATCCACAAGCAACCCCAAGTGTCTGAACCACCTCAGCCCTCAACAGTTGAACCAGTCTGGTATGTTCAACCCACATAAAGGCCCCTCAGTACAGTAGAGATGTAACACACTTTATAAATAAACTGATTCTGTCTCACGACGCCTCGGTTTCCTTTTTCACAAGTGAACTTTACTAAAAATAACACCTTGAAGGGCATCATCCTGCTTATACCATGGTTACTGGCCAAAGAAAAAAAAAAAAAAAGACCATTCATTTTTCATGTGATTTGGTACTTCCTGGGGGTTGTCTAATATCTGGAACAATCGTTACAGCCCATATTTATTTCTGCAATGACAACTCTAACTCTATTAACTCATTATTAATTATAACGATTTCACAGAAAACACAACGCTGATCACTGAATGATGAACACATAACTTTATTTAACAGATGTTATAGTACAGCAGAGTCTTAAAGGGACGCAGCATCATGTTCAGGCCTTATGTGTTCGTATGTGCTACAGGCCTTTGTTGGAGCTCTTTTCACACAGCAGGTATACATTACATCGTCACAGACTCATTGAGACACTTACACTGAGGTCTGACGTGGTTTATAATGGCATCTAGCTTAAATTATTGCTTTTAATTCTGTTCTAAATGGCAGCACCACAAAATGAAGAAGACACACCTGAGATTCACAAACGCACACCACCAGAGTGTGTTCCTGCATCTGGTGGAAAGATAAATATTATCTGTTCCAACTGAATCTGAGTTATTCACAGTATCAATAGAAAACAATAATTAATAATTAACCAGTAGCAGCTTTGTGAACCTGCAACATTTATTTTTGTGATCAGGATCTTAAAATCTTCCTGATATCTTACAGTGATAAGATGTTGCTGCTCATCAAATCTCACTGACAGATGTTCACTACATATTAGAATAATGCGTTTCTTACTGTTTTAAACCTGAGTTTAAGTCTAAGTCCAGTACAGTTTAAGACATCGGATGGCTTGTTTTTTTTATTTATCATATATAGTACAATAAATCAAAAATGACCTAGACACTGTATAACTAATAAAAAAACTGGAACTCCTAACTGAAAACTTGTTAAAGGCAGACATTTCAGGTCTTTTAAAGTACACTGAAGGCTTAAAGGATCCAAACCTGGACAGCACAAAGTGTTAAATACAGTGACGGTACTTTTCATTGTTATTTCAGAGCTAAATATCCTGTTCACCAACCCTGGTGTTATTGTGGCAGATGAGATCTGCTCAGGTTTGTATCAGAAGTGAGGAAGTATATTAATGCCGTTTCCTGCATTTCTAAACATTTATATTAATCCAGCAAATAACTAGGACGTAACTGTTTGTGCTTAAGACAGACAAAAACTATTTAAATGCAGTTTAAACTACAGCATTATTAAAGCATTTATCCTAATTTGTTTTCTCGATCGTTACCATCACATACGTTTTAAAATAGACAAACCTTAAATACTTAGCAACGGTTATTTCTAGTTTATATAGTTCTTTTAGTCCTTCAGCTCAGCTACGCACCAGAAAGCTAACATTATGCTATGAGCCAGAGAGCTATCATTAACACTATCATTAACACTGCGTACGTTTGACAAACTAATAATTTGACAGTAAAGACCAGCTAACGATCGGCCACATGTAACTTCCTGTCGGCTTGAAGTAGTGAGTTGAATAGCGAATGGGATGTAAGATGATCACTTACAAAGTTTGACTAAGTCTTGGGGGGGATTTATTTCAGTGCATTATTTTAGAATGGTGAACAGACAGGTGTCCTTTATCAGGAATTAATGGACCTGCAGACAGTCAGAAACACGGTACAATAAAGATTAACATGGTAAAAGTGTTGAGGTGACTCAAATTAGCTCCTCTTTCCTCCAATCTGGACTTTTGCAGCTGGACAGTCAGAGAAAACTACAAAGATTGGGGGAAATAGAATTTTGAAAGGTTACAGAGACAGCCTTGGTTCAGGTTAAATCTGGGGCGGAGCTATGCTGGTGACGCCAACAAAGGTAAGGTAAAAAATGGTTATGTTCAACAAAACGTGTGTGGGCGTACAGCCAGCGGGCGGGTTGGCCCTTGAAATGATGAGTTTCTCCTTTTCTAGAGCAACACTCTTCATATGCACACAGACTTAAAGTAGAAACCTGCAGTGTAACATTACCTGTGTTCCTCCTCGGATTACTTCCTGTCTGCGTGTCAGGATACAGGTGAGGTTTGGTCGTCAGGTTCAGGGGATAAAAGTGAAGAGTTTATGCGACTAAACCTTTAATGTTACTTTAAGGGATCAGATTAATCCTCCAGATCATACCTTCAGAGAGATGCTGATTCTTTGTGTTTAACATTGTTTTCTATGGAAATGCTTCCATCTAGAGGTAGAAGGAGGAACTGCAACCCCAATGTTTTAAAAAGGAGCACAGTTTGCCTGAAACACAAAACTGAACTCAACTAAATTCTTACTATTTGTTTTTAAAACAGTGCTTCCCAACTTTGGGGTCACCAAAGCTTCACAGGGGGGTCACAAGGCCTTCTTGATTTTAAAAGAATACACACAGTAGGCCGATATCTTTTTCATTTCATCCAATTCTCAGAAGAAAACAAAATGAAATTGTTTGCTTAGATGACAACATAATACAGTCAAAGATATATTTCTATATAGTTATTCTTACTATCTGCCACCGGGTCAGATTCCCCTCGATATCAATGAAATGAGGAAACACTACTGCTGTTGTCCACAGGGGACCGCCAGAGTCAACACAATGAAAGTTCCCTATGGGGCTTTAAATGAGCTGTATTGTCTAAAAGAGAAAAAGCTCTGGTCACAGTTTTGAAGTCTACATATTTTTACTGACATTTACTGTCACAGCACCTAAACTGTAAAATACACCGTTTATTATTTTCTTTAAAACATCATTTAAAAACATTTTCATCATTTTATATCTGAGAATATATTAATATAGTATTTTTAAGTATCTGCTTTTTATTTTTTATTTATTTTTTGTTATGTGGCTGTACTAATAATATTCAGGAAATATTTTTTGCCAATTTACCACATTGTACTACATTACAAGTTAGCATTAATAGCCTGGCATTGTATTCAATGCAGGCAGCTTGTTGTATACTCTAACTAATGGATCTCTCAAACATGTTACCTCTTTGTAGTTTTTTTTATTTGTAGTGGCTGCTGTAACATTGAAACTTCCCTTTGGGGATCAATAAAGTTATCTATTCTTTAATGGTTAATTTTGGACACTAAAAGAAGTGAAATGAAGCCCTTAGACCTTCCTGTGTGCCGTGGTTTCCTGTTCAACCTGGAGTTAAAGTCCATGAAGACATTTAAATATTAGAATATTCAATATCACATATAATACTATAATATAATAATAACAGTTTAGATCGAAACTGACGGGAGTTCAGTTACAGAGTGTGAAGGTGGACAGAGAGGACGCCGTTCACCTGTGGTTGAGGACAATCAGACGGACGTCCAGCTGCCTGTCTGTCTGTCTGCCTGCCTGTCTGTCAGTCTGTCTCTCCTCGTCTCTTCTTCAGCTCCTGTTCGTACCTCTGCAGCTGGGACAGGAAGCCGGGGTTCGGATCGATCACATGACGAGCCGTCTTCACTTTCTGGGAACAGAAACAAGAGCTGAGTTATTAAATGTTTTTATACTCTGTCACAGATCACAGTGATCATTCTCGAGGACAAAAAGATTTGTGGTTTTCAAAGACTTTTTATGTATGAACACTGGAGAATGAATGCTTTTCATTTTATGGATCAGTTTATTTGAGGGGCTGTTCTTTATCTGTAGTCCCCTGGACAGAAAGAGTAACATTATTAATCTGTTATTGGGATCAGAGAATTAGCAGAAAGGTTGCAGTGACTGGACAGAACTGTTAAACTGCAGCTTCCTGGATGGACTGAGATTTACCCTCCAGACATTTTACTCTCACAGGAACAAGCTGCTTTGGCAATTTTTCACCTTCTCAGGCAATGTCATTGCAAAAAAATGCCTGAAAATGCCGCAGCATCCATGTTCCCAGTCACTGTGGCTGTTTTAAGTTGCGGTCTCTGGTGAACTGACTACAGTTTTCCACTCACTGTAATGTTCATTTGGCCAAAAGTAACGGTTCAAATCAAGTAGAATTTATCTTAATTTACAGGACAGCATAGATTATTATCAGAATTTGTGGTCATTTTAATAAATATTCAGGTGTTTGCATGACTGGAAAACAAGTCTCTAAATGTCCAGGTTTTTCGGGGCCCGTGGGTACCCTGAAACTCTTTCCCATCCCTACTACTGTAGGGTCCAAACAGCACATACAGAATGTAAAACACATGAATGAAAGACCTTCATGCAGACACACGACTGCTCGCTTTAAATGAAGAATGACTATACAAATATTCAGTCAGACTACGTCAAATAGCTGATGAGTTGAGTTTTGAGCATGAACGCAGAAACACAGGGACGCTCACTGAGCAGCATTGTGCTGCTCGAGGGCACCTTGGCAATTCGATACACTGACAGACTTCAGGACCAGCTGTAGTTTCAGCAGACTAACTGCTGTAGTTTAAACACAGTCAGATTTTTTTGACCTTCGAACAGGATGAATGTGCGTTTGGCAGCAGCTCAGAGATCAGTGAGACGCGTTCAGACACTCTACTGATAGAAACTGCAACTGCTCAATAAAAGACACTTACTTTGATTTAGAAACTCTCAATAGAAGACACTCTTACTTGATTAAGGAAGACTGCCTCAATACAAGCCATAATAAATGCAGGATCAGAAACGGATTCACCTGCAGGGTTAATGACGGATGTTGCAATCACCAGCCAGGCTCCCAGATTTAAACGGCTGGAAGACCCCCACATCGCTTTAGAACTGCAAAGCTTAATTGATTGGTGCGTCAACTATTAATTAATCGGTCAACTTCATTAAT
>NW_023339796.1:396264-396384 GCF_004916995.1 Morone saxatilis | reverse complement strand
GTGACAGTACACTGAATATCTTTGTGGACAAAAGAAAACATTTGACATTAAATTAACAATAAAATTCAACCGATCACTGAGTTGTTTAGGATGTATTCTACAGCAATGTATCATATTCTA
>NW_023339796.1:394466-396239 GCF_004916995.1 Morone saxatilis | reverse complement strand
TATAAGATCATCATATGTTTGTCCACGTGTCTCTAAAAAAGTCTCAAAACAGTTTCAGCTTATCCAAGGTTGTTGGGGCTTTATTTAGTGTAATTGTGCTGCTGAAAAACCCACCAGAAGCAAATGAAGCCTGGTATGTTATTATTCCTGTAATCCAGAGCCCTTTTGGTGACTGTGAACACTTTTTGTTTTTACTCTCACTGGAACAAGCTGCCTCTGATCTTTAATGAATTATACAAAAGAAACATGCATCGAAATCAGGCATTTTAGGTCGCATCAATCCCAAAATAACCCTGTGGCGTCACCATGGAGACCAAACACCTCGTGGAGTTGGTGTGACTCACCTGTATTGCGTCCGTCAGCGTCAGTTTGCGGTGTTTCATCAGGTAGGCGATGCAGACGGTGGCTGAGCGGCTGCGTCCGTTCTTGCAGTAGACGACGCTGCGTCCTCCGCGGTTCGCCTCCTTCTGGATGGCGTCGGCGCAGCGGTCGAAGTGGCTGTAAAGGTCCTCGTTGGGGTCGTCGTAGACGGGGATCTGCAGCTTCTTGATGCCGGCGGTGGGGAACGGCTGCTGCTTGGACACGTTGATGCAGAGCGTCACTGCCTCCTGCTGGATGAGCTCGTCGCTGCAGGCCGAACGGGCGTTGCTGATGAACAGAGCCTTGGTGACTTTACACAGCTGCTGCATCCTGGAAGAACTGACCCTCACGGGCTTCCTTACTCTGAGGTTCAGGCAACTGCGACCTGGTCGGAGAGAGAAGCATGAAAGTGAACTTCAGAAGCCTCTGACTGTATCTAGTGAGGAGTCTTAATGTTGTTAATGTTATGACATCACTTCCTGTTTTTAATCCAACGTACAGGAAGTTGTTCCTTTAAAACTTGCACAAACTTTTCATACAGCTCTTTATCAGGAGGATCCTGATATTCTACTTGTAACCTTTTGGTGATCGGACTCACTGCCCCAAGCTCATTCAGGCTCGGGCCCCTAATTAAATATATTTTAGACACATCACAGTGAAACAATGGGGGGCTGCGTCAGCCAATCAAATCAGTGCAAGAGCACATTTAATTACTCCTGATGAAAGATTAAATAATATCTGATCCTCTTTATTACAAATACAGCACCAGTTCAGTTCTCTCAACAAACACACAAACAAAGAAAAGAGGATTAAATAACAAATATATGTGTATGTGTGTGTGTGTGTGTGTGTGTGTGTATCTATACAGACATTAAAATAAAATGTTATTTATACAACAGTTGGGGTCTTATATACAGATACACACACACACTGATAATGCATGATAACGGTGTCGGACTGCGGTCAGTGAACGCATCACCCTCAACAAGGACAGAGTGACTCACGTGCAGCTGCTGATCAGCCTCGTGCTCTCTTCACACAAACCCTCAGCGCGGGTTTTTGGAGGAAGGAGTTTCCTGTGGAGCCCCTGCAGACTGAGGACGGGGGGTTCAGCTGGATCCGGTCCGTCCAGGTCTCCTCATGACCCCGAACTGATCCGGTCCACACACCGCCGCTTTATCCACTGCACGGAGCCACAGCGGCTCTGCTCCGGGTCCTAGTGCTGGTTGGGTTATGGTGGAAGGATTCATGGGGTTATGTGAAGTAAAAGTAATAATTTAATTTAATTACACACTGTGGAAATGCTGCATTCAACCCTCAAAGGTCCAGAGTGAGACTGTGGAAGTTAATTAAACTATAACCTAATATCAGTCATATGCAGCATTTCTCCAAACTTATTGAACTTATTTAAAT
>NW_023339796.1:388944-394427 GCF_004916995.1 Morone saxatilis | reverse complement strand
TGATTTTAATAATGACGTTTGTGTAGTGATATAATGTTAACTTAAAGAACGTCAGTGGAACAAAATACTGCAGGAATTTAAGTTCACTAAAACAACAGAGTTCATCTGTGAGTTGGGTTTAATTCATGAGCTGGATTATAATATTTATGTTTTCATTAGCGGGTCGCCTTCTGTGGAGTCCGCCATGTTTCTACTGGAGCCCAGAAGGGACAAACCATCGACGTATAATAATAATTTTATTTGTAAAGCACTTTTCAAGCTTAAGCAATAAGTGCTTTCCAGATTAAAACATATACAGATCAGACACCCAGGAGCGACCCTCCGTACCACCCCGTATATTAATACAAACATACAAAAGACTCCTGATACTAAAACAATGAAACAATTAAAATACATTACAGGATGACACAAAACACCAAAGAATAATGAAAGGTAAAACATTATTATTCGGCTCCTGTAAAGCTGCCACACAGGGTCACCTTTGGTCTTCTGATCAGCTGATCTGAAGGTGAAATATAAAATATCTCTGATGCAGCCGCCGTCATCTGTCACCATTCGGGTCCAGAGTCTGCGCAGTAGCGACCCGGGTTGGCGCCGCTGTATCGAGGTCCCGCCCGTACAGAATCATGATACAAATATTCTGATACGAGTTTATTATTTTAGTTTCTTCTGCAGGTTAATTTCTGTCGATATAAAGTCAGAAAATGGACAAAACAAACTGATGAAAAGTACAAACATGAACAAACCTTTCTTTTTTTAATAACAGACAAACATAAAAATCTGTCAGTGACGACAAAATACGAAAACAAGTGAAGGAAGTGATTTTATTGTTGCGGTTGAAAATTCGTCACACATGCAAACAGCGATGTCGAAGCCGTGTATCATCAATATTTTATTAGCAAACCAGAGAGAAGTTAACAAAAAAGAACTGAAGGAACTGAACAATCTGTGTTTCTGTAGTTTCTGTACAGGTCCAAATATACTACAATATATACTATTATACAACTGGATTACAATTCATGTCATTAGTACAGCAGTCACAAAGAAAAACTTCAAGTCCGTAACAGCAGTGTTTTGATTCGTCCGAGCGACCGAACGACTCACTGATGATGATTCACGTGAAGCTAATATGAGCATGCTACGCTAACGTTCCCTCTTTTCCCTCCAACAAAGTGCTGAATCTTTTACATTTGTTCACCTCAACGGCAAAATAAACCTCAGAGAACCGGAAAAAAACGAAGACACTGTGATTCACATTTTGAGACTGAGATTTGTTTTCGCCAAAAAAAACACAAAAGTCAAAACAAAAGCTACGTTCACACTGCGAGCCGTAGCGCTCAGATCTGAAATGTGGATCTTTGATATCGTGTCCGGAACTATAATTACAGAAAAATGATGAGTAAACTCCAGCTTTATTTCAAAGAAGTGATAACCGAGTGTACTTTATCCCCACTTTATTCTCAAGATAACCAAGTTACCAAAACGTCATCAAAACAGGCCGTAGTGAAGTAATAAAGCCCGCCTCGTGCTTGATTTGATTGTGTGACGGTTCGACTCCACGGGCTGAAAAGTTGACAGTTTTTTAACTTTTATACGCGTCTAAAAACTTAAACGCGACGTGAGAAGAGCGAACGCCAGACGAGACGAGATGATCGGCCTTTAAGACGTCAAGTAAACGTGGACGCCACTGAAGGCAACGTGTTCAGTTTCATTTATAAGTTGATGTGCAGTGGAAGCGAGAGTGACTCTAGAGCAGTGGTTCTCAAACTATGGTCCGCGACCCTCTAGTCGTTCATGGAGGAATTTCTGAAATATTTTTATAAAATGGAATAAAATAATTTAAAAAGCACTGCAACATTTCAAATAAGTTTTGCATTTTGTTTAATATTTAGATTCAATATCAGTCTGCTACGCAGCGCACGCACACATCCGTGATTAGTTAGGAGCTAAAATGTGACGCTTAGATACAGGGCGGAGGTCAGATGAATGCTTCAAAAACACGACGTGGCTCCAAACGGGACAGGTGGACCCATTTTACACAAAATCAGCTCTGGTTCTTGAACCGGTTCTGTTCAGGAGTTAACAAGAGTCAACAATAAATAATCTTGTGATGAATAAATCTGCCTCCTGTGAGATAAAGTCGATGCTGTATTTTAACCTCGGTCATAACGGTGGTAATACTTCCTGAGGGTGAACGTGGTTTGAGAAACTCTGTAGTCTCGTGAATGAAGAAGTCTCAAACTGGAAACTGGAAAAGAGCAGAGTCGATGTGATTTGTGTTGTTTACACTGAAAATCAGATCAGATTTGGGCCCTTGTGTCTGCAGTGTGAACGTAGAGATTTTTAAGGTCATTTAAAGTTCAAATAAATGGAGTTTGAGGTAAAAGGAACACAGTTCAAAGTAAAACAATAAAGAACCTCAATGTCAAACTAATTAAATTTACAAAATGAGCAGATTTTAAGGCCTGACGATCAGTTCCTCCAGCAGGTGTGGAAAAACTGTTGGCAACAAAAGTGTAAACTGACCTTTAACCATTTTAAAGGAGCAGTTCAACATTTTGGGAAATATTTGTGATTGACACCACAAATACGAGGCTACTGCTAGCAGCTGGCTCACTTAGCTTAGCATAAAATCTTAGGATCAGCATGAAAGAACAAAAACAAGTGTACGAGCCAGGCTAGCCGTTTCCTTCTGGCCTCTGTGGTAACCTGAGAGTATTGAACCCTCAGCTCGAAGGAGAATAAGCATGTTTTCCAAAATGCCGAACTGTTCCTTTTACAGTTCCTGAAGCCTGCGGTTCGAATAAAACTCGATCCAAAGCTAAAAAGGGGGTCGCTGTAATGACACAAGCCACAAAGGATGCTGGGAAAACAGTCGCAGAGAGTCTTTATGAGGGAAACACTTTCTGAACTCACAAAACTTCAGAATTCAGACTATTTTTAAACTTCAAACTTTATTTCCCACACGTGGCTCTAATCCTCGTCCATATATTTATAGATTTAGGTTTTTGTGTTGTTGTTTTCTTTTTGGAAGTTCGGTGAGATTTTCTTTTGCATAGGACAGCAGCTTTTTACCAAATATCAGCTCCACGTACGTTTCAGTGAACCTGGTTCATCTTTGGCCACATTCTGCTTTTAAATGGGAAGTTTCAACCAATGACGGTAAAGATCACATTACACAAAAATAAAATAAAAACCTCATGAAGCTTTCAGCCGTTTTCAACAGAGCAATCACTCACTCATCACTCTCTCATCACTCTCTCTTTCCACTGGCCGACTTTAACTGCTTTCAGCAACATTTACAGTAAACGTCACTTTGAAAGAAAAGGAAAATAAATGATGAGTTTTCTTTGACTAAAGAAACTCTTTAGCATTTTAGTAACGTGATCCACTAATGTGTGTGTTTTTGGTTTTTTTTGTTTTTTAGATGTGAAGCACCTCATTCATCCGCTCTGTAACTCACTTTAAGAGATCCTCCACAAGAGGCAGCTGTTTACTCACAGCTGGAGTCACTTTTAAACCTTCAGCTTTCATTGTTTCCACACAAAAAAAGATGTTTTCTTCCAGTTTCTAAAAGTTCTGGAGGTTTCTCTCCAAATTATAACATCAATCTGAGAAGAGAAACTTCTGTAGGTATTCCACCTCTACAGCTCCACCGCTGCTTTCAAAGTGCTCCTCTGGGAAAGATCATTTTATTTTGTTCAGCTGTTTAAATTCAAACGTCCATTTCAGTACATTTTATATTTCTTTGTGGTGTTTCGGGTTTTCAGATGGACTTTCAGAAAGAAACGCAGGTGGATCAGAGGCTGTAGAAGAGCTTTGTGCCGACTGCAGGTAACGAGTGTTACAGACACACTTCTGAAGATTTTTATAAATGAACATTTGATTTATTTCCCTCTAAATGTGAGTTAAGTTCAACACTTTCTAGTGTAAAATGTAAAAGACAGAAGTACTGACATTTTAACAACCACTGAATTCAGAGCACTGAAATATTTTACTTTGTTTTGAATTCATCACAAATTTTCAAAAGCTAAATTTAAATATATATTTTTCAGTGTTCACAAATTAAGATCCAATCAGAGCTCGGCCTGTCGGTCACGTGACCAAGAAACCTGTTGAACTGAAACTTGTTGTTGTTTAAATAAAACAAACTAAACTCATCGAAAGTTTCAGTTGGACTCATCGAAATTTAAATTTTCGTTCTAATTTTTAACGATCGAATCTGAAACTTTTTTTTCTTCTTGAAATTCAGAAAATGTCAAAGAGGAGAATTCAGAACAAACACTACAGATGGTTTTCAAAGTATAAATTCAGGAGTGTTTAAATGTTAGTGCTTATGTCTTCTATTTGCTTCCACATCAAACTACAGTGATTATTTCTGTGCACCAGTTAACAACTTCTCAAGGTTTAATATCCTTTAGTTATCATTAGATTATATGTGGTTATAAAGGAGTTGTGTAAACCTCAAACAGCCGACAGATACGTGATGTATCAGAGGTTAATAATGTCGAGGCTTAAACCTCGAACAAACACTCTGTACCTGCAGGCGGCAGCTGTTCTGGAGCTCGATCAGGTGCTTCACATCAGCGTTTCAGAAAACAGGAGCATTAAATGTAAGTGGTGACTGTCGGCTTGGGGGGGGGGGGGGGGCTGCAGTCAAGCAAACGCAGTGTTCTCCCGTCCTCAGACAGGCGGGCGGACGGGCAGATTGTGGCGATGAAGGCGCTGATGCGTACAGAAGCCGGTGCACTTTGATGGAAGCATGTTGGCGAGCAGCAGCTGTCCTCCTGGTGGCGGGTTAAGACTCAGAGGATTCTTCTATCTACAGGAATGCAGCTCGCACGTGAACCCGAGCTGGTGTTTATCGCCCGCGGACATCAGTGCGTTTACAGCGAGAGGGTTGGACGTCTGCAGGTGGGACTCGCAGGGACGAAAGGTACAAACCCTGTCAGCGACTCTGCGATGTATTGCAAGACGGTCGTGTACGATACATCATCAACGGAGGAGAAAAATCCTAAAAGAGGCAAAATAATTCTCTCAAAAAGCAGGAATCCATCAGGTGTTTATTACTTACTGCATTGAGAAGTGGACAGCTGAGAAGAGAGAGTGCATAGAGTTCAAACACACGGTAACGCCGCTGTGATATCGATGATGTATCGCAGAGAGCGTGTCACAATATATCGCCTTACGGCTCGTCGTCCCACCCCGAGTCTGCGGCGAGGCGAGGCCGGTCGGCTCGCTCTTTAGTCATGCAGTAAAGACAACGAAACACGATGAAGACCAAAGCTTTAGGATCCGACCTGAGGCGTTCTGACCCAGAGGTGCCGGCGAGGCGAGGCGGGGGGGCGCTGAGGGGTCAGGAGTGATCAGGAGTGATCCATGGGTTCGATGGCGTTGCTCTGCTCGGCGTCCTGACTCTCCATCTCCTCCAGTTCCTCCGCCTTCCCGTCCGGTTTGCCGACCGCCGCCGCCGCCGCCGCAGC
>NW_023339796.1:382496-388844 GCF_004916995.1 Morone saxatilis | reverse complement strand
ATTGGACGAGGACGGCGAGGAGGAGGACTTGGTGGGCGTGGCCGGGGCCGACGAGGAGGAGGAGGTCTCCGGCGATCCGGCGGGCGAAGAGGTCCGAGCGCGGCCCGTCTGCTCCTGCTTCAGCCGGTCGGTGCGGCGCCGCTGCGTGACGGCCGCCTGCTCGCTGACGCTCTGCTGGACGCTGCGCTCGGCCCGGCTCATCGTCAGCTCCTCTCTGTGCAGCGTCTTCGCTTTCTGACCCGTCAGGATGATCTTGGTGGGCGGCTGCGGGTCCGCCGGCTGCGTCTCCTCGGCGTCGGTGAGGCGCTGGACGTGCGCCCCGTCGATGGACACCGGGTTGTACTCGTCCGGGTTCTTCTTGGCCGTGTGGTGCAGGATGGTGTTCACCACCTTCTGCACCAGGATCTCGCTGCCGAACTCCCCCGGGAAGTGCTTGGTGACCAGCTTCATGGCCACGTCGTACACGTTGCTGTTCAGCGCCGGGTCGGCCTCGTACTGGAACCAGTACACGGTCTCCCTCACCACGCGGCCCCCCCACTCCAGCGTGATGGGGAAGGCCTCGGGGAGGTTGTCGTACTCCTTCCCCTCCCAGAAGTGCTTGAAGCCGCAGCCGCACTTCCCGCCCTGCGAGCGGGTGTTGGTTCTGTCCCCGTCCAGGTACACCACCGACCCGTTGCCGTGGATGTGGCGCATCGACGTCCCGTGACACCAGTTGCAGGCGTTGAGGGAGCTGAGTTTATAGTCGGGCAGGAGGACGTCTCTGTGCGGGTCGAAGGAGCAGACCACGTTGTTGAGGGGGAAGCTGTAGTTCTTGTCGGGCCGCAGTTGTCCGTGAGTGGACTTGGCCAAGTTGTAGAGCTTCCCGCCCGGAACCAGCCACTCCGGCGGCACGTGGAGCTCCGAGAGGGCGCCGCAGATCAGGCAGCGGTGCAGCCGGTTCTCCAGCACCGACTTCTTGGCCGCCTCCGTCACCTCCTCGGGCTGGATGCCGATCACGCCGGTGCGCCGGTACACGTACTGGTGCACGTCGGCCACCAGCGCCGGGTGGATGTTGTGCTTCTCCATGAACACCTCCTCCATGGCGTTCACCAGGCGCATCAGGTACTTGTCCTGCAGGCTGCGGTCGCCGCCGATCACGCAGCTGCCGTCCGGCTCCAGCTTCACGTACCTCCGGATGAGCTCCTGAGGAACGCCCCACGCCTTCGGCAGCAGCCGGGCCGGCAGCTTGGGCGGCGCCGTGTTCTTGATCCCCACCAGAGGGATGTAGTGGTTCCTGCCCGAGCTGCTCCAGGCGATGCAGATGGGCTTGTTGAGCTTCCCGTCTTTGCCGCGGCACTGCTCCTCGGGCACCAGGCCCGGCAGGAAGGTGGCCGAGTAATCCCCGGAGCTCCTCATGCCGCTCAGCGAGTCCAGCAGCACGATGGGCCGGTGCAGGACGTTGGCCAAACCGAAGATGTGGATGTTGCGCAGCCCGAGCGGCACGCCTTCGGGCGGGACGAAGAGCGGGTCGCACTCGTTGATGATGTCCTCCCACTCCGCGGCGTCGATGAAGTCCTGGAAGAGAGCCTTGTAGCGGTCCAGGTTCTGCTTGAAGTTCTGCTTCAGGTTCTCTCTCAAGGCGTGCCAGAACAGCTCTCTGCCCACCAGCGCCCGGGACACGGCGTGGACCAGGCAGTGCCCGTCCCCGTCCACGTGCACCGGGATCAGACACTCCCGGTTGCCGTTGGCCTTCTTCACCTCCTCCAGGGTGTCGTGCAGGTATATGAGGCTGCCGGACCGGTCCTTGCCGTAGCCCATGGTGGACACATGGTCCGGCTCGATGAGGAACACCCGGTCCCCCAGGAGCGAGCAGTCGAACATCTCGCCCTGGTTCATGTCCCTCAGCAGCTTGGCTTTGCCGGTCTGCTTGTCCATGCCGTACCTGGTGAGCACCGGGGACAGCAGCTTGCAGTGGTAGTTGGACAGCCCCATCACCTTCACCAGCTCCGTGCCTTTCTTCGGGGCCCCGGTGACGCCGAGCAGGGCGTTTCTGAGCAGATTGTGCAGCACCACATCCGGATCGGTCACCTCCTCCACGTTTAACAGGTTCTTCTGCTCGTGGCGTTGGCCGCACTCGGTGCACTCGATGCTAACGGAGCCGTACGCGGGGAAGAACAGCCTCGCCTCGCATTTCGGGTCCGGGCAGGTACCGGACAAAATGCGCTTGTCTTTTTTCTTGGAGCTCTGCAGCAGAGACATTTCGGCGCGAAAAAGGCTGAAACTGTGTGTCAGCTTCACAGAACCATGATAGTCGGAGTCCGGCGGGGCTGTCAGACGAGCTTCGGCTCCGGTACCGAGAGTTATTAACCAGAATAACACAAGAACAACACGGAAGCGGCTGTTTTTTCTCTTTAGCGACTGACCGTTGCTAAACGTGACTACGTCATGACGTAAGATTGTGGGACTTGTAGTTGTGGCGTGTAAATACCTTTGAAAATCTTTACACATGAGAATGACTACACTACATTTACAGCGTTTCCTTTGTAGCGACGGGACTCAAAAACAAGAGTTTAATGTTTAAGTTAACACACACGCGTTGTTAAATGGTTTAAATGACCAACGTTGACGTTCAGTAGACTACATGTACCAGAATGCAGCGCGCCGCAGTGACGTTTTGTTGTGTAAGGAAGTCAATACGGCAGAATCATGGCAGTTGGGGCAGAATAGATGGGTTGTGTCATAAACTCTCATTAATTGAGGAGTGTTAATGTATTAAAAGCTTGTTTTGGCTCAAGGTGTTGGTGCCGTTTGGCTCGTATGAGTCGGCGGGTTAAACACAGCTAGCAGCCGTTGCTAGGTAACCTCCGAACATCTGGTAACGTTGATTAAAAACAACCGTTGGCGAGCAGAGGATGTCTGGTGCCGCTGCGTTAGCCCGCGGTTTAATTGATTTAAACAATAACTTAGAGGCTATAAATCAAACATAATCCACAGCACAGACTAACTGACGGCTGCTACAGACAGTGCGGGTTCAGTTTTGGACCGATGGACCGATAAATGTCCCTGCCTGTGTCCGGAGCTTGAAGAGAAAGAGCCTGTCGCCGAACTCTATTCAAAAATATGTCAATTTAATAGTTATTTGCTTACCGACCAACAAAAAACAAATCAATGAACGAACTAAATGGATTACCTAAACGTTGAGTGACCTTTGATCAATACGGCTCATTTGATCCAACAATTGCACTTATTTTATTATACTTATACTTATACTGTCTCACAGCTCCCATGTTGTCTGATTTGGTGGCAGATTGAGGGAATAATGGATCTAAAGCCAAATCAAGAATCAGTTTCTATTATTAATAAATGCTGTTCAGCTCATTCTGTATGGAAATACTTTAAAACGTCATAATATCAGTACAATTATTATTTTAAAGAGACAATATGCAGTATATTGTATTAGTTTTAGCCTATTAATAGCCTCAATCACACACACATAGTTAAAACAAGAGAGTGCTTGAAGAAAAAGGTTCTGTTACAAAATAATTCCTGCATTACAGGGCAGGACATTAGAGCTCTCTGAACTGTTTAAAAGTGGAAGTTGTTGGAGGCATCTTTGTGCATGTTGACTGATCCGACGCTACCAACAGTCTGGATGGAGTACGGCATAGGATGTGATGTCCCTTCATCAGCCTCTTGTGAGACTGCTGCTGTACCAACACCAACACCAGGGTGATTAATAACAATGACTAACCCCTTGGTTCACAGCCTAAGCTCAGACAGCTACGGGGTTGGAAATGCAAGAAGTTGTTCAGGAGAGGGGGACAGGGAAAGCCCGGTTGAAATAGGGCTGAATGAAGTTCATGAAGCTTCTCAGTGCAGCTTTTACACCATAGATCAATGTATACTCCTAGACCACTGGGAAATCAACTGGCGTCCTGTCAGCCTGAACTCTTGAATTGATGAAGAACTTACTGAAAAGATCTGAAAGAAACACAGTGGTGTTTTCTTAATTCAAGGAGTGCTCCTTTAAGTTGTGTCTTTTGATGGGAGCTAACTCAGCGGTTCTGTTCTTGCTCTCTTCTTTTCTCTCTCTTTATATTTCACCTGCTTGACCAACATGATTACACACTCACTGAATTATTTGTCTACAACGCTGATGCATCAGGGGCCTTTGTTATGTTTGTATCAAAAGGACGATTGATCGTTCCCAAATTATTAAATTAGAGGACTTGCTGCCTGCTGGGTGAAAAAAATGCATGTCACACATTCCTGGCCCTCCTAAAATTCTGATAAAACGAGCATTGCTGCGTCATTGGCCCCTGCCTCTACATAAAACACCAGTTTGCATCAAGCAACAGCTAACTCTCAATGACTGTGTGATGAAGAATAAAATCTAAATAGAAACAAAATAAGAGATGAATTCAAAACATCAGAAGCACTAATAGGTAGAACAGTTGTAGTAGTAGTGACAGTAGCGTACAGTTGGAAGCAGTGTGTGGCAGACACTAGGAGGGGCAGCAGGTGTGGAGGTTTTATTTTCACAGCAGCACAGAACAGATAGAAGTACGTCATATAACTGTAGTATGAGCTGATAACTACAGGCTTTAAAGTGAGGGCCCACTGTAAATAATCTATAACAACATAAAGATGATTATTAAATTTTAAATAATGATCAACATGTAGTAATGATGAAGTTTTATTGTAACCGGTGACGACAAAGGTCCCCTAACCTTAACAAAGTGGATTATTTGAACCCAAACCACGATCTTTCCCTGAACCTAAACCAAGTCTTGGTTTGTAAGATCATAAACAGATTTATTGATCAGTGATTAGAACAGGTTAGAAAGACACAGACAGATGATGTGGTCTGGCTGATAGTTTCATCAGATCAGCAAAACACTGATGAAGATTTATTTTTGTTTCTGCTCATTTTCAGCACCGATCCCTCAGGATTATTCAGACACATGTAACTAACAACAGAGCAAACACTCAGGTGTGTGTGTGTGGTGTGGTTTGTGTGTGTGTGTTGTGGTGTATATAATTATATTAATAAAGCACGCACACACTTTTGTCTACTAAAATCAACTATAACTTTAGATGCATTGTGTGACAGTAACTTGGCTGAAAAAGAGCAATAGCACACTGCAGTCATTTTTTAACCAGGTAAAAAAAATAAACGACTGAAACAGGAGGCCTGTCAAGAATGGCAGAACACAATGTTAAATAGCAAATTAATAAGAACACAATGGAAAACTCATGAAATATTGCATGCAGACAACCTAGATGGATGGGCTTTACTGTTTCCAATCAATAGCCTCTCTATGGAGGCCTACTTTATTATCATAATTATTATTAGTTATACCTTATGTCACTCTACCTTTGTCTCCTTTGATGTATTGGGAGGTTGTTGTGAAGCCTATTTGCTGGGCAGATATAAATGATTTGAATGACTGTGTTTAGGTCATCCTGGCATAAAACCCTCCAAAATCATAAAAGATACAAAAAAATCTGCATTTTGTCAATTATTTACACACACACACACACACACACACACACACAAACACACCAACACACAAACAACACCACAACACTCAAAAGTGCTCTCTTGGAACTGAGCCTGTTAGGACACATGTCCAAAATGGTGAATAAATTAAAACTTGTCATAGAGCTAAACCAAATACCATCTCTGGAAAGTCTTGACCTGGAGACTAACATATAGTCAATTTGAAGGTTCTATATTAATTCCTGCCTTGGAGATATCGACCTTGAATCTTAAACCTCAGGCATTATTTGAAGGCTTATATAATTACGGGACAAAAAGGGTTACAGACATGAGACCAACTGTTATAGAAAGCTTGTTGACATGGGCTATTAATCGGTGAGCATAGTTTCAGCCAGGCGGGTGGGGCGGGGGCAACACAAGTACTGAAGAGGGCTCATGGAGTTGTAGTTTAAAAAAAAATCCCAGGGGGGGTTTTTCCCCTAAAATTGGATAGTTGTAAATACTTAATTGGTGCAATTTCCAGATGTTTGAGGGCTATTTGGTGTAAAAATAAAAAATCCCCATTGAAACCAAGACAATATTAAAGTCTGATACCAAAAAACTGTGTTTGACTCCCCTCAAAAATCTGCGAATGCACAATTAAGTATTTACAACTTCATTTTAGGAAAACCCTGGATTTTTTAAACTACAACTCCCATGAGCCCCTTCAGTACTTGTGTTGACATCAGCACCCAGTTGTAGTTCCTCCGTTTTGATGGTTGGGTGAAAACGTATATCTACTAATATATCAAGTATCACACACTGTGTAATGAATAATGAACTGCAGTATATGATCTATGCTAAGAAAACAACAATGTTTGTTTAAT
>NW_023339796.1:375043-382471 GCF_004916995.1 Morone saxatilis | reverse complement strand
CACCGAATATTTGAACTAAGAAGGACCAGCGCGCCAACTGCTCTGCTCACGTGCGCAAGGCGGACGGTCCTCATCTCCATAGTAACGGCAATGTTGCTACTTCCGCTATCAAAAATACGTCAATAACTGAAGGCGGGATTATTAAAAGCGTCATATGTGACGTCAGTCTACCTGTAGTGCTGCGTTTAAAACCAAATATCTTTAAGACAAGAGATATTTAATTTAACATATGTGAATCTGGCAGCGTCCATAGCAACCAAACCGTTTCAGGTTCAACATTATTCTGGGCCAGATCTGAAACATCTTCTCAACAACGAGCACGGCGAGTGATTATGTAATTCAGCTGAGTGAATTGATGAAATAAATACATTTTCTCGCTAGAAATGTAAACAAAAGCCATTTTTATGCAGAAACTAACTCAAAATATTGATTTTTCCACTAAAAATGAGAGAAAGACTCTTGAAAGTCATGTGACTGGACGCAAAACAATAAGAAAAGAAAAGGCAGAAAAAATGTAACAGTGATACAATTTAAAGGCCATTATTGTAACCCCTCTACGCTTTTGCACTTTGGACCAACGTAGCCAGGGTACGTTTTTATATGAGACTGGGTTGGTTTTGTGGATTTGTAGTTTTGTATTTCCATCCCAGCTGTTAAACAAAGATAACAGCTGTGTGTTACTAAATCACCACCAACCTGAATGTGTTTGTGCAACAGGAATGCTTTTTTCTATTTCTGCATCATCGTCACCCAGATTTTTCATCTGCTGTCAGATTCAAATCAAAGACCAAGAAACTTCTCACTGAATCAGTTCAGAAGACAGAGAAGTCTGGGAAAAAGAATCATCAGAAAAAAGCTCCAAATAATGAGAATCAAACAAAGAGAAATAGTGTCAATAATAAAATGAAAGCACACGCAGCTTCAGCCGAGCTGTCAATCAGCACGGCGGCTTATCTGTCGGCCGCAGGGGCTGATGGGAGGTCTGAGGAGCCTGTTAGAAGCACGTGGCCTCGTCTGATCTCACAGCTCGTCCTTGTTTGGCCTCAGCTGCATCAGAGCGGCCACTTCTCCCAGGTTCACCAGAGGAAAACACCACTGCACAAAATGCTTTTCCTCCCAGCTGCTGCTCTGTGCTGTCTGTGTTCAGGTGAGTGTTTCCAGCCAATCAGGAGCCAACAAAGTCAACCTTTAAGCAAACACTGTACCACTAACCTTCATCTATCTGTCTGTTTCTCTACAGCGCTGGTTGCCATGGCAGCAGAGCTGGTTCAGGATCATTTAACATTGACCAGGAGAGTTGGTCAAACCGTCTCCTTCAGCTGTGGAGGAACTGACCAGTGTGATAAAAAACACGTCTACTGGTACCAGAAGACAGAAACAAGCCCATTCAAAGTGATTCTCCGTATTGATCTGACTGATGGTAAAGTTTATTCAGGTTACAATCATCCTCAGAAAGATGATTCTGGGCCAGCTTCAAGGAAAGAGTACGAGGCTGCGAGTTGAATGTCACGGAAAATTAGTTCAGTGCAATTTAGACCACCCTACACTAATTGCATCTCTGGAAACTGTGCCCCCACCCCCAGTTGAGAAAGTGAATCCCCTGCGGCCTGAACAAAAACCAACAGATGATCAAAACAGTGTGTGTGACAGGAAGAGAGCAGTAAACCAACAGCCCTAGGTTGCAGCGATATTGTCAACTCGCATCCTCAGCCAGAGTCACAAGCTAAAAGCAAAAAACCCTCTGCTTTGACCTGGTCCCTCTCAAGGTTGTTATGTCAACTAAAACATTTTAGGTAACTGACCTGAAAATAAAAACTAGACTTCAGAAAAAAATAAGATGAACTGTAATGATATTGTGTAGAATTTGTATAAAACCCAACCAAAATAAGATAAATATATACAGGAAAGGTCTTTAGTTACAGTTGTCAATTTGGTCAAATTTGTCAACACACTAAGCATGAGGAGCCATTTGTGAATATATTCATTAAAACTGGGATGTCTGCATGACTATTAGTATTGTAAAACCTTTTCTGACAAAAAAAACACCACATTATAGTAAATAACTAAACTAAACTAAAACTAAACATCTTAAACAATAAAAAAAAAATAAAAAAAATGGCTCCTCCAGCTCTTTTACCAACACTTCTGTGGCGCTTTTTCCACAGTAAAGAAGCCTTGCTGGCAGCTCTGTGTCTCATGTTCTTTCTCAGATTTCAGCAGATTCCTGACAGTGCTCTGTCCTGTGTAGTTTTTTCTTTTTCATTTTGTACATCAGAGACAAGTGAATTTTGATGATGCACTCAAAAGAATCAAACAATTCCTGTTTTTGTCCGTGTTGATAAAATGTGGCATTAAAGTTGTTTTTTTAGTTATCATAATCTCGCATCAACATATCGACTATCCTCTGATCAGCTCTGCTTTAACCTTGGCTTGCAGTTGATACAATCATTGAGGAAATTCTTCTTTTTGAAAATTTAATTTTAACTTCTGTGGCAAAGTAAATAATAAACTCTCAGTGGGGGTTCCACAAGGGTCAGCAATGGGGCCTCTAATCGTTAAGTTCAAATATTTTCGCATTTTCTGTAATATTTTGTTTCAATATCAGTTTGCTACATAGTCACATTCATTAACATAGTGCATGCCCACATCGATAGTTAGTTAGGAGCTGAAATGTGATGGTAAAATGAATGGCTCAAAAACATTGCAATTGTGGCTCCAGATGGGAATTATTGTAAAGAGAAGTGTGGACCATGTACAACTCTATGCTGATGACACTGTTTTCTGTACACATTAAAACACAGCAGAGTGAGCTGCTTTGAAACCTAAATGCACTGAGATGACTTAGCTTTCAGCATGCCTCCCCCACAGTGCTAATTTACACTTCCTGCAGCTCCTTCACAGTAAAAGCCTTCCTGCCTCTGTGTCATGTTTAAACTGTATGTAATCAACACATTTACTTCGTACATTTATTAAGTCATATGTCCATTTATTCCTCTTTCCAATGATTTAGTTTTTATCTGTGAACGTACTTATAACACATTTTATCATTTTGATCTTTTAATTATATTTCAACATTTGAAATAATGAAAATACAATAAATATATTTTTTCATATGATGTTAAACACACACAATCATTTTATAATCTCTGTATACACTGTAAACTACATGTGAATATTGCAGAAACACATCACAGAGATGAAATATGATCTTGGTTCATAATGAACATAATGTTCACCTCAGCGGACACATTCAACAGCAGACAGGTTTTTGTATTAGTCTCTCTCACTGTGGGAGGTTTCAGTGGCTCCGACAGATACCTCATCTTTGGCTCTGGAACTAAACTGTATGTAACAGGTAAGAATAAAGCTTCATTTTCCTTCAGTCGTTTTATTGTAGAAGTTGTTTAGTTTTGTTCTGCATCCATTTTCTCAGTCATCTTAAAATCTTAAAGTAATAGAAATTCAGCAGCAATGTTGTAACTCTGCTCGGGTTTACCACCTGCTATTTGATGAAACTTCACACGTGGTTTTCCTGAAACAAATTAAACTCTACGTGAATGACTGTGGAGGACTTTTTTGCTCTGTTCACAAGCTGACTTTTTAAAATCTTGAGTTAAAGTGAATTAAAGAGATGAGCAGCATTCTTCAAATTCACTGAGATTCAGTCAGGCCCTCCAGAGTTTATTTTAATATTCAAAATCAAATACAGGATTAATGAACATGTAAATGTACAGTATTTGATAATCTCTGTAAATATGTGGGTGGTTCTTTTGTTTCTTAAATGTTCTCTAAATATATGGTATTCAGTTTTGATATAAGCTGATATATAGTAGATTCAGATTTAATTTCAGTGTATTAAATTTACATAAAATGGAGAATTTTATTTTGGCACTGGTATATGGGACAAAACAGACTATACCCAACAATATAAAACATAACAACACACACGAATTCTCTGTTACGGTAAGTAGTACATATATTTTGAATAACTTCCAGTGGTAAATATATTTGTGTGATATTGTAAAGTTGTTTAAAATTAGTTAATTAATTTCTATTATACAAAATATGTTATACAATTGTAATATATATTTTTATTTGCAGAAATATTATGAAAAATATATTGTATGCTGGGAAAGTCATCATATGATATACATATTCAATTAAGATTTTATTTTTACCTTTTTAAAAGTACATTTGTTATTCATACCATACTATAAATGCCAATACAGTAGATACATTTTGTTGGAACTGTGTATGATGTATGTATGTATGTATGTATGAGGTGGATTTTATTGCACTGATTAAGTAAAAATATATGATGGTAAACATATTTGGCCTAAAAGAAACAAACATGACAATGATTGGTGAGTAATACTTATTCTTGTATAAAATATAGATAACGTGACAAAAATAGATTCACTATTTTATGAAGGCAACATTTTTTATGATAAGGTTGTGATGAATGTACTTTGTTATATCAATATAATGTAAATAATTACAGTGAATTTATAGATTAATATGTTTTGCTTTGCCTGATGAGATACTGTATGTCATGAACAATAAAGTCTCTGATTTATTATGGAGGTTAATTATGAATATCTTATACATGTCAGTCTATGTATATTATTTCTATATTAATATAATTACAATAATATTAAATACAGTTACTATTATAGTTGTTTTAATTATGAATAATATGATATACCAAAAATGTAGTTGTGACCTTTTATATCACAGTAATTTCACAGTACCATTATAGATATTGAACTATAGATGATGGTAAATATATTTGATATGAAGGTGAATCCAGTATGTGTAGTGAACTTTGTGCTGTTTGATGAGTATGTTTGAGTGATCAGAGTCCATGTAGTTTCCAGGATCAGACTGAATGCAGTGCAGTGCTGTAAGCTGCTGTTGACTGTGTGAATGTGTGTCTGTGCTGCTTGTTGCTGCTGTCAAACTTCAGATGAGCAGATAGTGAAGCCCGTGGTGAGCGTGTACCAGCAGCATCCAGAGACCACCTGGAAGGGAAGAGCTCCCTGCTGTGTGTGGCCTCAGCCATGTTTCCTCCTCTGGTCCGGTTCTCCTGGAAAAGACAAAAGACAATGGTCCTGAGGAAGACGTGCCCTCTGCTGAGGAGAGCAGGCTGGAGCTCAGAGAGTCGGGACGCACCACCCTCCATCAGAGTTGTTGATCGGACGCTCTCCACACAATATAAATATCGCTGCTATGTCCATCACGAGGGGACACAGTAAAGGCCAAACAGAACAAGGTAATGAAGGCTTGGTGTGACTGTGTTCAGCAGTGATTCAGCTTCATGTGGAGACGCTGTCAAAGAGAGCAGAGGAGCAGGAGACTGACATTTCTTTTTTGACTCCTTTTCTGTTTCAGAGGTTTCTGCTCTTCCCCATCACTTCCACCAGAAGTGTCTGCCCCGTCTCAGTACCAGGTGAAGCTGCTCTGTCTGATGTACACAGTGCTGATAGTGAAGAGTTCTGGTGTACTGCTGTGGACTCTCTCTGCTGATGATCCTCAGAAACAAGGGACCGTCCACCAACTGAACACATGCTGACTGATTGTTTTCTACTCTCCTTTTATCAACATCAGATGTTCATAAATTCATCTCATTTGTCGAATTTGATCAGATAGCCAGAAATATCAATTTTTGACGTTTTGTGGTTTGGTTGGTAAAATGTAGCTTTTTATTCGCGGGGTTCCAAAAATATAAATACATATATAACACATATATATGCAGTTACCTGGGTGTAAATTCTGAGTGTAAAAAAGTGTTTATTTTGATCTTTATTTAGCTTACTTCAATTCTGCTTTCAATTGTGAATTACGTAAATTGTTTATCGGAATCATCAGCCGTCTGATATTTTACTGTGTATATTTTCTATGTTTCTTATTTTCCTGTCTTCTTTTCCTGTTTTGTTCAATTTCAGTTTGGCTTCATAGTAAAAAATTAGAAACCACAATCAGTGTCATTGGTTTAGTGCTGAGCCCTTTTTATAATTTGTCAGCGTGGATGTAAAACTCTACGCTGATGACGCGGTTATCTACACACATGAACAAACAGCAGAGCGAGCTGCTTTAAAGCTTCAGATGCAATAAAATGATGACGCGCGGCTTGATCAGTCTCCCTGAAGTTTGAATGTTTGGATAATGATTGATTGTGTTTATTTTCCATAAACCAATAAAATGCCACTTAACTGTATTCAAGCTTCATCAAAATGAAATGGATTATTATAGTTACTGATTTACGTTAACTAAGATTTATATTGTTGTTACACATTTCAAGACAGAATCACAAAATGCTTCACAAAGAAATACAAAAGGTATACATTGTAGAAAAAACTGCTTTAATGACTTATATTTGATTAATTTAGACATAAATTCTAATGTAAATGTTAAGAATAAACAAATAACTTAGAAATGATCTTAACATTGATGTTAACAATGTAATGCAGGCTATGATCCGTTTCTCACTCATTCCTAATTATGTTGTATTATGTTACAAGTTGGAGTCAGGCTGGAGAAACTGTCATTAAACCTTTCAGCTTTACAGAATCAATAAAACAGTTTGAATTAAAGACACTTTCCAGTGAGTACTGAGAGCGAAATCAAACGAAGTTCCTGGAATGATTTTCTTTAACCAGAGTCGATGGTTGTAACTGTCATTGTGTTATTAATGTGAAAATAGTGCAGCTAACGGTGAGGAGGCTGCAGAGAGGAACCCACACAGCCCGTTCTGCTGCAGGAAATGGAAGTGTTGATTCTCTGTAAACAGTTTTTTATGAGTCTCCTAATAACCACTGAGAACACGATTCATATCTGCTGCTGTACACACTCATTCCACTCCTCTCCCCCTCTGTAGTTGTTGTGCTTTTCTCACGATTGGTCTTTCTGTTTGATGTCGTTTGATCCACTGAATACCCGTTCCACCCCATATAATACATGTTAAAACTGGATCCTGTCCACGAGGCACAAGACTAAAAATCCTAATATATCACGCCACACTTTAATCGCGTCCATCAACTATCCAACATCACATACCAATACTTGTAACTGGACACTGCACAACGATCTAATAAGTTGCGCCAATCAACAGAATACTATTAATGATTTTTGTAAGTTTGGATTACTATATAGTATACTGTGTATTCAATAATCCGCACTCAAGGCTCATCATCATGAATGAACTAAGATCAACCACAATCATCAGACACAAGGAGACAAATTGTCTGGCCCAATTACATGTCATCTCGCAAAATAGCGGAAACCTTAAATGGTCCTAAATGAACGCGAGACCAAGAAAAACCTAACCTATCTCTCGCGGCCGATATTCCTTTTATTCCACAAGAGAAATAATATCTTCAGTCTATTTGTACAGTCAGTTGGCACCGCCACTGATCGCCACTCAAAACA
>NW_023339796.1:374672-374943 GCF_004916995.1 Morone saxatilis | reverse complement strand
TTCATCCTGTTACACCTGTTCATCCTTTGTTTATATTAATTATTATATTAACATTATATATTAGATATAGAGTTATATATGTTATATGGACATATATCAACATTGCATATATTTAACATGTCTGTCTATCTATTTATCTGTCTGTATATATTAAATATAGTTTTCTATATGTTTACATATATGGACATATATTAACATTAGATATAAACACCATCCAAGCCTAGTTTAAAATATATTCTGCATAAATGCAGAGATAAGAAACATTTATTTT
>NW_023339796.1:374213-374639 GCF_004916995.1 Morone saxatilis | reverse complement strand
TTTTGTATATTAGACATACATCGAGATAAACACAGTCATTTCGTACAAATATCACAGCTGTGTACACATTGTGTTTGTATGTGTGAACTGAACGGCATTGTGGGAGTGTGTTTTTCAGACCTAACTACTCTTTCAAAATAAAATGTGTTTTCTTTGTGTTAAAGTGTGCAGTTAACATTCAGCAGACGTTCAGCTCTCCTTTACATTCACATCAGCTCTGCTCACTGTTAGTGCTGCAAGGCACCGTGGGGGAGGACGGGGGAGGAGGACCCCCCCTGGGAGATCTGGTTGGCTGCTGCAGCGTGACTGACAGGTGCCAGGGGAGCGGCAGAGCCAATCAGCATCTGGTGTCGTTAGCCACCAGAACTGTGCTCCAATAAAAGCTGATTAAAGCCACAACAGTCAATTAGTGTGCGAGTGTGTGTG
>NW_023339796.1:372671-374084 GCF_004916995.1 Morone saxatilis | reverse complement strand
TTTGAGTGTCTGTGTGTGTGTTTGAGAGATGTTCATCGGGGGAGATAACAGTGTTTTAGCTTGTTTAGCTGCAGTGCTAACAGCTCTCTGGACACCCAGTCATTAGCCTTGTGTTAGCCTAGCGTTAGCATAGCATAGAGTTCAGTGTGTGTTTAATGTGTCCGTCTGTCTGCAGAGGACAGAATGAAGGACAGGTGTCAGGGACATCTGTGAGCCATTATACTCCTGGACCGGACCAGTGTGCTAACCATTAGCCTAGCGCTCCAACAGCTAACTGCCATCTGTGTCTCATTACACAGAATGGACTGGCTGCTGCTGAGCTAGCTAGCGGTTCATTTAGCAGTACATCCAGTCCAGCAGTCAGCAGAGTTCAAATATATGCAAATAAAATGGTAACAAGCTGCTGTCAAAATAAAATGTTGTTCATGGCCTTTCAAAATAGTAAATAAATAACTTTCAAACAAACAAACTTTCAAAATAAAAGTCCCCATATTTTCTTACCTTTAGTCGCCACACGCACACAGTCGATCTTTGTCTCCTGTTAGAGAGAAAAACAAATTACTTTCCTGTCGACACAAAATGCCGACATGTTCACCAACACTCACACACACACACACACTCTCTCACACAGTCACACACACACACTCACACACACACACACACTCGTCGTAAACAGAGCGGACAGAAGGAAAATGGCTGTGGATCAGTGCCTGTGCTGGCATTTAACAAGCGACACACACTCACACACACACAGTCAGACAGGTTTTGGTGAAAGGCAACAGAGAACATCTTGTGTCTTTCTGGTTTTAACAAACAGACGACAAATTAACCACAAGAGCTCATAAATATTTATGCTCACACACACACACAGCGGTGTGGCGACAGTAAAAAGCACTACTGTCGCTGCATTATTCATCACACACACCAATTAAACCTCCCAGCGTCAATAATTAACACACAACACAATACGATCTGTGTGTAATAGTGAATAATTACCTCCTTACATACACACACACTCTCACACACACTTTCACACACACACACACACACACAATGATGTCATCAGTCAGTGTGTAATGTACATCTGATAATTTAATAAGAAGATGATTCATGGATCAGTGCTGAGGTCTGACAGTGAAAACATTTCACTGCAACCAGTTTGTGACAAAATCCCTAATAAATATATATATATTTATTATATATAATAAATATATATATAATATATATAATATACCGTAAAACGTCCAATAAAAGCAGGTCCCTAACAGACGCAGGTCTCATTTAAAAGCCTGCTGTGGCTACACGTTTTAACAAATAAACGCTCCAATAGAGGCCTGGTCTGGATTTTATAGAAATGATCTCGATGTATAAAACCGGGGTCGCCCGCTTGAGCGAGTTTTAAGTCGTTTCAAT
>NW_023339796.1:371072-372638 GCF_004916995.1 Morone saxatilis | reverse complement strand
TGCACATCGTTAGATCAGTTATAGATTCTCTACAATTCAGTCGTTCACTATATTTTACGAAAACGATCAACAGTAAAGTATAACGTTAATTCAGTCTGAAATACCGGTCACATGGTAAAACCAGAGAGAAGGAAAACAACCTCTGAAGCTTCATAATCTTCATGTTAGTTGTCATATTTGCTGAACAAAACTCAAGAGAAGCAGCAGTTAGTTTAGTTTAGTGCTAAAGGGATTAAAGGCCTGTCCCAAATAAAGGCAGGGGGAAGTCTTACGGTATATTATAAAATATATTTATATAAATATATTTATATATATAACAAATATATAATATTTATTAATATTTATTTATATATTATATATAAAAATATGATATATATTATAAATATATATTATTAATATGTGTGTGTATATTATTTAATAAGTTGTGGTTATTTATTTATTTTATTCACTCTTGTAAACAAACAGCGTCAGAAAACAAACAACCTGTCAATCAGTTCGAAAGCGTTAGCGGCGTCCAATCCTGTGCTCTGAATGTTGGAGGTGGGCGGGGCTTAATGTAAATTAATCCGAATTTATACATTTATGAATATTGATGATTTGATTTATGAATATTGATAGGTTATTGATCACTGTCAATTAATGAATGAATGATATTGTTATTATTGTAGCACTGAGGTCATAGTGATGTAATGGATTACATTATATTCAGTTCAGTACATTTACTCGAGTACTTTATGCTACTTCACATTCAGGGTTGAGAGGATTACTTTAAAATGTAATCTGATACAGTTACTAATTCTAAAGAATGTACTCAGTAACCTAACCCTAGACTCACAATATTAAAGTAGTTTGATTACTTTCTGTTATTTTTTGATTACTTCAACACCAAATATGTAAATAAAAACAAGAGAAAATAAACATCAATCAGAAGTATTGATCGGAGAATAATCTATCAGACAACAGGACGAGATCAAAAAATATCATGTATTTTAATGTTGAATCCTGTAATCAATATTTTTACTGAATAAATAATATAAATAATAACAATAATAATATAATAACAACAATATAATAGAATAATAATAAAAACAACAACATTAACAATAATATAATAATAACAATATAATATAATAATGTAACAATATAAATGAGATAAAACAAACAAACAACAAAGATAAAATGTGTGCTAAACTGTTAAAATGAGAATGAAGAAAATAAAACAAGAATTAATGGTCAAACATCACAAAAGGGTTAAAAATGTAATCTGATTACATCCTTTTGTCTGTAACAGTCACTGATTACAGTTACCCTTTTTTGTAACCTGATTACATATCTCAGTTACATGTAATCCATTACTCCGTTATCTGTTACTTTTACTCCTCCACTGTAGAATACTCTGTGCTTCACTAAATGTATCTGACAGCTGAACGGCTACAGAGTCAATAATGTTCAAGTCTCTGCCTCCATCTGCTGGCAGCTTTATGCTCTGTGTCATCAGGACAGGGTTTATATAGTATTATAATATAATAATCATAATAATAGTAATAATAATAATATAGTATAATA
>NW_023339796.1:363460-370972 GCF_004916995.1 Morone saxatilis | reverse complement strand
AATATAATATAATATAATAATTACAAAAAGAAGAAGAATACTTTATTATATAATATAATACAGAATTATATAAATATTTTCACTTATATTTAGTCTCATTGTCATTCTTTTATTAGATGTTCTATACAAATAAAGTTAGATTGACATTCAGTTAAAACAAGTGAATAAACTTAAAAACAAAATAAAATAATAATAAAATCAGATTTATTCTTTTATTATAATGTGTGGCTGATAAATACTTGTGTCTGAACTTTTATTGTTTGCACAACAGCAACATTTGACTTTGTTTTCTTGTTTCTGTATTAATATATTATAAACTGTTTCTTTCATTTCAACCTGCTGAGCTCATAATTATACGTTTTTAAACTCTTTAAAGTTTTCATGAACAGTGTGATGATGTTTGAGGTTTCCTGTGTGACTGTATCTGCTGCCCTCTGGTGTTCACTCAGTCCAACAGCACAGTTACAATCCTGATCTTCATTCCTCTTTAAAGACACATAAAATAAAATAAATGTTGTCACATAGGTCATTTATAGTTTATTAATAATTATTACTCTTTCTTCCCTTTATTTTATTTTATTTACTGTATCTGTTTGTCTCGTCTGGTTGCTGTCGCTGTGTGAGCAACGTCCACACAAAGGTCAGCTGTGTGACGGACGCATCGCCAGGGGGTCGGGATGAAAGTGACGGGGTCAGTGGGGGGGGGGTCAAAAGGGGTTCAACTACAGTAGAGAAGCAATGCTGATAAATAAATAAAAACAAACATTACTTTTCCTTTTATGGCCCAAAAGTGTTTGTAGTTTCAGGAACTTAAACTACTTGAATCCCAATGAGAGTAGAACCAGTTTAACTCCACCTGTAGATTAAAATTAGATTAAAGGGACTTTCTCTCTGTTTCTGATCGGTTGTCCAACATATTCACAACAACCTCATTATAAATAAAGCTGAACATGTCGAGATGTAACCTTTAGAACAGGAAACGTTTGCTCTGATTATAGATATTTCCTCATTATGTGTGTTTGGTCGGAGCGGCTCTGTGGAGGCCGTCGAGGTCTTCAGCATCAAGTCTCAACCTGAACCGAACTCACGCCAATTCTCACCCATTCCTCTCCCATTATCAGCTCTGATTTAAGGTGGAAATGTCTCGCAGCTGCAGTGAAGACATCATCAGGATACTGGTGGCAGGGGTTGTCCTCTGAGACGCTGTTCCAGTGGAGAAAACACAACAAAGTGCCCTTCCGATACAATTAGCTGATTAATCAATCGGCATTTTAGGTATAATTTGTAACTTCATTGATCATTTATTGTTTTAGTCACTTTCCAATCGAAACTGTCAAATATTGAATGTTTTCAGCTTCTTAAATGAGATGAATATGCAGCTTCTCTTTGAGAGGAAGTAAACCCCATATTATACACATATATATGTATATGTATACTATATGACAGTAACAGGAATAATTTGGGTTTTGGATTGACGGGCGGGTAAAACAAGGAATGTGAGGACGTCTCTTATCTTTATGTTTTGTTTTATTGACACTAGCGACCGCTCTTGAAGAAAAATCCTCCAAGCTGTTTTTATTGTTTTGGTTATTCTGTTGAGTCCGCAGAGTTGTAAAGAGAACCAGAGATGTCTCCAGTACCCGATGATCCAACAGTGGGCCAGAACTGAGCCCATTGAGGACTTCAGGCCTTGGTATGCAGTGTGGTTGGACTGGTGTTAACAAATCTCACCGTCTTCACACACTGAGTTGTGTTGAGGCGTGAAAAGAAACAAGTTTGAACGTCTGTATGTGAATAAAACAGTAAATACACTGATGGCATTCACATCTCAGTGGCACAGCATCAGGAGCAATATGGGGTTCAGCTTCTTCCTCGTACAGACATTTTTAACGCCTCTAGGGTTGCAAAATATAACCTTCCAGGGTTAACTTTAATGTGGATAAATGATTTAATCGTGCAGCTCTTCTAGACTCTTCAAAGGTTATCGGACTGAATCGGACCGTTTTACAGCCGTTTCTTTCACAATGTTTGGGCCAGTGCTGTAGTTATCTGATGATACAGTGCGATTCAACACGCTGTGATTCAACGTGTCCAGCTGCAGCTCAGAGGTAGAGACGGCCACCCACCAATCAGAAGGTTGGTGGTTCAATCCTCCAGCTGCTCCTTGATCAAAATACTGAATCCCAACTTGGTCCTGATGCTGTTGGTGTATGAACGTGTGAATGTGAGTCGTCCAAAGACTAGGACGGTGCTATAAAAGTGGAATCCATTCAACACACACGATGCTACACAATACAGAACAGATCATTTTAGAGATGGTCGTTTAGAGAGGAGGAATCTGTTTAAATATATAAATATGAGACAGATAAAGAAATCAACTAATAACTGTAATAACTCAGTCAGCCCTAACTGTATCTGATCCACACTCCTTAAAGTATCATCTTCATCACCCTGAAACAAGCTCATCATCATCAACATCCAGAGGTGGAATAACTACGTACAAACTAAAGATAATTTTACTCTATTACTCTTTTTAAGAAATCATTTTCTAGTAGTTCACAAACAATCATATAATTTACCTCCACATTAAATATAATTGAACCTTTAAAGGTATTTCGCACCTTCAGAGAGTTCTGTCTAGAACCATTTAAAGGTTCAATGTCACACCTTTTATTGCCTCGTTTACCAAAGAATTATCATGATATAAAGTTAATTTAACTACTGATAATTCAAATGAAAGAATCAATCATCTATAATGCTTCAGTAACATACAGTAAGCCACTGGTTCGCAACCTGAGTGTCAGGACCCACGCTAGGTGTCGCCAAAGCTTCACTGGGGGTCGCAAGGCCTTCTTGATTTAAAGGGGTGTAAGAAAACCTAAAGAATATACACAGTAGATCGATATCTCAGTGTTTGGTTCACTTCTGTGGAGAAAAACAGTGAAGAAAACAGTCTGTATGATTGTTATTTAATTATTAAAGATGAGAAAATTCATAATACAGACAGAAAACTCTATAAAAAGTTCACTTAACAGGAAATAATCTGCTGAAAATTCATCATTCATTACACAAACTTCCTGCAGTTACTGACTTCACTGTTTGGGTTCATTGTACAGTTTTATATAAAATATGTTCCTAAGTCAGTTTAATAAATCATAGAAAATGGTTACTCAAGGAAAAAGGTTGGGGATTGTTTTGATCATCAAAAAGTAATTAAACCATATAAAACATTTCTATACACAATAAAAACGTTACAACGTTACAAAACACAAGATATTACAGGGAATAAATCCTTCCATGCACACAGTAATTACAATGCATTATAGCCTCATAGTGTAAAGTAAAAATACATACATACATATTTTGAATGGCAAATAAATGTTAGTTAATGACAGACAGATTAAATTCAACCAGCAATAACAAAACAACAGCAGGTTGGAGGGCAAACTAACTATTAACATCATTTACATTCACACATTTGGCTGTAGTTTGATTCCTGGTGGAGCCTCCGGCCACTATACTGCTAATATTGCTGATTATTCTTATTACTATTATTTACTATTATTATTGTTATTATATTATTATTATTTACTGTTATTATTTACAAGTATTATATTATTATTATTATCATTATTATTATTATTTACAAGTATTATTATCATTATTATTATTATTGTTCACCATTGTTATGGCTATTGTCGTTGTTGTCATCATCTTTTACATCATAATCATCATCTGTCATTTCTATTAGTATAGCTGTATACTCTTTACCTCCCCCCGTCTCTCTCTCTCTTCCTCTTCTCGCTCCACAGCTGACAGCTCATCCTATTAACAGTCGAGTTTCAAGTGACTGTATGTAATTGAGGGGTAAAATACAATCAGCAGTTTCCAGTATTTTTTATCAGTTTAATCCATCACTGGAAAACTAGTGTCTAATTTTCCAGGTTTTCCAGGAGGTGTGCAGGAAGCCTGTTTAACCTTTTCACATTTTATCTGACAGCTTTTTACAAATTAAGATTTGTGACACACAAACTTATGAAGAGTTTATGAAATCTGATGTGTTGGGATCAAAAATGTATTTTTTACTCTTTTCAAAAGTAATATTATTACTTAACCTGACAAGGTAAATCAGTTACACTACTAGTTATATTACTTTTCTGCTACTAAATATACACACAATTGTGTCCATTCTGCCCAAAATTCAGACTGTTAAAATCAGAGTAATATTATTATTGACATTTATTAGTAATTAGTTACTGTACAAAGTAATATAATTACTTTTTATGTGTTATTTGTGTTATCTGTTGTTGTGAATTCTCAGTTTTTTTCTCCTGTACATAGTGTTTTTTTTATTATTTCCCTACTGTCTTTCATGCCACTATGACTACTCTCTCCCACCACTAGGGCTGCTACATATGGGATAACACAAATTGTAGGACAACATAAAGAATATCTGCTCAATCTACGCTGGTAATGGACCCTGCTACGTGTAGTAGAGCCTTTCTGCTAGTCTTCCTAGTCTTCGCACCACTCAAAGCGCTTTTTACGTAATCGGCACCTGTCTTGTATGTCAGAGAGCCTTCAGTGCTCTCTAGTCCTTGCCCACCCAGCTCAAAGCGCTTTTTATCACTACCGTGCCCACAATTCACCTTTCTTTACCACATTCACACATTTCGACAAGTGCATCAGGAGCGCGAGATTTGGGCGTTCCAGTATCTTGGCCTCAAGGATACTTCGACACGTGGCAGGGAGGGAGCCCGGGGATGCACAACCAACCAACAACCTTCCGATTGGGGGACGACCCGCTCTGCCTCTGAGCCGCCCCATCTATCTATCTATCTACTGTAATATTATTACTAGAATTACTGCCCAGCACTGATTTTAAGTTGAACCACCCAGCAGTCCATTAATCAATCAGTCTATTGACAGAAAATCAATGCTTGAAGTCATTTTTCAGCTTCTAACAATACGAAGATTTGCTGTTTTTCCTTTTAAGATTGTAATCATTTTAATATTTTTGTGATAATTTTAATATTTTTGTGATAATTTTAATATTTTTGTGATAATTTTAATATTTTGGGATTATGTCAATATTTTTGTAATAATTTGAATGTATTTGAAATAATTTGGAGCTTTGGACTGTTTTCTTACTATTTTCAGAATTATTATAGAGCAATCAATCAATGGCTTATTGGAGGAACTAATCAGCCATTAAAGGTGAATTTGAGTCCGATCTTTAGGGAGCAGATTCAGTCTGTAATGAACGCTGAAGCCTCTAGACGGCGCCAACAGAGCTGCAGTCTCTTCCTCTTTTGTTGGTTATAAATGCATGTGTGGGTTTCAGTACAGTGTTTGCATTCTGTGTAACAGAGGAGGTTTGGTATTCCTGCTGTTTACCATGCCCCCCCCCAACCCTCATCTGCTGTCTGTCCCCTCCCAACCCCCCCAAACCCAGCCGGCCCACACCGACCGACATCAAACACTCCTTTGATACGAGATGGCCTTTATGTGTGTGTGTGGAGGGGGGGGGGATGGGGGCGTTTCCATACCATGGAAGTAACCAGCTTTTTTTTGCTCTCATTATTTATTTGGGTGTAAAATCTGAGGTGGATTCAGCTTCTAAAGCCACATTTTAGATTTTAATGTTTAAACTCCATATGGGAATCATATCACAGCACAGTTATAGAGTCCCTAAAGAGCAATAAAACCTTTATAAACTCTCCCACGGTGAGTCCCTGCAGGAAGATTTAGGATTATTGCGGAGAAAAAAAGCGGAATTTTATGTTTAACTGAATATTTTGATGCTCTTTAAATGATTTTCTGATCAAGTTGGAGACACAAGAGATGTAAAATAAATAAATAAATACGCTAAAGTGAATGAAAAGATCAAACTGTGAGAACTATTGAACATTAAACTAAACATTTTCATGGTAATGAATTCATTGTGAGACGTCTTTGTGAAAAACTTTCAGAATAAAAGTCTACAGAAGAAAATCTCAAATGTGATGCAGATGGACAGAAAGGTGTGTGTGTGTGTGTGTGTGTGTGTGTGTTTCCAGCTGACCTTTTCCACTTTCAGCCACATGTTAATAAAAATGTTTTAATATTTTAAGGTCGTGTCACTGTCTCGTCTTTCAGTGTGTAAACGAAAATGCTGCATGCGAACGTGAAGCTGCAGACAAAGACAGAGCTGCTTTTGTTCTTCCATGACAGAAAAGGCCTCTGCAGCTCCTGAAATGGCGGCCGGAGAAAATGGTGGAGGAACAGAAAGCCCGGAGCGGAGTCAGAGATCGTGGGACGGATCTGGATTCTGATCTGGTTTCAGGTTTTTCCACTTCGAAGTAAACTCATTTGTCATCCCCCACGAGAGAGAGAAGCAGACATCCATTTTTTCATGTGTGTGACAGTTTAATTCAGCCTGAAGAGGAAGTTTGGTCAAATTACTGCTGAGTTTGACTGAACTCTAAAAGGAAAATGAAAGCATCAGTGCAGAATCACACCATGGATCCCAGACTGAGGCCTCTGTGAAATCACTGACATCTTATTATTAACAATGAGTATTATAATCAGTGGCGTCAGGATGAATGTTGCATAAAACAATGTTCTTTTTCTGAATATTTACAATCAATTTAACTTGACTTCACTAGATGTCACTTTCTTGATTCTTGTGTACACTGCACTTTAGACTGTGGGCGGAGATCAGCTGGACAAATGTCCTTCAGAGTTTGACTGAAAATCTACAGAAATAAATTAAAGTACCACTGCAGAATCCCACCACACTGAGGCCTCTGTGAAAGGACTGACATCTTATTATCAACGAGTATTAGAATTATTATAATCAGTGGCATCAGGATGAATGTTGCATAAAACAATGTTCTTCTCTAGCAATCAGTAAAATGGTGTTGTTCTATATTTTTGTTATAATCAAAAAATCTCCAGACCAAAGACTGTATAATAAAACCATCCGTAGTCTCTGTGACGTCCCCCACACACACAGGTTTCTGAAGACCCGTTGTGAAGCTCAGTGTGGTCGGTTAAGCTAACTGTCTGTATCATTGCATTTAACGTACAGATATGAGAGTGGTATCAATCAGTCAGTCAAACTCAAACTCAGAAGACAGCAAATAAACATATATCCCATAATGTCGGCCTGTCCCTTTAATGCTGCAGTGTCTGTACACTTTGAGTTTTTAATTGTCACTGTACAGTTTGTGGATAACGCCATGAACAGTTACATAAATCCAGCAGCATCAGAACCAAACTCTGAGCTTAGACAGTTTGGGGATTAAAAGGCAGCCGGTGGTCACTCTGCAGACCTCGATGTAGAAGTGAACCTTTTGCCTCGTGAGCCTTTATTGTGAAGCAATGTTTATTCACTACTTGTTGTCACAGCTTATCAACCCGACAAGCGTTGTGGTTGTCTGCCAGAAGCTGTCATACATTGACTGTTTATCCAGTCTGAAGCCACATTTCTACCATCCACTGTTTAGATCTTGGTGCTTTTTAACTCTA
>NW_023339796.1:362098-363360 GCF_004916995.1 Morone saxatilis | reverse complement strand
TGAGAGAGCCTCTAGTGGCAGAAATTATACATTGTACCTTTAAATTCAAGAGTTGAGAGATCAACATCAAAAACAGTCTTTAAAATCTCTTTAAACGTTTCTATGTAGAAAATGTCTCTGCAGACTCAGACAGCAGCTGTTATTTTCATGTTAATGTTTGTGTTTTTCTCAGGACTCCTCACCCTTCATCTCCTCCTCCTCCTGCAGTCAGGACTCCATGTATGGTCTGAGGGGAAATGTCTAAAACCTCCAGCCACCAAAAAGCCTCTCCAGCAGGGAGTGACTGTGCTTCCCCAGAGTCTCAGAGGGCGAGTCCTTTATTTTTAGAAACGCAGACTTACTGGCTGAAGGAGGGCGTGTGTGTGTGTGTGTGTGTGTGTGTGTGTGTGAGACGGTGATAGATGGATCATCATGTCTCTTCATGTTTGTCGGAGCTTCAGTTGTTGGTTGAAACTTCAAAACCTTCCTCTGCATTTTTTACAGTTTCTGGAATGAGTGTTTCCATTTTGGGAAACTTCCACCAAACTTCAGTCAAAAATTATGTGTTTTTACCTCAACTACATTTATATTATATTTACATTTCTTACGTTCTTTATTCTTTGATATATTCTCTGTTTTTGATGTTTCTTTTCTTCTTCCAGTCATTTGTAAGCAGGGAAATTCCCAAAATTGGAGATTCAGGAATCTTTTATATCTTTTATATGATCTTAGTAAACAGGTTCTCTTAATGCTGAAATGTTTTAAAAAGAAAGTCTTCAGAAACCTGTTTAAATAAGATAAAACTGACTGCAGGTCTGTGATCCCGAATGATTTCAGTTGCAGATAAACAATGTGAAACTCCAGAGGTGGATGTGAAATGTGTTTTTGCTGTTGCAGGTTGGTAACAAGCAGCTTTCAGTTCCTCAAACCGAGACTATTTGTGACCTAAAAGAGTAACTAACCCCACCATCTGAGGACCTGTGAATGTGGGTGTGTACTAGTGTTGTTGCTTTATTTAGGTCCAAATCTGAACATTTCAAAGTATCTGAATTCTACATTGTTTCTCTGATATCTCCTGTGGTCCAATGACTTAAAAATTAATGAGTTAAAAAGCACCAAGAAAACAGTGGATGGTAAACAGATGGCTTCAGACTGGATAAAGCTAACAGGTCCCAGGTTATTATATCAACACATACAAATGCACCAACGTTGGAGGCCACCAGACTCCATTGAAAAAAGTATTTTTTTCTCTATGTCGGTGAATTAAGGATTTATTTCCACCA
>NW_023339796.1:354856-362070 GCF_004916995.1 Morone saxatilis | reverse complement strand
GTTGGAAACACTAACAGAGACGCTTTATTTTGTTTCTGTCCCATTGTTTTGGTCTGAGACTTCATACAGTATATATAACCTTTAAAGGATTAAATATGCCTTAAATAACAAGAATTTAATAAGGAAAGAGCTGACTCATGTCCACACGAATCCTCTTGAGACTCCCCTATGCTTTAGTCTTATATAAGATGTTTAAACCGATCTTTACCAGGGCACTGATGTTAGTCTGATGCACTGACAGGACTGTGTGGCGTTCCCTAAGGCCTGTTTCAGCGCCATCTTCTTGATCAGCGCTGGGCCTCATATCTGGAGAACTGGAGATCATCTGAACACATGTTCCAGCAGCAGTCGGGCTGCATTCGCAGTCTTCCTGTTCGAGGATAAAAACAAATATTTGCCGTTCGTTGGCTTCGGGGCGGAAATGTGAAGAATGAGGAAGTGCTGGTGCGTTTGTGTGGAGCGAGGCAATCTGCAGGAGACGACCTGCAGGCTCTGAAACACGACGGCCGGCCCGAGATCACTCTGCACACTTCCTGTTTTTCTCTGCAGCTTCACATTCGATCTGAAAACAGAAACGTAAAATCCCCCTCCGTGATTGTTGGAGCCTGACTCAGAGTCAGAGCAGTGAAAGTGATGACGGACGTGAACAGACTGAGGAGCTGATTAAGCTCTAAAAATACATTATTCCATATTTATATGATGTAAAGATAAAACGCTGCCCGGCGGAGAGGTGGAGGCTCAGTTTGTAGTTTTACTCATTCTCGGTCATCTGTTGTTATTAAAGGGTCCATATGTCAGATTTTATTTTCATGTATTAATCACTTTTTATTGAGTAAACTGGTTGTAACACAACTACAGTTGCACAATTAATCCAAAACTTATAGAAATCACAATCCAAGCAAAGGCTGTAATGTAACTAAAGTAAAATGAGACCAACAGCGTTATAATGACGTTCTGTTGTGATGTCGATTTATTTTCTTTGGTACAGACAAAATTAAGATATTAATTACATATTTGTACACACACACACACATATATTACATATATAGATCGATATGCAAGTTACTGTGAAGAAAACATGCAGTAGTAGTGGGAACACTTAAATTCTTCCTCAACAATTTATTATACAAATTAACACAAATTAAAATAAAATATGTTTTTTTTAAAGTAGCAGAAAGGGAACTATATCAGAATTTAATCCGTGTTGTAAACAATAACACAACCTTAAATGATGGATGTCAGATATTGTACAGAACAGCAGTATAACGTTGGATTTAATGATTAAATGATGATTATATTTTGGTGGCGTTGGGAGTAGAAGGTCAGGAGGTCAACCAGAAATCATACAAATAACTGAATTTAGTGCCAACGTCTCCTGTTTGTACAGGAAGTAACTGCTGCTGCAGCTCGACCTCGCTGAGCTGATCAATCGATACAAACGCTCCTCCATGTCTGACTGACTCCCACACTTTTCAGTGGGGGGGGGGAATTTGAGATGCATTTGAAGCAGCAGACTGAAGACCACTGATTGTTTCTTCTGGGTCCTAAAGTCACTCAGAAACCCCTCACTGGGACACTTATGTGACCTGAGCTCAGATACATATTAAGTTCACATGTCCTTTGTGACTTCTTGTGTCACCTGGAGGTCGTATGGATGCAGTCGGGGTGGAGATCTTCGGTTAGTGAAAGAGGGAAAAGTGGTTTTTGGTTCAATCTTGGCAACTATGTCTGAAATTTCCTGTTGCCATTTTTCCCACTTTTTCAATATTTAACCGACCTCCAACCTCACAAAGTGTCCCACAAGGATCAGTACTGGGCCCTAAAATGTTTTATTTTATATAGTTCATTAAAGATGTTTGCGAAGACTCAGAAATATTACAATTGATTGTTTTTGGGAATGAAAACGCGAATCGATCTGATATCGACACAGAACTGCAGTTATACAACGGGACCCCGCAAGACCTGATGAGACTGATTATAAGTTGGACCCGGCCCACCTTCAGTCCGGGGTCAGAAACCTCTACTGTCAGTGCACAGATTAGCATAGCTTAGCACAAAGACTGGAAGCTGGGGGAAACTGATAACCTAGCTTCATTAAAACTCTGTAGAACAGGGGTCTCAAACTGCTGGCTCTGGGACCATTTCCAGCCCTCCATCCCCTTTCCTACGGCCCACTGGATTATTTATTTATTTATTTTAGTTGTTTCAGTTTGAAATACCTAAAATGCAATTCAAATGAAAACAATAGTATATTTTAAATAAGAAGGTTAGAAGGTTACGATGTGCAGAAACATCGTTATGACGTCAGTAAGATATTTTCAGAATAATGTTGAGACGCTTTGAGACTTCGGCTGTAAAAGGATCTAAAATGGTGAACTGCTCCTTTTGAAGCAGCACCTCGTGGGCGGTGGCGAGATAACAGCGCCGGGCTCCAGCGCCGCAATATTTGGTTAAAGTTTTGTGACTCAGATGCAGAAAAAACAAAGCTGTAGATATTTCAGCCTCAAATGGTTGTGAGGTGGTTTGAGCCGAGATCCGTTTGTGGCGTTTCAGAGGGGAAACTTTGTGACAGCGTTCAGCCGGAAACCCCCTCTGCCAACAAACAGGTTCCTGCTGGTTCCTGATGCACCTGAAACCACGACCCCCCCAACCTGTCAACTGTCTGTCCGCTGGTGGAAACAACAAAGAACATAAAACAAAAAGTCACAACTCCTCAAACCAACAAAGAAGAAAAGGAGGCTTCAGGTTTCTTTGGTGAGACTAAAACCTGGAGGCCACGTTTCCCACAGAAAGCAGACGTCACTGAACACAACACGAAACCTGATAACTATGTGTTTCTTCTTCTTTGTGTTTTCACTGCAGCGTCACGTGTCCGTCCGTGGGCACCATAAAACCACCCTGAAGCATCAGTATGAATAAATGTAATCTGATCTGTGATCGGACAAATATATGATGCAGAAATAAATCTAAATAATGAACTAATGATAATAATAATAAAGGTTTGGTCTTCTGTTTGAAAGAGTCACAAGAGACAGTTTAAGATAGTTTATGAGCAGCAGATGAGGAAATATCTTTATTTTTAGTTGCTAGTATTGAAAATCCCTGGATCCTACATTTCCCATAATGCAGTTCAATGGCATCTTTAATTAAAGATTTTTGACATTTAAAGTCCATTTAAAACCCGGTTATATTGTTCTTCTATTTAACAATGAATGACTTTTACAAAAACTTTATTTGTATTTTTATATTAAATTCAATCGTTTGTTGGGTTTGTTTCTGGGATTGTTGTGGCCTAAAATGTCCGACTTCACTGCAGCTTTTCTAAAAAGTTGTGATGCTTTTAGTTTTTTTTTGAATATTTTTCTGTATATTTATTGGGAATCAAGGAGGATACGATGCAACTGAATGGGAATAACCAGTAAGTAAGCTGAGCAGGTGTAAAGTCTGTGTGCTGCTCCTTTAATGTTCTTTACGTACAGGTCTGCAGTCTGAGTGAACCAGCGCTGAAAAGGTCACAGGTTTGACTCCCACCTCCTCAGTTTCCAGCCCGCTGTGTCAGCTGAACGCAGAGAAATGAAAAGTGAATTTGTAGCCCGTCAGTTTCACTCTGCAGCAGCGAGACGCCGCAGACTCTCGGCTGCTGATCGGAGGTCAGATTTCCTCGTTTCCTGTACGACGTGATTAACTTTCATGGGCAAAATGAGACGATGGTTCAAACCACTGAAAGCTTCTCTGTTCTCTGCAGCTTTCATTTTAAAGAAGACTCAAATAACAAAGATCCTGACAGTGACTCCCATTTTAATTTGTAAGGAAACATAAAGTCATATCCTGCTGATCAAAGCAAGAACAGTGAGAGACTCTTCAGGGACCTTGTGGACGTTTGTGGTAGAAGAAATACTCAAATCCTAAAAGTAAAAGTATTCATTTCACAATTTAAAAATACTTAATGCATTTAAAAGTAAAAGTATTATCAGCTAAATTAGCTAAAAGTCTCAAAAACAATATTACTCTTTTTGCCCATCTTTGGCTCATGGCTGCACAAGCTAATGGAAGCTAACATTACAGTTAGCTTATTTAAGTCCATCAGGAAACTCTATAAATTACCTCGGTACCGCTGTCGTCAAACCGTCCTCGGAGGTTGTGTTCACTGGGAGGCTGCTGAGCCCCGTTCAGTTGCTAACACTAACAGCAGCTACATTAGCAGCCGTAGGACGTCAGAGGGAAAACCAGACAATGTTCTCTCCATAAAATATGATCCAGTTTCAAATCTCTGATAAAGTTGTGTTTGTAAAGTAATCAGTGAGCTCCGCTGGCTAGCCATGCTGTTAGCTAGTTAGAAACTAATGAAAAACGAAGTTGAAGATTGATTGACGGGTGAATGTCAGGATATTATTGGTTGAAATGTTGTTTTAGAGGAAGACAAACTGATTGGTTTTGTTATATAAAAAGACAAAGAAAATCTTTTTTTGGTAATTTATTGGCCTACATTGTTAAATATGGGAACAATATGACCATTTTTAATTTCATCTGGACTACGATGGAGCTGGATTGTAGTCGTGCACACATCAATCAGTCAGTGAGACAGAGGAAGCTCCTCTACATTAAATGGTTATCAGACTCTTAGACACAGACTTTAAACAGTTATAATACCCAGTTTGAATTACGCAACGGGAACAATGTTGCACAAGTAAAAGCGATCACGAGGCTTGTTTACGTGTCACATAATTCAGGAGCTGCAGAACAAAGAGGGCGTGATGGAGGCTCTGTGAACTGGGACGCCGGCTCCCCGATCGTCCCCGTGGACCTTCACGCCGACGGGGGAACGCTGAGAGAGGGAAGCGGGTTAATTAGCCTCGATCAGATCAGCAACAGGAGGGCGGTACCTTCACACTGAACTCACAGACAGACGGACGGATCCCGGTGAGGCCGAGGTCCCAGCAGGAGGCCCAGTGGGGGGTTTAAGGATATTGTCAGGGTGCTGTGACCTTTGACCTCCCCAGCCTTCTTATTATCAGCTCTAATGGCAGCAATCTGGGAGTGATTAACGTTCTGAAAACAGAAGTTCCTGCACTTCAGGGCTCGTGAAAGTCAAAATAAATCATGTTGTGCACGTTTACTGTTGTTTTAATGTTCAGACTTTGTTTCCCTTTTAAGAGATTTTCTGTTTTATTTTTATATATAAAACCTCACAATTAACTCATGAAATATGATGTTGTTAGTGGTGCAGTAGGTTTTCAGATCCCTTACTCAGGTAAAAGTACCACACTGTAAAAATAGTTAGTTAGTTAGTTAGTATGTATTCGAGTATTAAAAGTACAAGAAAAATGTCCCCCGTTGATCAGAATCATATGTATGATAATATAATGTTATAATATATGTAATATATGACATAATTAGATTATTATGACTGACTACATTAATGTAGAAACAGGAATTTACTGTGGAAGTTGGTTGGCGTCATTTTAAACTACTTTTTCATAATGCTTCTATCCAACCCACAGTTTTGATGATTTCACACGAGCTTTAGACTGCGGGCAGAGGTCAGTTGGTCAACATCCTGTCTTCAGTACACAGACTTTAAAAAAATGGTGTTATTCTATATATAACGCGAAATTAGACCAAAAGGCTGTAAACATGGGTCTTATGGAGACTGACTCACTGCTGGAGCCAGCCTCTAGTGGCCGTTAGAGGAACTGCGGCTTTTGTTACTTAAGTGTTGGATTTTAGTGAAATATTTGAAAAAAACATAAGAAAAACACAGTTATTCTTATGTTCAGGTGATTATACACCAATAAAAACATCCCTGTTACACACTGGACCTTTAAATAGTAAAGTAACTAAAGCTGTAAAGTTTTGTAAATAGCCCGTAAAGTACGGTTTTTATCGTCTTTTCAGTGCAGACATTGTTTCCTGTGGGTAAGGAGAGAGACTGAGGGCTTCTGGGTAAAAGCAGAGACCAGTTGGTGAAGACAGCAGAGGCTTCTGGGAAACTGAAGGCCCAAGTATGCTTGCCGCTTGAGACTTGTCGCGCGACACTGTGACGTCAAAATGACGTAGATCTCGCTGGCGCTAAGATTTGTGAATTTAAATGTTCGTATTCACTAGACGATTTCTTAGCCCACTAAACATGGTATTTTTACGGAAAACGGAGTCCACTCCTCTCAGGCCTACGGAGTGGTCTAGGCCCACTGAAGAACACAGGGGAGCTCGGGCTTATAAGAAGAAAAACACAAAAGATGGAGATAAAGAGAATTTCCAAACGAGTGATGAAAATGTGTGTGTTGAATGAATGCCGGTGTTTGCTGAGGGTGAAGGAAGTCGTCTTGTAGATACTGGACCTGTGCGACGTGAGCGTGACGGATAAAATTTATCTTGCATAGGTGCTAGCGAAGGCATAAGTTAGTATTTTCTGAACGAGGTGGCGCATGGGAGGCTCAGGGCTTTGGTAATTTCTACGCACAGAGAGAGAAAAAAAAGGTAAAACAAAATATGGGCGGGTCCTTTTTTTGATTTTCGCCAAATGACGAGTCGGGGGAGTTGCTTCCAAAAATTTGTCCGCGGGGGCCATATGGCGCTCCCCTCCCATTATTCAGCAACGATTATGGCGATTGTCTTGCGCATGAGTGTTGCGAATGTCTCCTGTCGGTTCCTTCCATAGTGGACATGATCGTACAGATGCCCTGTAGAGCGCAGCCTTGCTCGGAAAGGGCTTCCAGGTTTCCCGGGGTTTGAGCGCGCTCCCCAGATCTAGTCATTTTGACTGTCAGCAGTGTCGCGCGACAAGTCTCAGGCGGCGCAAGCATCACTTGCGGCCCTTCAGGTATTCCGCAGAAGCCTCTGCTGTCTTCACCAACGTGGTGCTCTAGTGCTTTTACAGCAAGAGCCCTCCAGTCGGCCTCTCTCCTTACCCCAGGAAACAATGTCTGGGCCACTGAAAGGACGTAAACAACCGTATTTGAACGGGCTATTTATCAAAACTTATTCAGCTTTAGCTTATTTATACTATTTAAAGGTCCAGTGTGTTACAGGGATGTTTTTATTGGTGTATAATCAGCGCTGACACATTAAGTACATAACGTGTTTTTTCTTATGTTTTGTTTCAAAAATATTGTCACTAAATGCCAACCACTTAAGTAAGCAACAGCGAGTTCTCTACGGGCCACTAGAGGCTAGGTCCAGCAGTTGAGTCAGTCTCCATTAAGCGCGCTATGTTA
>NW_023339796.1:345867-354831 GCF_004916995.1 Morone saxatilis | reverse complement strand
TCCACTACAGAAACACTAGCTAACTGATAAAGGCTGATCAGGTTGTCTGATGGTATTAGATTGATTAATGCTTTAATAATGGGAGTATTGATTACTGATCAGGATCATTATCAGCTAACAGCAGTCTGATGTAAATGGTTTCGCTTTGTGTGCCTGTTTTTAAACTACCTTCCTAATTATGCTTGTTATTAATGATTTAAATGAATTGTTTAAGGTTAATTGTGTTGGTGCTGAAACCCTGAGAGCCCACACACACACACACATTTTTCCCTGACACAAAGATAAGTGTGTTTAGGGTCACTGCGGCTGTCGACATAAATACTCGCCGGCATTAACGATTATGAGCCAACAGTGTTCATGTTTAGTTTGAGGCTGAGCGGAGGCTCTACTCAATGAAACGCTTATTGAAGTGTTACAAAACACAAAAGCTGCTGCGAGAACTGAGTCACTGCAGCTTTGACGCTGATCCCTGAGCGCTGTGAGTCAAAGTCTGTGCTACAGACACAGCGATACTCCAACGGACCCGGCAGCTCTTCCACTCTTTCTTTTCCAGGTCTCCAGGAGGTTTTGACTATACAGGACAGGATTTATTCACATAATCGTAATATCAACACATTTAACTTGTTTTATTTGTTGTTTATATTCATGTCTCAGGTTCATTACTCACTCACACTAATAAATTGAATTGAATTAATTGACCCTTACTAATCCCCGCCCCCATTGCTCTGTGCTCCAATCACAATTGAGCAAGCCTCAGTCAATCAATAGAGACATCCCACTGGCTTCTTACCGAGGGAACCAGGACGAGTTCAGGGACAAACCACAGAAATATGTCATCGTGAATCAGTCCATACTGTCCATTAATGAAAGCTTACAACTTCTTTATAGTGTGTTATAAACCATTTATTCAATCTTCATATAGAGCTAATAAATGCTGAAGAGGTGCTAACAATCGATCATCTCGTTTCTTTTTCCTTTAATGACACTGAACACAAACATTACACGTGTGAAGATTTAAATGTTCAAATGCTTCAATCTCTTCTTCCCATCCAGAGTCCCAGACAGCCGTGACGCCCCGACAGACACAAATAGTTGTGATCGGCTGCCGCTGTCGGCTCTCAAAGCTTCTCCTCCAGCCAATAAGGTTAAATCCTCCTCCAGGCTCAGCTCAGCGATACATAAAGGGTCAGTTCACCCAAATCACAATGACACTTTCTGATAGTTTGAACTGAATCAGGCAGTAAACAACAGGTTGCTGTAATTTTACTGTTTTAAGCTTTTTAATTTTGCTTTTCCCTGATTCCTAATCGCTATGACAGTAAACAGGACTATTAAAGTCGTTCTCATTGGCTCTGGACTTTCTGACAATTATTAGACCAAAACAATCATCAATTAATCAGGAGAATAATCAGATGAATCTGCAGCAGTAATGTTTATTTGTTTGTGATTTTGGAGAATTGACGAGTTAAAAGATTCCTCTGGTGTTTGTTAAAGTCTCATGTTTCACATTTTATTCTTGAAACTTTATTTTCTTCATTTTAAGTCACAGCACAAAGCAGAATAACTTGTTCATCAGTGCTTCTGACTTATTTATGGGATAAACTGTGGAGTGAAAATGTACAGAAATAATCTTTCAAAGAAAAAAAAAAAAAACAACCTTACAGGACTTCTCAGCGTGAACAAACAAACTTATTCTATAACGTCTTACTCACAAATAAAAGGAGTTTCTGGTTGTGAAAAGTAAAGAGGCCGTAAACGTCTACAGAGAACACAGAAGCCGAAGAATCACCTTTCACCTACACCAGAGGAACCTTTCAAAATAAAACCACAGTCCACAGATTAGAGTTCAGTTTTGTGGCCTGTAAACGAGGACGTGGACTCGTGAGAGGTGGGTTCAGAGTTTCTGAAGACCAGAAGGAATGATGACAAACCGACGGAGAGACGTCCTCTTACTTCCTCAACAAACTGAAAGAAACAGAGATTTTATATTAATACAAAGCATCAGCTTCTAAACATAAATAAGATATGTTTAGCCTAGCTTAGCATAAAGACTGGAAGCAAAGGGAAACTGTATCCTGTGCTCAGATATGCTACATGCTAGCTAATATGAGATAAGCTAATCTACAGCAATTGTTTTTTAGTTAGCTTCTTAGTGGTTTGCTCTGTAGCAATACGCTAGATAATTAGCTAGCTAATCTACGTCATTAATCACTGAGCTACTGACATCTGATGGTTAATGTTAATCAATTGTTTGCTGGTTAGTTAGCTGATGTTTTATTCTGTAGTAACACCAGCTAGCCATCTAAACTACATCCATTAGCTAATGTTAACAAAACGCTAACAAATGATTGATGTAGCATTAGATTAGCTTGCTTGTTAGCAATTGTTCCGCTTAACTTAGCTATCAGATGTAACTAACAATTTATGTAAATTAGCTAGTTACTCTAAAACTCCCATCTTACGATTAAAAAACACTGAAACTAAATTAAACATTTTTAAATAAAATAAAAACTAAACTGAATTCAAAACAAATTAAAACCAAATAAAAATAAATACAACTAAAGAAAAATACAAACCTATAACAACAACAACAACAACAACAACAACAACAACAACAACAACAATAAGGTACCAACATAAAAACATACAGGGGACGTCATTGCTGTAGATACAGGGCAGACGTCATATAAAGACTCATCCTAATGGTCATGAGTGAGAGGTTTAAAGGTCAAACCCAGTCGGGACTCACTTGTAGCTGTCTCTGTCCTGCAGGTTGAGCACCAGGCTGTCAGCGTTCAGGTACACTTTGTTTTGAGACTGCGCCACCTGCAGGTCAAACAAACAAACAGCGAGTGAGAGAAAACACAGGTGGAAAGTTTCTCAGCGTTCAGGCCCGACCGAGCTGCTGCTGCTGAGCACAATGGGAACATTGTCAGAGCTTCAACACTGAGCTGATTCACAGCACGGCGAGCTGCTGAGGCCCGTTCACCGTTCCACACAGGAAACGCACGCCACCGCCACAGCGCCCCGAACACATGACGTGACTGTAGGTCACACTGTGAGGTAGAGCCGTTACAGAGCGGCCTAATGACTCATTTCATCATCAACAGTCACGTGTCTCGTTAAAGACGTGCAGAGAGTGGCTGCACACATCAGAGTTCAATATAAAACTTTATTAACAAGCTTAAAAATAGAGCTGAGGCCCAAACAGGAAGCAGAGAGCCGTTCGCTTCCTCATATTTATGTATTTACTATAAAAACAGTTGGGGAAGCAGCAGCCACTCGCTGTGTGTTTAGTCCTCACTGCTATTCAGCTAGCGCTATAAACTAGTGTCAGCATCTACCTTCCAGTGAACACCGTCGAACACTTAAACTGTATTTTGACTCTGTGGGGTCACGAGTGAAAACCTAAAACTTTGACTCTTGTTAAGATACAAAAAGTTCCCTTAATGGAGGACTTCCTGCTCGGTGCTTGCCGTGGTTGCAGGTTTATATTATACACTTAAACAAAAAACAGTTTATTTTATTATTTCTTTCATTAAATATTGTCGAGGCGTGAAAACATATATCCAGATAAAACCTTCCACAATAAACTAAATAAATACTGTAAGTTAAACCTCAGTTCATCATATTAATAAATGGTTTATAAACACATTAATTATAACTTTATAATGTAGTTATAAGATACAACAGCACATTTTGCTCATGTACAAACAGTTAATGAATACCTGATGAAACAGTTGTAATAACCTTTAATGTTTTCAACCCACAGTGACTGACGTTAATGAATCCTTAATAAATGCTAACAGTGTACTTATTCAAGAGCTATCAAACGCTCTATTGTTAACAACTACAATGAATATTAAACATGTGGCACAGAGGCGGTCTGTCATTAACGTAGTGACGACAGCGTTGGACACATTCTTTAACTTTAAGTCCATATTGTGAGCGGCCGACTCAGGACAAAATATCAGAACAGCTTAAACTCCAATTCTCAAAGAAAACGACTGATTAGGACAAAAAGTGCTGTAGAGGAAAGATTCAGATTCATCAGGTACAAAACATTATTATGTTGTAAATAAAGTTTTTTATCCTCCTGATTAAATATTCTGTTGTGTTATAAATTCCATTAGAACTAGAAATCAGTAAAAAAAAATAAATGTACACAAATATAAACTGTAGTGAACAAAAGAGGTTAAATGTTTGTTTCCATCATCTTTCCTGACTTCTCCATCAAACTCATGTTCAGCTGGCGCCACCTAGTGGACTCACCGAGCTGCTTCACTCTCAATTAAACTGATTTAGGAAGGTTGTGACATTAAATCTGTGTATTTTATTATTGGAGATGTGATCACAAATACAGTATATATATCTGTCATATTATTGTTATTGTTCTGTCAGATCAATATCTGGGTCGTTCTCCCGTTAAGGAACCGACTATATGAGACTGAGAGACCTAATATGGATGAATTGTGAGCAGATTATTATTTATTGTTAGAGATTTTCCTGATGATAAGTGATCCATATCTCTGTCTGTATTGACTGTATTTTTTTATCATTTTAAACAATCAGTACTTAATATTCTTCTTTTCTGACAGATTCACTGTTTATTCTCATTGTTCTATCAGCTGATTGCTTTCTGATGCAGGACGAGGCTGTTGATCAGAGACTGAAGCTCTGTCACTGTACACTCTGATCAATAATATAATAATAATAATAATAATAATAATATACACTGGGATGATCTTAAATAATAATGTATTCACAGATATGAGCTGGACGCTGAGCTGTAAGCCGACACTTACCCTCCTCAGCGTGTGAACGAACAGCAGTGTTATTAAGGCCGAGGACAGATTAATAACTTAATCCTATTTAAAGAGAGGTTAGCGCGTCTTAAAACAACATTCAGGAGCTCGCTAAACACAAACTGGTTTTTCTGGCTGTAATGACTCAAAGACTCGCCACGCTTTCAGTGTAATCGAACCTCGTTTGGTTTTATTACCTGGAATTAAATTTTAAAGTCTGGTTAACACTGATTTCTCCTACCGACAGCCGAGTCAAACTAAATGTTCACGTCTGTGCTCTGAGGAGGTTTAATGATCAACAGAGCAGAGTTCCTCCTTGAGGATAATAAATCTTGTGTCCTGGACGCCCTGAGGTCCAGACTGTTTCAGATGGATGTGGTCTATCAGAACCAGGTCGTCACTCTGGTGCAGCGAGGACCTTTCAGGGAGGCGTTTCTTACCGTCTTGGCGATGGCCTGCGCCGCCCGGATCTTCCTGAGCTTCAGGTATCCTGGGTTCTTCGTCACGGCCTCGCCCAGCTGACACACAAACAAACAAACACACATTTAAACTGTTATTCACAGGAGAATACTGTTACACGCCTAACAAAGGGGAGAGGTAGCGTCCAACCCGAGGCTGATCTGCAGCAGGCTGAGCCGGTCTCTCCGAGCGGCTCGCCACGAGGAGCTGCAGGCGTGTCGCTGCACGGCTGAGATATTCTCACGCGTGTCGACAGGCAGGAAAAACAATGACTGCATATTTGGATGAAGTGTTTAAGTGATGCGTTTATCGGAGCCGAGGATCTGCAGGTGGGTTTCAGGTTAATTACGTTGTTATAACGACCAGGAATCTGTTAACTGCACAGTCAGCGTTAAATGTCACATTTAAACACAACAACAGTAACAACGAGCAGGCGGCTCTCGCTGGAACGTGTAACCTTTGATACGGTTTCAAAGTGTTTGTTTTAGGGGCGGATCCATCCCATAATACAAACAGATACTGTGTCTCTGTGCAGTTTGTTTGTCTGTTTGGTTTCCTGTAAAAACATCAATGCAGTCGGACCCGGGACCGAACACACTCTCCAGGACCGACAGGGACTACAGCAGCGAGGAGGTTCTCGTGCCGGGTTTGGATCCTGGCAGTTAACCAGCGAGTCACCGAGCTCACAGCAGCTGCTGATCAGTCTGTCCATCAGAAACTCTGTAACGGACCTCGGTGCTGTAACGTTATTCACTGTCGGTCTCTGAGGCTGCGTTCGATCCCGGTCCGGCTGCTGAGCCCGGTTCTGTCGCCTGCTGACGGCAGATACAGTTAGCAGCAGTTAATTAGCAGTTAGCTGCTTTATATCTGTGAATCTCAGAGAGTTGAAGATGAGCAGGTTCAAGTTTTGTAGCATTAAGTAGATTGGTCTGTGCGACCTCAGAACTCGCCGGCGTCTAGAAGAGAGAAGGTTTGGCAGCATTAGTAAACGCCCCCGAGTGCAGGATCAGTCATCAGATACTTTTATAGATTAACAGGAAACTGTAAAACACCTTTAAGAACACCTGAAGATTGTATATTATATATTATATGAGACAGAAACTCTTCTGGTTCTGGATTAAAGTCTGAACTCACCATCTTGGCAGCTTCAGCTTCTCCTTCAGCCTGGATGATCTTCTGTCTCTGGTCCTGTTTGGCCTTTTCTACATAAAACTGAGCTCGCTGCGCCTCCTGCTGGGCTGGAGAGGAACACACAGTCACTGGATGCTTAAAGACACTAATGATCAGCAGACTGCTCTCACTGCTTTCATTCTATAAACATTTCTCACTAATTAAATTCATGTCATTTTACATTTATTTGCTAAGTTAAGTTCAAAAGTTTGGTGGAATAACTTTTATTTTAATGCTTCCTGGCTTCTTTCACATCACATGTTGTCACTTTATGTCACTGGTTCCCAAACAAGGACCATTTTCTATCATTAATAAACTGACTAATAATATGATATTTCATATTATATTAAAACTGGTCAATGAACTCAAACAGTGAACTCTGAAGTTTGTGTAAAACCAGAGATTTGGATGAATTGTGAGCAGATTATTTCCAGTTTAGGGAACTTTTTATACAATTCTGTTCTATTAGTCTTAATTAACTATTTATTTTACATTTACTCTCCTAAACAGAAGTGAACCTTTAGCCTTTACAGGACAGTTAATAGGAAAGGCTGCAACCCTTCCTGGACCAATCATTAATTACAGCCTCATATTAATATACATCTGATATCCATTACTGAGCGAGCAGTGGCAGACGTTGAACGTATTTACATTAACCACATAAACATGTAACTTTAATTAAAGGGTCATAAACGTACCTACGGGTTAAATTAAAGGTCAAATTAAAGCCATTTGTCCATTACAGCTGACAGTGACAGCTGTTGTCATGGATACAGGCAGAGAGATCACTTCCTGCGTCTACTCACCGACTTGTTTGGCCTCGACGGCGGCGGTGTACTCGCGACTGAAGCTGAGCTCTGTGATGGCCACGTCGTCCAGGATGATGTTGAAGTCTTTGGCCCGTTCGAACAGCTCTCTGCGGATCAGCAGGGAGACCTGGGGGGGGGCACCGAGTGACTCATCTATAAATGTTTCTGATATTCTCAGTTTAATGTTTTCCACCTCTAACGCAGTAATAAACTCCGCACTGACTCAGTGTGAGCAGAGCTGTGCGTGTACCTGCGCTCTCTGCGTGATCAGCTGTGAAGCGTTGAACTTCGCCACCACGCTCTTCAGCACCTCGTTGACGATGGACGGCAGCACGCGCTCGTCGTAGTCTTGTCCCAGGTGCTGGTAGAGGACGGGCAGGTTGGACGCCAGCGGCCGCGACAGGACTCGCAGTGCGATGTTCACCATCTGAAGGTCTGAGAGAGAGAGACACAGAGACAGATACAGAGACAGAGACAGAGAGAGAGACAGAGACAGAGACAGATACAGAGACAGAGAGAGACACAGCTGCTGTTAATTCCAGGAATTTTCATCCAGGATGATCAATGCTGGATTCTGGAGGTTCATATCAACGAGAAAGTGTTCTGAAATAATCCTAACATTTCTGACTGACTGTTTAAAGAAGTCTCAGTATGATATGGGACAGTGAAGAGCAGCTGGTGGGCGCCCTCTGGTGGACAAACGCCATAATGGACAAACTACAGTAACACGACTCATACATAAGAGTTCAACTCGAGGAGGATTGGTTTTATTCTACAGAATTAAGTAGAAAGTGTAACATTTGGAAAATGGCACAAACTTAATATCCGTCTGGAAATATATAAAGTAAAACTGGAGCGCTGTCACAATCTCTCTTTTACATTTTGTTTTAGGGAACAGATCAGAGAACAGACAGCAAGGGAGTCACTAAAATCATATTCCCTATGTTTCCCCTGTAAACAGACTGATCCGCAGCCTCCAGTTTCCTTTGAGAGTTTCTGTTTCACATTGGTGAGTCTGACCTTTGCTTCCAGTGAGGGACGAGATCTTTCTGGGTCGGGCTCTGATGTCGTAGATGATGGGATACTGGAACCAGGGTATCCTGAGGACGACGGCACACAGACAGACACACCAGACTCAACCAGCAGTTTACAGGAAGTCAAATGGAAAACAATCAATTCTGAATCTGTTATCTTCATGTTTCTGTGACTGCAATGAGCAAATAAACAGAAATAAGTTGGAGAAAAGAATCCAACTAACGGAGGTTGTTCATAGGAAGCCATGTCTGTCTCTTTCTAAAGGAAACCCTGACAAAAGGCAAAAAAAGACTCTATAGAAACTACGATTTAGAGATAAATCATCTGCAACCTCTTTAAAAGTAATCAAACAAACAGATAAACTGGCTTTAAAGTAGGGCTGAACGACTTGGGAAAATAATCTAATTGCAATTTTTTCCCCCAAATATTGCAATTGCGATTTAATATTTTATCCTCTTTTTTCCCAACTAAACATAATGAATGATTTAAATATGACCAACACAATATTAGATACATTTAATGTAAAAAGTTATTTCCCATAGGCCTATTTGTTAGAATTGAATTAAAAGATGTATGACTTGAAATAAACTATGAACTCGGTTATTGCCCGAGTGATTTCCCCGTGCCGTTTTGAATTACGTTCATATGGAGTGACACTTTCAAACATTTCGGTCAGTGATCCCTGT
>NW_023339796.1:340884-345767 GCF_004916995.1 Morone saxatilis | reverse complement strand
GTTTATTCAGGTCTCAGATCAGATCCTGTAGGGTTTATTCTGGTCTCAGATCAGATCCTGGAGGGTCCCTGAAGGTATGTGAGGACAGAACCAAATCCCCCTCAGAGCTCCTGCAGAGTTTACTCATCTGATCAATACCTCAGATCAGCTATCGATAAGTGATCAATTACTCTGTATTGTTACTCCACTACATTAATATAGAAATATAGTATTTTATTTGACACTTAAAGTTACTTTATTACATTAAATATAGACTTTATATGCTGTGGTGCAGTATTGATAATAAATAATAAACCATTCTGCATTATGAGTACTTTAAGTACTTTTATCTGATTACACTCCTGTACTTTTACTTTGTAATATATTATTAAATATATATTAATATATAGTATTTTCACCCTGTGTTTTTATACGTTTACTCTCCCACTGCTGTGTGACTGAATCAGAGACAGTGAGAAGAATCGACAAAACAACAACAAAGAGTGCTGGAAAGTAACTAAGTACATTTACTTAAGTACTCAAAACTGTACTAATTGTTCCTGATTTGAGTATATTGAGGATATTGTAGGTTTATTGGACACTAATAACAGAATAATATAATATTCTGTAATAATAAACCAGTGTAGCAGCTACAGTTTGCAGAGTGAACAGCAGGGGGCGCTCTCTCTACTTGTGACTCTCTCACGTCAGTCGCAGAACCATCTTGTTTAAAATCTGAGTCATATTCGGAACCGAGTCCGGCAAATTCTGCTCTAGCTTCAGCTCGACAACTTTCTTTTATTTTCTCAGTTTTTTAACTCACAGAAACATTTTCAACAAGTTATTAAAGATCAGAGAGTTTTTATAGTCACTAGAAGCACATTCACGCTAAAATTAAAGCTTCTGTAAGCTGCCTGGTTGTAGCTTCCTGTCAGAGTGTATATAGTTTATATTAAAAATATGTACACATATAGAAAAGTAACATCTGGAGCAGCTAAAAACACTAAAATACTAAAACACATTTCAACAACTAGTCAATCAATCAATTACTGATTGAAAATTCATTAGCAACTATTTGGTTAACAGATTGATAATTTCAGTCATATTTAAGGCAACATTTTCTCAATATTTTGATAGTAAATTGAATATATGTGAGTTTTCGAGCAATCTGAAGAGGTCACTTTGGGTTTTTTCTACATTTTGTAGACAGAACAATGAATTGATGACCTGACAAAGGAGTGAAAATTATTGTTAATTTAAACTTTCTCAATTAAACAATTCTTCTGTTTCAGTGCAAACAACATTTCATTAAACTTCACATGTCAGTATTAATGAAAGTTCACTTTACAGTTTCAGTCGTAAGCAGAACCTTAAAGAGACATTAATAAAAAATAGTCTGCTTGGAAGAATTCGTTGTGTCTGTTCCGCAAAAGAAAGTATAATTTCCACATTAAAATCTTTAAAAAGGCTTCTGCCTCATTAAAACAGCCACAAATTCCAGAAGTGAGACTAACATGGGGCTTTCACATTCTGTCTCATTTATGTGCGTAGAGTAAACCATAAACATGTTACATTATAACATTATAAATGTTTAAAACTGTGAATTATTCCTATTTTCAGCACTTTACAGACAAAAATAAACTTCAAATGAAAAAGGCACAAAAACCAGTTGTGATAAAGTCGCTTTACGTGTGAATAAACTGCATTATCATTGTATTTATTACTGTTTTATCTGTTCTATAATCATATTTTATGCACGTATTTGTGCAGTTTTGTCGCTGTCTTCAGGCACAAATTACAAAATGAGAAGTCGGACCTGCAGCTGAGTTTGAGCTGAAGAAACTGACACCACTGACACCCCCGAATGTGCTAAACAAAGATAAAGTGCAAGAAATTATCATAATGACACCGACTTTATTTCTTACATTCGTGTGATCCTTCAAACGACTTCAAGGCAACTGTCTTAAATAAAGTAATAATAATCAATAATAATTCACTTTTAAGAACTGGAATCTTTGAGTTAAAGTTCTGGGGGAAAAAAGATTTATTTAAAAAATTGTTAAACTCACCAGAACTGAGTGACGTCTGACTGGATACCGCCACCTCCGACCCTCCGCTGGGCTCTGAAAAGTCATAAAATAATAATAATTATTATTGTGTTCAGGGTCGTGTTCAGGGTTGTGTTGTGTTCAGGGTTCAGAGTTCAGGGTTGTGTTGTGTTCAGGGTTGTGTTGTGTTAAGGGTTGTGTTGTGTTCAGGGTTGTTTTTAGGGTTATGATGTGTTCAGGGTTGTGTTTAGGGTTATGATGTGTTCAGGGTTGTGTTTAGGGTTATGATGTGTTGTAGCTAAGACTTCTCTGATTAGAGGGTGTTAACTCTTTTTATAGAAATGTCTGACGTAAAGGCCCAACTGTCTCTGACTCTGTGTCGGCATTGGACTCACAGGTTCTGGATAACATTACATTACATACATAAATAATAATAATAAGAGGTCGCGTTGATAAGAATGTGAATATTGAGCGTTGATGAGTTTCATTCCACTACAGTCGTATAATTCAGGTTACAGCTCAAATCACACAGTTTTCTCACCTTTCTTTTTTTACAGTGCATTGAGGCGTTGAGGGGAAACGGTGCTTGTGGCTGCTAATAACGGTGTTAATAAATAATAAGTGTTTTGTAGCAGTGAGTTCGAATGAAGAGACGAAGCCTGTTGCTCGCAGTGTCTCTGCAGTGTTGCGTCGTTGTTCTCACTGTTTCTTACCTGATCTCAGCTCAGTCTGCTTTACTTCCTCTGTTTTAAATTTAGGCCAAACTTTCAGAGACTTCATCACTTCCTCTTTTCACTGTTTTTTTTTTTTAACGAGAAGACGCTGCTTCCAGTTCAGTTTGCAGCTCGACAAACTCAACAAAGCTGCGTCAGTCTGAAGAGCGGCAGACTTTAATTTCATTTTCGTTTATTTGCCGAAAGTTTAACCTTTAATTGACAGTTTTCCCTCCCTCACAGTCACAGTAAGTAAACTTTACGCTTGTTCATATTCAGTTTATCGTGTTTGTTATTCAAACCACAGACTCCATGTTTTTTACTGCAGTCTTGTACGTGTCTGCGGCATCATTACAGACACATTTCCCTAAAATTCAGCTGACATGTTTGGTTTCCTGAGTTCTCTACTAGAATTTAAATAACGTTCTGTGGGTTTGAAGTGAGTTTGAACAAACAGAGTTCGTGTAAGTGAGGTTTGTTGCAGGTCCTGTAGTATCTACCTGTACTCTTGTGTCAGCAGTCAGATCTGTGCTTCCCAAACGCTGCGCTGTGGGATTTTGTGACAATATGCAAAATACAACTATACAAAAAGTTATGAATCAGTTTCCTTACTTACTGTATCAGTGTAGCTCCACTTCAGTTTTTAAAGCGTGTGTTGCTGTTTTAATGGAATTTGAGAAAGTTTTAGACACTTAAATCTAAAACTTAAATTTTGTTACTAAATATTTAATTAGTGATAGTAAAACAAATATATATATATATATATGTAGAGTGATAGCACGTGTTATAGATGCATATTCTAAAATAAATAAGTGTTTAAAGGTCTAGTGTGTAACACTGAGGAGGATCTATTGTCAGAAATGGAATATAATAATCATAAATATGTTTTTATTATTGTATATCACCTGAAAATAAGAATACTTGTTCCCTTAGAATGAACAGTTTTTATCTACAGACCGCCATGGTCGCCATGTTGGGCCGCCATGTTTCCAAACCAAACACTGTCTGTAGATTGGGCTATTCACGTTTTTGTGTGTTTTGCGACCGCTGTAGTCTGTTTCTCCTACACACTTGGACGGGGAGGGTGAAGTGAGGGAGTTGCAGTCTGATGGCACTAAATCCTACACACTGCACCTTTAAAAGTCGAGGTCAAAGGTCGACTTCACTGTGACATCAAAATGTTCTGCAAAACACACTTTTCTTCACAGACCTCTGCCCTGTATCTATAGCAGTGACCTATGCCCTGTATCTGTCTGTTGACGGTAGAATTGTATGAAATGTTACACACTGATGCAGTGTGGCTTTATGTCAAACATTCTTATATATTATATATATTGGGTTGCAAACCAGTTCAGCATTAGTAGTTGTTCTTTGCAGCAACATCCTAATCTGAAGATCTGTAGTCCACCAGCTTAGTGGGTTTTTACTGATATTGAGCTTCGGGTGACGCTCTCTATCAGTCCTTTGTACTGTAAAAATAAAAAACAGCATGTTTTTCAAACTGGATTTGGGTCAATAAATCATTTCTGTGTGGCTTTCCATTGATCAGTTATTGAAACAGTTCAAACTGTGTGTTGGCAGCATGGGGAACCTGATCAAGGTGTTAACGAGAGACATTGACAACAATGGTGGAAACTTCTTCTTGGACTTCGAGAGTAAGATACACATTAAACACACACACACACACGTTAACCAGAGAGATACAGCAGAGACTGTTGTGTGTTTGACCTTTGACCTTTGCCTGCAGATGCTCAGCCCTCGCAGTCGGAGACGGCGGTGTGGGAAAAGGTGAACCAGGTGCTGACGGAGGCTCGGGTCATCCTGGACGACCTGCAGGCGTACAGAGGAGCAGGAGAGGAAATACGACAGGTGAGTACATAAATGGAGGAACTTGAGTCTTTTCTTGCCACTTTCTGCTTCTACTCCACCACATTTATCAGATTTAGTTACTTTAAACGTACAATATGTTATTTCTGCCACGAGGGGGTCTCTCACATTAAAACAATAACAAAAGGGGAAGTTGGACGACATGGTGAAGTAGCGTGGGATCATTCAGTTCAATTAAATTTCATTTGTTTAGCAGCAAATCATAACAGAAGTTCTCGTACTCCTTATAAAACTTCCCTTTAAGAGGCAGAAACCT
>NW_023339796.1:333254-340859 GCF_004916995.1 Morone saxatilis | reverse complement strand
AAAGCAGGGTAATGCTTTAAGGCGGGCTACCTTTGTGATTGACAGCTCATCATCGATGGGTGAACTGATTATAATAGTTTGCTGTTCATGGTCTGTTTGACTCTAAATGGACCATCAACTTACTAAATGACATCATGCTGTATGGGAAGAAGATGAACTAGAGACTGAGAAAACCAGAAACTCAATCAGGAAACTGTTTACTGAGCTCATAAATCAAACTGAGAAGTCGGCCTATTTCTCCATTAAGAGTGAGTGATCAGTGTTTATTGAAAGCTAATGAGCATAGACAACCTGAAAACATGACACTGCTTATCGCAGCGCGGGAGTATAAAGAAACTGTAACAAAAATCTATGAACGAACTCACATCTGAGACAAACCTTTGACGTGGCATCACTTAGCGTCTTCAGCATCGCGTAGCGCTGCATAAAACAGAGACATCCTTTGTAATTATGATTATAGAATACTAAAAGCTTTTCGATTTCTTTCATCTACCTTTAAAGCAGGGTATGCTTTAAGGCGGGGCTACCTTGTGATTGACAGCTCATCATCGATGGGTGAACTGATTATAATAGTTTGCTGTTCAATAAATGTGATCCCTTAACTCAAGATTTATTGACCATATTTCACAGTTGGTTGGACACTGACGTCACTATGACCTCAAAATGGGTTTTTAGCCATAATTTAAACATGAACGAGCCAAATATTGACTGGGACAACACGATATCTCCATCCTCTAACCCTGGTACCCACGAAGGTGTCACCAGGATCATTCCCACACTTCCCATTCATTGTCAATTTGCACGTTAGCCTGGCTGTTTGTATCAGAAGTGCAACGATCCTCCACTCGTTTCTAATACTAGCTGATCTTTGTAATCACCAACATGATGTGTTCATGGATAAACAGTTCTTCTACAACAATGAAGTTAAAAGGACAATATTGTGAGGATGTGCAGACAGAGGCACCACATTCTGTACAGCTGTCATCAATATAATGGTAACTTCCAAATATTTACTGTACATATATTATATGAGTCGGCACAGACTTAACTTAACTGGTTAGTGGAGGCATACAACAGCAGGGCAGTAGTTCTAGTTATTTATGCAATAAACAACAGGAAGACACAAACATGGATCAGGTAGTTTCTTCACATTGTACGTGTAATAAACAGTTGAGCCTGAAGGGGTCGCTGTAGCACTGCAGACTGTTGTTCTTTCACAAGCCACCAGCAGAGGTCGCCCTCACTGTATTTATTCTGTGGCTGCAAACACTGAAGGGAAGTTAAAATAATGAACCCTGAAGTGGAAGTTTCCTGTTTTGTGTTTAAACGTTGAGTCTGCAGTGAGAAATTATTTCTTTATGGATACAGTGGCTTCATCTTATTAACACAATCTGTAACAATATTTTTGTTACATATATGACAAATACAGGATGTTAATCAACAAATTACATTCAGCTACATTTACAAAGTTCCTAGACTATTGTATTCTAGTTTATTTGTTGCAGTTTGGTACTGAAATACATATTTATTTATTTTGCTGTAATATATTGTAGTAAACATATATATACACATGTAATATATTGTAGTATACATATATTATTATTACATCTTATATTCAATGCTTTATATGTTGTTGTTATATATAGAAGAACAATTTACCTATTTTTACACAGTTGTTATTATTTTCTGTAGATATTGATATATATTGTAATATAATACACATATTTTTTTTTATTTCTATTTACTATTTGAGGAAACCATTCCACCCGATACTGATTTAATTTCATAGATTTTAAATACAGTACTGTTTCTTTTAATAAAGTAGTTTTACACTGTAACAAGGAAAATTACTTCCTCTATACACAAAATCTCTCCTGTCCGTTTTTTTTTCTAATGTGAATCATCTGCCATGATTGTTTACCACTGCCATGTGCCATTTGTTTACTTGTTGTGTGCACTGAATGAAACTTTATTGTCCCGTTGTTGTTGTGCAGAACCCAGACGTCCCGATTGAAAACACGACAGACTGTCTGAGTACGATGGCCAGTGTGTGTAAAGTGATGCTGGAAACGCCGTGAGTCAACAACTGACATGTTCCTGAATGCATCATCATAGCCACCTGCTTTAGACATGAACCAACACTGTGTGTGTGTGTGTGCAGGGAGTATCGCAGTCGTTTTGCCAGTGAGGAGACGGTGTTGTTCTGTCTCCGTGTGATGGTCGGTGTCATCATCCTGTACGACCACGTTCACCCGGCTGGAGCCTTCGTTAAGACCTCCAATATAGACGTACGTTAGCAAGACAACACACACACACACACAGTTACAGCTTTCCTTAATGTTTTGCCAATGGAAGTGATGTGAGTTCAATATATATTAAGTTCTTTCACAGGACAGATTTAGAGTTTTTCCTCACTGGTTTTCTCACTTTTCTGGATATAGTTGATGTCCCCAGGGAATTGTCGCCATCAATTAATTCTGATCAATCCACACCCACACAGTCCTGATAAAGCAGATTAGCTTTGAGTGTCAATAAATAACACTGAAGGAAATGTTTTCTCCCAAACTCTAACTTTGATTGAAGTTCCAGGATTAAACACTGACAAAACAAAGCCTGAAAATAAGTTTTCAAAAGTGTTTTAAGTTAAAAGAAGAGTTTGTTGGGAAGGTTGTTCCTGCATTGAAGTTCTCTTACTGTAAAAGCTCCTTTAGCTCCTTTAGTCTTACACCTTGACACAGAAATAGCTAACGGGTTCCTGCTGACCGATAAATGAAAAAATGAAAAATGAAAAATCATTTTATGTACAGATGGTACAGAAACCAGCTAAAGACCAGAGTATTTATTATGGCACTGCAGACTGTCTTTAATGAAATCTTTCTTAATGCGTATTACACAGTATTTAATGGTAGACAAGCTGGCGATGTGTTCAGACTTTACTGGCATGTATAGCTGAGCATCATCAGCATAGAGACAGAAGGAAATGCCAGCCAGCCCTATGAATAATATCACCTATATAATGAAAACTGGTCTCAAAATGGAGTCCTGGGGCACTCCAAAGGCTACTTAGGACTGGGTTGTCTCTTTAAAAGGAGCTTTAACACAGCTGAACCCAGTACTAGCTTACTTTTAGCTTAAAGATACACAACCTGTTTATTATGTTGCTCACAACTTGTTAGAAGAGAATCTCATTTCCACCATCTGTTCTTGGGTCCAGGTCTCTTTTTAAAAGATAACTTTTGTTTCTCAGGTTTTTGTACCACTGGTCTGTTTGTACCTGCTGCAGTGATGTGTTTCAGGATCAGTTAACTCTGTTATTTGGTCTTTTTCAGATGAAAGGCTGCATCAGAGTGCTGAAGGAGCAGCCGCCCAGCAGTGTGGAGGGATTACTCAACGCTCTCAGGTCTGACTAAACTCCATCAGTAACCTGGTTCTTTTCTGACCTGATGTTGTGATTGTTATTGTGTAACTATTGTTAAACCGCCCCCTTCGTCCCTCCAGGTATACGACCAAACATCTGAACGATGAGGCTACCTCCAAGCAGATCAAAAACATGTTGCAGCCAAATTAACTCAATGCTTCGTCAGCAGAACTGGAACGATACAGGGAGACAAAAGTGTTTTGGTCCAAATTTCAAAAGAACTACTGAACAAACCTGTAGCCAATATTTCTTTGTTTAACCTCAATTGTTTTGTTTTTTTTAACTCGTTTGAAAAAAAGCTGTTTTTTTGTGTTGTTGTAAAAATAATAAAAAACAAGAGAAACCTTTTAGTTGGTTGATCCAAGAAAAGATGGTGTAAAAATCGGCTGCTCTTGCTGCGTTCACGTCATGTCAGATCTACAACAAGCGGACATTGAGATTAGTGCAGTTGACTTTCTCTTTGTTGTCTCCAAATTCTTTAGTTTGCTGTCACAAATGTGCAGAATTTGTCACATATAACACTGCTGTGAATATTGGAGGTTAGAGATGTTCCAATGCCGTCATATCCTTTCCTTTCTTCTTCTTTTGTCTATGCCGGGAGGTTTCTGACATTGTAATTACAACAACATTTGAACTTTTAAACATAGCCCCCTTAACACTTTCCAGTTAGTCGAGCCAAAAATGTAAAGTTTGTATTGCCTTCGGGGGAGAGCGAATTTGTACTTCTGATGTGACGTGAATGCAGATTTGACAGTTTTCAAACGTCACATCTTTTAGCTTCCATGTGTTTTGGTGGCTTGGCAGTCTGATAATAGATCATCACTTCAGACCCTTTTCCACCATAAGAACCTTTTCCAGAACTATTTCCGAGAACCCAGGAACTTTTACACAGCAGGAACCTTGTTCTGGTTGAATTCCTCGGCTACAGTTCCTACCTCAGAAAAAAGTCTCTGTGGCCGAGGTCTAACTTTTCAGTTGATGATGTTCACAATTTTACAGTGAGGGTTAGTCAGCAAGAATCTCAAAGGAAAACTATGGTTTATTACAATTTGGCTTTTATTTTTTTAACTCCAGCCATCAGTTTGATAGGTAATGATATAACGCACTGATTGGATAGTCCTTTTTTTCCCAAAAAAGTTTGACCAACCATTTTGAAAGCCCAATTACAACGTTTTTCAACCAGCCTCCTGCTTCTGTACAAGCAATGGGATCCTTCACAACACGATTTCTGTATTTATGTATTCTGAAATTATGTTTTTGTCCTTCCTTTACTAATTGGCTTAAAGTAGGTGGGTTTATATGTAAAAGTAATCCCTGTGAGCATAAAGCCTTCAAACTATAGATGATTGACAAGTTTAGAAATTTTCCATGTTAATTTTGAAACAATTTCTTTAGTCTTTAGTCTCTCTGAAACAGGGACCTCAAACTTCTGGCCCCGGGGCCATTTCCAGGCCCTTCATCCCCTCTTAAATCACTGTCAGTTAAAAAAAGTTCCTGGTTGCTTTAATGTACATTTCCTGTGGTTTCTGGATTCTTTGGTGGGAAAGGGTCAGTCAGTGGCCAGTTTGTTTGGCGAAACGGAAACAGCTCATTCCTCCTCAGAAGATGAGCTGTTGGTGTCACTAACATCTGGTTATATCTGTGTTTTGGGACCAGCCCCTGTTTGGGCTCATTCTCCGATGGTTCTCATAGAAAAGCTGTAGAAATAGAAACAATGGATGAGACAATCCCAAACATTTCTGCACCTTGATAGAATTATTTTAATCCACAAACTCATGATTTGTTATGTATGATTTGAAAAATAGTAGGAATGATTTTATTTGCTGTGACGTGGACGGCGAACAGGAGTAGCACTGTAGTAAACTGGCTACTGAGAGCAGTTTGGGGTTAGTTAAGAGAAGGAGAACCACTGTGACAAAGGCGATGCGGTACTGATATGAGGGGAACCTCAGACTTTTCTCGATGTACAAACTGATCTGATCAGTGGGACTGCTGACTGGAAATCTTTACAAGCTTTTTATTTTTGCCTTGTATGTTAACGCTGCAGTGTCAGGGATTTTGTGGCATTAAGTGTTTTAATGATGTTTGCCAAATAAACTTTTTACATTTTTAAGAAAATGTTGATTCTCTTGTGTTTTTTCCTAAGCTCAGCCTTTTTGAAAAGCTAAAAATGAGATGCTATCTACTGCTGTAGTAGTAACAGTGTAGGTAAAGCAATAATGTTGTCGGCAGAAGAAAACATATCCCATGAGTCTCAGCTGCTGCTGTGCTGCAGCTGAAGGTGATGTTTTGGTGTCTGTCCATCATTATGAGTCACTATGAGTCAGGTTTTGCAGTGGTTTATGTCTAACCCACAAGACAGAGTTCCTATTTGGATTACAAGCTTCCTCTTCTGCAGCAGTTTCCTGCGGAGTACCACAGGGAGCCAGTTTAGGCCCGATTTTATTTTGTTTTTGAAAAGCTTCGTTTGTGCTGTTATTTTTAGAAACATCCCCTCTGACTGTTACCCTAGACGTCTACTGGCTCGGATGTATTGGCGTAATTATGACTCCCACTGCTTTTCTTGTGTTGCCTTCAAGTACTAGGATTGGCCAGGTCCCTAAGAAAAAATAAATTGTGGTGGATGCATTAATTCTTTAGATGTAATTTTTTCAGTTGTTTTCAAATCTTCAGTTTTCAGTTACAGTTTGATTAGACTAGAAAACCTTTATGGCAGAAAACTTCTCCCACTCGTAGGCTGCAAAAAGAAATGTCAAGAAAGTAAAAATGTCTTAAATCTGTCTTATCTTTTGTCTAAAAAGAGATTAGAAAAGTATTCTGGTTGAAAGAAAATATATCCAACTCTGTCTTAATAAGATATTACAGCTAATATTGAGCTTATATAGTATATAGTTTGCATAATATCCCAGCAGAGGTACAAGAAGCCATTGCACAACTTCTCAGTTTGAGATTCTTGAAAATACTTATTTTAACAAAGTCTATCTTAATTAATCAGCACAACTTTTTTTTGTGCCTTTTTTCTAGTTTTAAGGCCTCTTTAAGGTCTTTCAGTTTTTAGCTTTTTATGCTGCTTTTAAGAATTCTAGCCACGAATAATGATAATTGATGGTCGACTGACTGCTACCCAGGTTGTATCCATTACAACGTGTCTTGCGGAGATTTTGTATCCTGTCCCGCTGGTGAAAAAACGTTTGTTGGGTGTTTTTTAAAAATGGGCTTTAATCTTCTTTTCAGCTCCATCCTTCTGTTATTTTGTTTTTGTTTTTTAGTGACAGCTAAATACAGACAGGAAAGGGGGGCAGAGAGAGGGGATGACAAGCAGCAAAGGGCCACAGGTTAGATTTGAACCCTGGGCCGCTGCAGCAAGGACTCAGCCTTGGTACATGGGTCGCCAGCTCTACCCACTGAGCTAACCAGGCTTATTTTAAGCTTTTATCTGTATATTAGGAGCATTTTTGCTTCACAGACTTCAGAGACGTAACCCAAACAAACAATGAAGTGCACAGTTAAATAAACATTTTGAGTAAACTGTCAATAAATACATTTAAATGCGTACAAAAGTGAATTTAGCTCTTCAGAGACACGAGCAGCAAAAACTAACCTAGTGTGTAAAGTTAATGGAGCAGAGAAAAGATCCCTGAGTGAGACTTCATTCATGTTCGTGTATCAGACATCGTCCGGTGGACACTGAGATTTAATACATACTTGTTGCAGCTCATCATAGATCTTCAGATCAGTCACTCCTCTCTGTCCCAATCTGCAGATTGTTTTCTGTGGCTGATTGTGGAACAGTTGAAGTCACCGTCTTCTCTTCCCGTCCTGTTGGTATTTTTAAATCCTGTGGAAGACTCATCGTTTCATTTCTGCTTTTCAATCGACTCAAATGGTCTTTTGGGTTTGTTTTGTTTGCCACGTGTTTCTGCTGCTTTATTCGTCTTTATCCTTTATTATCTGAATCTATTTTTAACTAATTTGTTTTGTTTTCTTTAAAGTAGAACTCTGAATAAATTGACCTTACTAGATAACACACTAGGACGGGGTCTCCAACGAGTCCACAGAGAGGAATTGTACAAATGGGATTCACTGTGTCAGGATTTGGTGGACTTTTTTTGGGACTATATCGGCCTAATTTTTAAATTTGTGGCAAAAAATCTATTTTTACGTTTTTAGACATTTTTTGCAATGAA
>NW_023339796.1:333042-333222 GCF_004916995.1 Morone saxatilis | reverse complement strand
TGAAATATGTTGTGTCAGTGACAATTAAATGTTTTGAGGGTAAAAGAGTGACATCGGTCTCGGCTAGTAGAAAGCAAACGTGTATGTAATTTTTATTTTGCTTTTAAATGAATCATATTTTTGCTTTATGGTCCAGTAGCAAATGTTCTGAGGTTCTGGTTCTGGTTTGCAGTAGACCCT
>NW_023339796.1:332687-332944 GCF_004916995.1 Morone saxatilis | reverse complement strand
CACATTTACAACAGCAGGGGGCAGCGTTGTCACATTCAGCGGGATGTAACCGGAACCTTTTCAGCTGTTCATGTTTTTCATACTAAAGTTGATTGAACTTTATAAAACGTCTACTATAATAAGACAGCAGCTTGCTTGCTGTTATAATTTATCATTTCAGCCGTGGTGATGCTGGACGCCGCCCAACCTGAAGGGGTGATAGAGCCACTGAGGGGTGGGCGGGGGGGTTGTGGATGACCAGCGGAAACTTAAGTGAA
>NW_023339796.1:328868-332587 GCF_004916995.1 Morone saxatilis | reverse complement strand
ACACACACACACACTTCCTGTCAGATGTTTTTCCCGGGAATTACTCACTTCTAAAGAATCCACAGACTGTGTGTGTGAGAGTGTTATTTGATAAGATTTTTCCTCCCTGTGATTATGAGCAGAAACCACAGATTCACTGTCCTGTTACACTTTATAATAGTTACTGTACAGTTTGATTCTTCCTCACATTAGTTAAAAGACAGTGTGTAGGATTTAGTAGCATCTAGCCGTTAAGTTGCAGATTTCAACCAACTGAATACAGCTTGCGTCTGTATTGGACGACCTGGGAATGAGAATTAAGCTTCTTTAATAACAAACAGGCATCATCAGTGGATGTCAAACATACCTAACAATGAATCCATCCAAGCAGCAAATATTAACGGAAAAGAGAGAAAAAACAAACAAATAATAAAAACAAGATAAACAAACAAACAAAAAACATCTCAACTATAAATTAAATTAACTTATTTTTTGCTATAATATTACTGCATAAAAACACCAAACTGACCATCATGAGATTCAAGAACTGAAACGACACATCTCCAGTCTAGAGTCAGTGTTTGGTTTGTCCCTTCTGGGCTTCTGAAGAAACATGGTGAACTCCCTATAAAGCAACCGGCTCCCTCTGAAGATAAAACAACTCAATCTAAGGTAACAGTTCTTATTTTCAGATTATTATAATGAAAACATACCTATCAACATTATATTCTATCTGTGACAACATCCTCTGACCCTCCATCCACCCTCCTCCTCCATAAATGGACCTTCATTCACTTTCTACATCTCGGCATCAGCAGGTTCATCAGAAGGTCCATCAACAGTATCACGGAGAAAGAGGGAAAGTTTTATTTACGTCACATGACACAAAATATTTTTTGGATAGCATCCTGTTAGCTACATACAGTTGTGCTGGTGGAGACTGCGGACTGATCATCACGTCTGGAGAAAATGTTTCTATTGTTTGAATACAATCTTATCTTTATAATGAGTGTGTGCAGATTAGATGTCCAAGCTGCTATAAACTGGGCGGGAAGTGTTTGTGTGTGTGTGTGTGTGTGTGTGTGTTGGATTCCAGCAATCTCAGGTGTGTCTCACCTGAGATCAAAGAGAGAGGACGCTGGCGCAACATCAGACACAGTTACAGATAAATACTACGACTGCAGCAACCAACACAACCCTGTGAGGATATTCAGGGATATGTACTTAAATCAATAATCTATAATTAAACAGTGTACTTTATAAATACGATGTCTGGTTTCCTTCAGCTGCAGCAGTTAAAAATAAAGTGTGGTTGTTATTATCTCACAGGTGGATCCACTCTACAACTGTGACTGTTAATACGTTAACCTCATTCTCTCTGTATCACATTTTATAAAGCTGCTGCCTCTATATGACCTACATATAGTTATTATTATTATATTAGTATTATAGTTAGGTTCTCCATAAAACTGCTGGTTGAACAGAGCGGCCAGAGCGATCCGAATACAGCACTAGATCCCGACAGAGGTCAGTTTGACATCAAGGAATACTTGGTGCTGCTGGGATCCTGGGTCTGAGTCAGTTGGTGACAAAAGTTGGTGTTGTATGGGGGTCTGGGGGTTTGGGGGTCTGGGTATTGGATGGGGTTCTGGGTATTGCTGTAGTCAAAACCCCCTTTGTTGAGTCCAAGACCAGGACCAGGACGTAGTTGAGTTCAAGTCAAGACCTGAGTCCAAATGAGTAAAGTCGGCTTTTGCCAGTGAGATGAGCTTTTGGCAGCCATGCATGTGATTGAAAGTGACATTGATCGTAAACATGGTTACCAGTTGATGGATTCTGAATTCAACCAATAACCATTTGAAGCAGTTACTTTCAGTGGAACAATGAAGCTGAACTCCAGTCTGTGTTCTACGTTTAACCTCTCACACACACCTGCTGCCCATATAAGGAGCTTCCTTCCTCCTGGTCAGAGGGATTGATGCCTGCAGGAAGCAGGAAACCACTCCTCTGTTTGACTGATAACGGCGCTTGGCATCGTGGGTAAACAGGGAACACATTTAAAGCCTTATCAGCGGGCAGTTTGGAGCGTTATCAGCGCAGCAGTTTGTGCTGTCAGGTGTGGAGTTTTACTTTAGTTCTGTTGGTTAACCAGACAGCAGCTGCCTGATTAGATAAACAATAATACGACTTTTCATCTTCACCTCCAGCAGCAACCCTGACGTTCATCCTCCTGCTTCTATCTCACACCAGGCTCGTTGAGTCCGGTTCAACCCCCGGTGCGTTTACCCCGTTGGTGCAGTCATTTGGGTCGAGTGTTGCTGTCAGGTGACCTGAAATCCAGGTGTCAACAGTCAAATCCTGCTTCCTCCACCTAGATAATATGACCAACATTGAATCAGCTTTGTCTTGTAGCCTGTTTGCAGCCATTAGAGCCCCATTGTGAACCCAGACCCCAAAGTTTCATGTCAGAAATCTACAGTACGGTTCCCAGATGCTAACTTGCATTTGTTGGGCCCATTTGGACAATATCGGAGTGGTTATGGGGGTTACTGAGGATCCTTTTCAAAATACAAAATGAACGTTTAAACCACAAGAGGCCATATTTCAACTCCTGGTGGGATGATTTCATTTATCTTGGGTCGATTTTGGAAAATTTGAATATCCATGTATCATCATCGCATTGCTTCAGTTCAGGAACCGGAACTCAAATCCAGAAGTTCAACATCCTCAGAGAGCTTTGAAGAACATCTCGTTGACTGTTTCTCCAACATAAACTCTGAATGAGTGATCTGTCTGATTTTATTTTGAAAAGTGACCAGATTCCGTCAGAAATAGACCTTGCACTGCGACGGAGAATCACTGCAGATTGACACATAGACAGGAGGATCGGATGTATGATCGATTGATTGGTAATTATGATTATATGTGAAAGTAATCATTAGTTGCAGTCTAACAGTCATTGGGGACAGTTTTATACTTTTTATACTCTACGTACATTTTCATTGTACTTCCACCGATGGAAGGACGTTTTAGTTTAGTTTTTGTATAAAAGTTATGGACTCAATACAAAGTTGTAATAATCTCAGTAAACTGCAGGAAACAGTGAACAGTGTGAATAAACTGAGTCGCTGTCAGAAACCACAGCAGATGAAGCTTCTCTTAAAGGCCAACTGTATTTCTTAGAAACGCGTTTGAAGCTCAGGAAACGCTGCAGTATTTTTAGCTGCTGTTTGATGTACTTTCACACAAAAAAACCTGGCTTTCATTTTCTTTCACTTCACTTCTCAGCTGTCAGGAGCAGAGAAATTATCTTCAGTGACGGAGAAATGGTTATTGTGCTATAGCACCTTTACAAAGCAAGGTAATACAAAGTGAAGAGAATAAGTTGCTTATCTTAAAGGTTTAACAATCGCAGGCACTAGATGTCGCACTAAAGCACCAACACAAAACAAATGGGTGCTACAGCCCACCAGACTCCATTGACATAACCAGTAATTTTACCTCGATAATCGTTACACATTCAAACTGGACAGAAACAGAATAAAACGAATAAACCAAAACCGTCGTTTTAACTCTTCCCACTGTTTCAACAACAATCACCAACCCTGGTTTGGTTGAAATAAATCCTTAATTCACCGACATAGAAGTGAAAATATTCGTTAAACAGGATTCAGTGGTTGCAATGTAAGCTGACATTAATCCGTGGGGACAAATGTTATTCTCAGTGTCTGACAGCATTA
>NW_023339796.1:327067-328778 GCF_004916995.1 Morone saxatilis | reverse complement strand
AAAAACACTCATTTTACCTTCAGATCATTTTAACATCAACATGACTCATTTAAACCTTTTTGCCAAACTGGGAATGGGGGACTTTAAGAAGAGGAGTGAATAGGTTTGTGATGGACGGTGATGAAGTGCTGCACTGTACTGTGTTCACAGAGACAGCTGAAGTCGACCTGTTGACTCCGTTCAGTTGTGTTTCTGCAGGACACATCTGGTAGAAACTCGGGGCTCTCACAGGATGAACGGTGCGACGGAGCGTGGCGAGCTGACGGGGAGACACCGATGACTCACAGTTCACTCACATGCTGATTCGGGCGTCTTCTGACACATTCATACTTTCCAAATTTAACAGCACTTTTCTGTCTTTGGCCACAGATTTTTTTTTTCCACTTTTGATTTGTCTCAAAAGGGAAATTCCCCCTCAGATCTCCTCCTCCATCTTATTTCATCTGTCATCTTTGTGATGATTGTTCTCCTGTTTTGGATGGTTAACCTGTTTGAACATAATACTGCATCAGCCTTTCACTGTCCATCCAGGGGCGTACATCCCAATGTATGTAACACAGTTTCTGGACCCCACAATGCAGAAATGTTCAAAAATACACTAAAATAACACTTTTATGCCACACGCAGAAACATGCCCAAAGCTGCATGAGATTACCATAAAGTGTCCGTGAAGGAGAGGATGTTTTCTGAGGTCTGAGGTCCCTTTAAAAAGTTATTCAGCCCCCTTTACGACGTGCTAGCATGACACTGGTTGGTACCTGTGGACCCACTACAGCCTCTGAAACACAGTGTGGAGGGGAGGAGGTAAAGATAACGGGGTGGCCAATCATATTTTTGGGGCGACAAACAGACCCGATAATGTTGTCAAAAGTCAGTCGAGACATTCAAGTTACGTTTGGTGGGAGGAGCTTAACAGAACGATAGGAGCTGCAGAGAGACGTTTGAGTTACCTACTGCAGCTTTACAGTGATGAACACATGAATGCATCAATAATTATAATCTGATAATAACGTTAATTATTCTGCATAATGAGTCCTTTAACTATATATGCAGAACTTTTGTTTCTACACTGATATTACGACTTTTACGTCTTCCTCTTTGTAGCTTCTCAGCTTTCAGTCACAGTTCATGGTCTTCACCAGTGAAGGAAGATTAAAGCAAGTAGACCTTTGGGGGGGGTGGGGTATTTATTTTTGCACACACTGTCACGACTCAGGAGACACCGACTGGACTGAAATACGAGACAGCAACATGCAGCAGGATGACTTCAGTGATTACATATAGATACAGCTTACAGCCAGTGGCGGTCCTTCCTACAGGCGACATAGGCGCTTGCCTAGGGCGCCACCGAGTGAGGGGCGCCATATATGAAGCGAGAAAAAAATTATGTCTATTTATTTTTTCAACAGTTTTTGCCATCCCTCTATCTACAACAATACTTTGACATAAAAAATAAATTAAACTTAAGTAAAAGATAATGACGATTCTGACGTGACTTTTAGTTCTGTTACATGTCAGCAGGTCACAAAATTGCATGCGCACACCGACAGCGCGGTCCGGTCAAAATCGGTCATTCTATAATCTGTGTTCGACGGGTTATTTTAAGCTACAGTTCCCATCGGATAATGAAGCCTGCGCAAATCCGCCATCCCGGGGGCGCACTTTCGAAAGCCAGCAAAAGAAGAGCAGGAGAAACGTGCAAAAGTTGGAA
>NW_023339796.1:326830-326967 GCF_004916995.1 Morone saxatilis | reverse complement strand
TCTGTGAAGGAAAGTAAATGTAAATTGTTAAATAAATTGGAACAATAGTCAAGTAAACACTGAATTTTATCTGTTTGTTTGTTAAAAATAATAAAGGAAATACAGAATACTGAACAGAATTGTATAAAACATTTCCT
>NW_023339796.1:324252-326721 GCF_004916995.1 Morone saxatilis | reverse complement strand
GTTTTAATATAATATGAAATATTACATTATTAAAATCTATATATTAATATGTGTTTATTAATGATAGAACCGGTTGGGAGCCGCTGCTATCTACGGTGGTTTCTTTAGTGGCGTTACGTTACTGCACTTTGGTCCACTCTGTGTTAAAAAACCTGATCTGACTTTGGAGCTCAACTTTGACCCAGTTTCCAGTCTGGAGAAACCCAACATGACGACAGCAGCTCGCTGACTAATGTGTGAGTCCAGAACCAGATCGGATCCAGAACAGTGACTGGACTCTCAGACTGGGAAATATTTGCTCGATGAAACCGTCCCACAAGACCACATTTTATTCTAACCACTTCCACTGAGAGTTCATCAGGAGACTTCAGATTTCACAATAAACTCAACTCCTCCTCAGAATCTCCTCCGTGACCTTTGACCTCTGGCTTCTAGCATAAAGGAGACCAGTTTAGCAATAATGAAGGACGAGAATATAAACCATGTGAGGAAACACATTTCACACCACTGTAACACTGACAGGACCTCCTTTTATTTTGAAGAGCTTGCAGTGCTTCCTGTCGCGCTGATGCAGGAAAAAATATAAAAATATAAACAAATACAAAATATAATAACAAATCCATGCTAGTTATTGATTAAATAAGATTATTGATCATCATGATGGTCAGACGCTGAATTTAGTAAAAAACGTTTAAATTAAAATAATAATAAAATAAATACAACCAGACGCAGTTTGACTGATTACAGACCAGCAGCCACTTCCTGTTTACATTATTCTTTATACAACAAACAATAATATGATTTTATCTGCAGCTCAAAATAAACAATAAACTGATGTTAATGTAAAGTCCTCAGCAGCTCCAGTCTGTGCTTCAGCTCTCTGCTCCTCTTCCTCAGCTCGTCCTTCGTCGTCAGCAGCCTCCTCTCGTCCTCTCGGATCTCCGCGATGAACTCCGTCGCCGTTTTCAGGATCACCACCTTGGCCGCTTTCTCGTTGTTGGCGACCGCCGGGACCTCGTCCCTCAGAGCCAGGAAGCTCATCTTCAGCTCGTTCCTGCGCTGCCTCTCCAGCACGTTGTGAGTCCAGCGTTTGTCGCCGCCGTCCTCGCCGTCGGACCGCGGGCTCCGGCACTTGCGGCCGGCGTTCTCCTGCTTCAAGCGTTTCCCGGCAGGCTGTCGGTGGGCCGCCGGGGGCTGCTGGGCGGCGTAGTTGTGCTGATGGACGTTGATGTGAGAGCGCTTCAGGACCAGTGAGGAGGCGTGCGGTCGGCCGCTGGCGTCTGATCGCCGTGGTGACTTTCGCCTGTCCACCGTCACCACGTCGACCTCTTCATCCTCTTCTTCTACTTCCTCTTCTTCTTCTACTTCCTCTTCTTCTACCTCTTCTTCTTCTGGGGAAGACAAGAAAACATTCAATACCATTAATGACGGTTTATCTGTCCAACACACAAGAATAAAGATGAATCTGATTCAGACAGATCACAGATCAATAAACATATTGATCATATTAAAGGCAGCGTCTATATAACTACACTGTGTATTACAAACCAGGATAAGAAAACTGACTTTAGTGACTTTAGTGTGTAAAAATGTACCTGTCCTAAGCCCCGCCCCTTTTTTGCTCTGTGCTCCAATCACAGTTGAGCTAGCGTCGGCTAAAATAAGACCAGGATGTAATAAACCTTTAAGAGTAAACCTTTCAAAATAAAAGCCTGCTCCCCACCTGATTCACTGTCACTGCTGCTGAGAGGCGGCGAGTCCACGCACAGCTCCGACGCCACCCCGTCGCCGCTCTGCGTGGCGTACGGAAACACCACGGACGGGTCGATGCAGTCAGCGGCCGCTGGGTGGAGGTCCTGCAGGTACCGCGGGTTCACCTGAGAGCTGCTCACCTGCTCGTCCGCTGCGCTGGTGTTGCTGGTCGCGGAGGAGTCTCGCCGGGCCCGGAGCGAGGCCAGCCTCTCGGACACCGCCTGCTCCAGCTTGGTGGCGGCGGCGAAGCTGCTGCTCCACATGCAGTCCTGGATGATGAAGGACTGGAGGAGGGCGGCCGAGGGGTTGCAGTCCTCGTCCAGCAGCTCAGAGACCGCCTCCAGGTGCTCGGCGGCGGACAGCGGGACGTCGCGCAGGGAGGGACTCCGGCTGGGGGACAGCGGAGGCGTCGGCAGCAGCTCGAACTTCTTCCAGATGTCCTCGCCGGGACCCGGGACGAGCTGGCGGCGGGGGGGCAGGTAGAAGTCCTCCTCCTCGCCGTCCAGGAAGAAGCAGGGCTGAACCGTGTCGTAGTCGTAATCATAGTTCCCGCTGGACATGGTTAACACCGGCGGCATTATGGCGGCCTGCGAGGAGATGAGACACCAGGTTAGTTTTATTAACAACAATAAGTCATTATTAACAGATTATAAATGAGACACTTTCTCATAATAATGATTTACATTTTACGTTGGCAGAAATGGGCTTCCATACGTA
>NW_023339796.1:323943-324152 GCF_004916995.1 Morone saxatilis | reverse complement strand
TAATACAATAATAATAATAATAAAGTAATACAATAATAATAATAATAATATAAATGACAAAAGAAAATATACAATCTTAAATAATGAAAGAAACAACTGGAAAAGATTAAAGGGGGGAAATAATCGAATAATAATAAAATGACTAAATAAAAAGATAAATGAAAAAATAAAAACAATAAAAAAAGAAGAAAAAGAAAAACCAGGAAAAA
>NW_023339796.1:322659-323875 GCF_004916995.1 Morone saxatilis | reverse complement strand
ATTAAAATAATCAGAGAAGAAAATATAAAATACTCAATAAAATCTGACAAAGTAAAACTATAATAAAATATTTATATTATTAGAAAAGAAATAAGATCATCCATTTTAATTAATCATTTATTTTAAGATTTGCATTTCACCTGTTTATTTCCCTCAGGCTGTGTGTATATAATGATCTTCAGGGTTTAAAGAATATATCTTTATAAATAAGGAAGATAGATCTTCACCTTAACTTGACATTCAGGAATTATTTGATGATTATTTGAACGATAACGTCTGATGAACAAACCTCTGTATAGACATTAAACCCTGTAAAACCTTTAAATCTATAAAATATAAATACATTAACATTGGTAGTAAATCACCAGACTGATAATAAATCAGATATTTGTGTATTATCTGTTTACTGTTAAAGGTTGGTGTGATGGTTTTAAATCCAGAAACCAATAAAGTGATGATGAGTTTGATTAGTTTTACTCTCACTAAGTTTAATGAAACCTCTCTGCCGCCCTCTGGTGGCTGCAGCCGCTCACTGCTTCAATCTACAGCCTCTTATTCTGTTTCTTTACTTATTTTTCTAATTGCTGGATTGTTGTGTCGTGTGTTCGGTGGCGGAAGGAGGATTCAGATCCTTTACTGAAGTAAAAGTTAATAAAAATGAGTGTTTCTCACAGGAAAGACTCACAGACTCAATGCAGGGAGTTCATTTAGAGCGTGTGTGCAATGAAAACAGGAATACTTGGTGTGATAGTGTTTGATAGGAAGTGTTACCGCACTGTTCGGACATATGAATGTTGTTTCACTCAGCAGAATCTCGTTGCAGTTCAGTGTAGGTTGTCCTGACGGTATCTGTGGGTGCTGTTCATTATCTTCACCTCCTTTAGTGCTTCTTCACTGGTGCTCACACACTGTTTTATAATAAAACAGCTCTTCTCTCCTGATATCCACGTTGAACTCTTTCCATTCAGACCACCTGTGATCATCTGGACTGAGCACATTATCAGCTTCTTGTCTGTTGAACTCAAGGCCGATTACCTTAGTAATCATTTTTAAAGACTTCTATAAGTGTTCCGACTCCTATCAGTGTCAGTGCTTTGTTAATGTTATGTAGCGACATCTGGTGGTGATTTTGAATCATTGCACTTGTAAGGAGATCGTCAACAGTACATGCAGACTGAATGCTCCCCCACCAGAGTTATTTGTCTATCCTTGGAGT
>NW_023339796.1:321586-322599 GCF_004916995.1 Morone saxatilis | reverse complement strand
CTCATAGTTGTTTAAGTAGTTAAAACATGTGTAGACGTTCTACTACTGTTGTTAAAAGCATTTGTTTTCGGTTAAAATCGGGCTAACGCTAATACTAAGCGCTATCATGGGTTTAGCTGGGCTAAATATATAGAGTTAGCACAGGCTGTTAAGCCTCATTTATGATGATTTACTTGTCTGTTTTATTAAGCTCATTTGCTTATGTTCTTTGAGTGAATCATATTGTAAAATATGCTGTGTTTATTATACTTGATGTTGCACATATTTGACTGTAACATAATGTTTATTTTCTCCTGTATTGCAGTTTTAAAAAAAGAAAACAACCAGGATTTCAGTAAAGAAAACACTCAACCTGGAGTCAAGCCTACTGAGTGTTATTGTTGATGTTCGCTATCTGTCTAACAATACAGTGACGTATCTGCCAGGACAGAATAATGAGCATCAGATACACTTCCTTACTCCATATATTGGTTTGGTGGTAGATCGTTTGGCTCCCTTACTGCTGCTTCTGTTTGTCTTTTCTCTGCAGCTGCGATCGACCAGCCCAATCCTGGTCACATTCTCTTGGATTGAATCTCTGGTTTCTGCGCCAATGTTTTATGGCGCAAGGAAAACAATGCTCCTTCGTTGCACCTTTATTTATTGCCTATTTATTTAAAAAACTGATTAGTCATAGGAAGTTTTGTTTCCTAGAGAGCTTCCCCCAGGTGGAGGTGATTCCCTTCATTAAAGAAAAAATAAAATGGACTTAAATCCCCCCAAACTGATCCACTCTGACCATTTCAAATGTAACTGATTACTACCGACTCCTTTTGAGTGAGGTCCTCTTTCAGTTTGTCTGTGTGTGGAACAGGGAGGGGTTTGCAGCCATGTTTGTGTGAATTTATGTGTGTATTTATATGTTGTTAAAGGACCAGTGTGTTGGATTTAGTGACATCTAGTGGTGAAGCTGCAGATTGGAACTAACAGCTTGTGTCTGTATTTGAAGACCTGGGAATGAGAAAGGACTGTGG
>NW_023339796.1:309817-321486 GCF_004916995.1 Morone saxatilis | reverse complement strand
ATGTAACTCCACACAAACACACTGCTGTTTACGGCCTAACCGAGCCGAGCCGAGCCGAGCCAGGCAGGTAAAGTGAGTTAAAGTAGAGCTAGCAGCCGGTTAGCTCCTGCTGCTAACCAAGTTGTATGTGGGGCAGCTTGTCTGGGATAAAAATAAACTCTATTAAAGACAGAAACACTCAGAGAAACTTTAATCACACGTTTAAACAATAAAATAATAATGTGTGAAAAGTTTTACACAGCATGTCTCCTATCATATTCAGTCAGATCAATAACAGCTGATTGAGGTTATTGCCTGTCCATATCGATCAGAGGAGTTTTAATGATGTTTTTAGCAACTTTCTGTCTTTATTATATATATTTTAATCATTTTAAACAATCTTAAAGACTTTAAAGTATAAATATATCATATGGATTTCTTTCCCAGCTGTTAAAATGTATTTTTGTAGTTTTAAAACATAACTTTATAACCTGTATTTTATGGATGTTTGCTGTTATATTCACTAATAACAGTGAACTCACTGCAGGAAGATTTGGATGAATGTTGAGCCGATTATTTCCTGTAATTATTGATCAGAGATGTAAGGAACTTTTTTTACACAATTCTTTATATAATCAAACCCATAAGAGCTGCACAGTAAAGGTTTAATATGCAGCCGCTGTAATGTGACAGTTATAATACAGTACTGTCAGATAATCCTGATTTTAATGATAATTCATAATAATCACATCACAATAATCCAAATACGATGTTTTACTATATCGTGCTTCATGTTAGAGATGATACGGATGTTTCCAGCTGCTACGATAACCAATAGTATTATTACTGTTGTTATTATTAATAATATATATATTTAAATATATACTGGACCAGGTTCCTGCTTCCTGGTCTGTTCGTGATGTCACCGATCATGCTCACAGGCCCCGCCCCCTTCAGCGAGCAATAAAACCGCGTCCTTTAAGTAGGTTAACTGTAAAATAAATAATAAACTGTTAGAAACTTGTGTACTTTTTTTTACTTTTATCCTTGAAAAATCCGATTCCCAAATTGTGTCAAACAGCGAGTTAATAGCAACCTAATTATCCTCAGTAATTATAATTTAAGTCCCGCTGCAGCAGTTTGACTGCGACACTGCAGCCGGTCCTGATGGAGCTGCATCTAAAACACATTTAATGATCAATGGATACCTTATTGGTTAGTGATCGGATCTATAAAACGTCAATATGTTGATGTTTCATACAACCTCTGCCACAGGTTTAATGAAATAATGTTAATTAGTTACAGTTGGTTGAAGCTGAGCTGATTGATCCGTCTCTGTGTGCACTGACCTCAAATTACTGCTGATCAGTTAATTGATTAGTGACCTCAAATTACTGCTGATCAGTTAATTGATTAGTGACCTCAAATTACTGTTGATCAGTTAATTGATTAGTGACCTCAAATTACTGCTGATCAGTTAATTGATTAGTGATCAGATAAACAGGAAATCCTTTTTAAAAACTGTTTTACTAAATGATTAAGTTTTATTTCACAGTAAATGATCAGCAGATTAATTTATAATAGAAATCATGTTTGGCAGCTTTAAACCAACAGGAGGGTCGAGGCCTCGCTCGGGGTCGCCAAAAATTCACAGGAGGTCAAAAATGGGTGAATACAATTATCCTCAGTCGGTTTATGTCTCAGTGTTTCATTCATTCATTTCTGTGCAGAAAACTAAAGGAAACTGTTATTTTTAAAGATTAAACATATTGTGACCTACAAAAACCTTAAAGTACTTAATAAAGAATGTTTTTAACTTACAAAATAGTAATAATATTGTAATAATAACTTGTTGCATTACAGTGGAGTATTTAATAGCGTGAACACAAGCTGTATTAGAACAATGGTCAAATATCAGGAGAAGAAAACACTGAATTAGTTAAAAATCAGCTGATTAATTCCGTATGATTGTTAAAAGTAAAAGTAAAAATATATAAGAAAAGCCTACAAAAAATCAGCAATCAGCAATCAGCTATATATATTATCCGCAAATAATATAAAAGGTTTTAAATCCCTTAAAAAGCATTTTTTCCGCCACAAAAACCAAAGTTATTACACACAATAACAGTTTAAATCAGAATATAAGCAGTAAAACCTGAGTGATAGTAATAAACAAATATCTGAAACCATTAATATAGTTTCAATTCAACTTAATATTTAATTACAAACAGAGACACAACATAACTGGACACATCCAGAGAGGGAAAGATAGGATCATGTTTGTATGATATTCAGGAGAGGAGACAACATTAGAATAAATAAATAGATATTAAATGTTCCTTCAGTTTAACATGTTAACACAATCTGGTCGTGTTCGTATGAAGATATGGCAGCTCCAACTTCATCCATCTTAAAACGTCTTAAAGTGAATTAAATTCATAAGCCAGCGTCATTAAACTGTCTCGGATGTTTATTACTTTTTATATTCCAACATTTTATCTGATTCATTTCTTCAGCAGCAGAATCACAAGTTTTCTAAACTTTATTTATTCTGACTGTATTAAGTATTTCACTGCGGAGGTCAGCATCTAAAGCAGCTCTCAGATCAGTTAGAACAACCAGCCCCGCTGTATCTCCCCGACTGACCTCTGCTGCTTCCTCCCTCCTGTCAGACGCACAGCGAGCCCTGCTGCTGCTGGAGGAGTACCGGGCCAAGCTGCAGCACGCCGAGGACCGGCAGCTCCGACACTCCATCCAGAGGGTCATCGACATCTTCCAGAGCAACCTCTTCCAGGCTCTCATCGGTAGGACCGCCTCTCTCACCCTCATAACGTAAAGCGCCGTCAGACGGTCCAGTGATCTGTGTGATAACGTTCAAATTGACCTGAGACACAGGAGCTCTGCTGTAGAGCAGAAACTGGTACCTGAATTCAAAAATACTCAAGATTTTTATTTTTCATTCAAACAAGCTCTTTTTTTTATGGGACATAAATGGCATCAAAAGGGTGTAGATACGCAGTCAAACACCCCATAAACAATCTGATCTTCACACTTCGTATTGTTATTATTATTATTATCCTCCAGAGCAGAACCTGCCTGGGAGTAACCCGAGGGCCGATCAGCACCAGACAGATTCTTAATTATTTGTCCCTTTTTGTAAATTTGGCAAATGTAATAAGTTATTTCTTTCTTTGTATAAAATATAGTGTCAGTTTGTCCTGGTGAGTTTGAGTACCGACTGCACACAGTTATTTCTCACTGTATCTATGTATTATCAGTAGTTAATTACTGTATATTAACATTATATCGGTGCTCGGTGTGTGTGGTGGTGTGTGTGTGTGTGTTGGTGTATACACGATCACCTCATGTGAGCCAGAACTTCCTTCCAGATGCTGTGGTGCTTTTTATCTGGATGTCCGGATGCATTTTTTTCAGGTGTAATGTGTTAAACCGATCCAAAAACCGTAACAGACTGAGAACGAAGCAACCAGCATGGTTCAGAGTTAGACATCCGTGTTTTTAAAAGCTGTGTTGATTCCTCTTTTTCAATTCTGCAAAGTCAGTAAAGCTCTGAGCCTTTGTTTGAGTTAGTCTTTACCAGCCCTTACGTGCCTAAACCCGATTCATTCATTATCGAAGGTCAGATATCGTCCTACATGCTAAAATGTCCAGCAGAGCTGTGATAGCTCTTAGGAAAGAGTCGGCCAATCGTAGCCGTGTTGTTTCTTCGTGGTAGCCGTCCAGCGAGGCGAGAGCATAAAGATGAGACTTGTTCGGTTGCTGAGATCAAGACAACTCAAACAGTAGCACATCTGGTCCAACGAAGTCTGAAAGAGAAGACAGCAGAGTCAGAGGTCAGTTGTACAGCACTGTTGGACAGTTTTTCCAACAGTGAGTGTTTCTTACCCAGCTTACAAACGCTATGTAACCATGTCAAAGCTAACTAATAACATCCTACAAAGCTATTGATTGTGCAACTAGTTGGTCAGAGAGTTTCCTGATAAGCTAACTGCTAATTAACTGCTGCTAACTGTATCTGCCGCTCAGCAGCCGGACCGGGATCGAACACAGCCCCCGAGACCGACAGTTATGTTACAGTACTGAAGTCATTCACAGAGTTTCCTGAGACGTGGGTGTCCTGTCATTGTTTTGGCAGCAGGAGGAAAACGATGGATTCTCGATTCCCATCCCGTCTTCACACGTGTAATTATTGTTCCTTAAAAAGATTTCTTGCTGATTTGTCAGTTTCTTTGTTGTAAATTAAAAGACGGCAGTGACGACTTTCTTTCTAAGTAAAGGCTGAGTTCTGTAGCCCTGCAGGTTTTCAGGCCTCCTGCAGAACGAGGATGGATCCTGTAGTAACGTATGAATGGTGTCGATTTGAGTGTCTCTCTCAAGGACGTTGAGCAGCTGAAGGTCGCTTTGTGTTTCCCTCCGGGCTCGTCAGTCCCTCCTGTCAATCAGCCTGATGAATGAAGGTGTAATAAATCGCAGCGTATCGAGACTGACAGCTCCTAACGAGCTCCTAACGAGCTGCTGGTCTGTGGACACTCGCGCAGAGATATTTTCTTTACAGCGTGTCACTTAGTCACTGTGTTGGCCCTTTATTGGCGTTCAGTGTAACGTGTCAATCTGTCGGCATGCTGAGCAGCAGAGCGTCAATATGCTCCATTTAACCACTTTATTCTCCACTTCTACCTGCAGAACACTGGTTCAAGGCCAGGTTCATGAGTGAAAAGACACCAATATAAACCAGTTATTTAACACGGAAGATATAAAAGACGTCATTCTTTGTGAACAGAAGTCACCCTGCAGGTTTCCAGCACCCACTGTTTGTGTTTGATGACAGCGGCAGGCTGTCAGCTAACGGGACGCTGCTGCAGGGTTAACGGACGCCGAGCAGCAGGAATGTGGTCCGATCTGTTTGAGTTTCCCAGGACTGACTGACTGACTGTGAATGTGTATCAACATCATTGGGTCCTTCTTTAAATGTTCTGAAGTCCAGATGAAATGAAAAAATGACTTTTTAACCCTTTAAGATCACATCTCCAGTCATATTTTACCTCTAATTAATAATTATTGACAATTGACAAAACAATTTTATGTTTCTATATTTAAATCCAATCATTGTGTCTTCCTGTGAAACTAAATGTGACGCGTGCTTCAGCAGCATGAACTAACTGATTTCCACCAATAACATCCTGACATTCACCCGTCAATCAATCTGCAACTGTTAGTGACACCGAGCGAAGATTAATCAGTTAGCTAGCTCGCTGACAGCGGTATAAACGCTGCGTGTTTATCGGCGCTCTGACGCTGATGACTTTTACTCGGGATCGAAATACAAATGGGAAGAAATTTTTCTCTACTCTGTAGTAATGACGCAAATGTGTCGGTGCCATAAAAGTACTGAAGTTTGGTACTCAGCCCCATCAGCAGCACAGTGAGCGTTGGTACGCTGACACTGCTGTATGCAAACGCTGCACTGTGTAAACAATAGTAATCACCAGGTTCATTACATAATAATCACTCAGTCTGCAGTGTATCATAATGGAAACTAGTGTCACTGATGAATTATTTATGGGGCTGAATGCACAAGATCTAGTATCAATGTAAAGCCTTTAACCCAATCATCTCTTCTCTACAGTCAATCAACAACAAACAGATTATTTATTAATGTAAATATATCAGGGTTAAATCTGATTGATAATATCACTCTGCTTCAGGAAGGGAAAATGTTTCGTGTTCAGACGACAGCGACAGCTCGATTCCTTCAGTTTCTGTTCCTCCTGCAAACCTCCAGTTCAGCCTCCTCCTCCTCCTCCTCTCAGCATCTTCATCACTAATAGATGAGTGGAGATCATCAGTGTGAACTCAGTGGCCTGTTTCCTTCTCTCTTCATCTTCATTCTTCCTCGGTACGGTTGCTCTGCGGCTTCAAACACATCAGATTGATTTGTGTGTTTAACTCATCGAACTCCCGGTAGATTTACACCGTCGCCGTCGTCTGGGTTTGCGAGGCTCCGGACTTTGTGGTCGTTGGTGGATGTTGACACGAGCTGAAAAGATCAACAAGCTCATTCTGATCATTCTGCTTTAAACTCCGCTGTCTGCCACGAACACGAGACAGTTAATATTACTGAAGACTTTAATCTCACCAAACTGTCTTTAGACAACCAACTAAATAATCCCACATTTACTCTTGTCGCTCCTTCCTCCTTCGCCTTTGCCTTGTTTGCAGAGCGGTTTCATTCGCTTCTCCCCCAACTCTGTTTCTGTCTCGAAACTCTCGGCCAAGTCCCTGAAAACCTCCTCCCGGCGGTCCAAAGCTCCTTTACGAGCAGTGTGAAAGCCAACACTCCCCTGGTGCTCTGAGCTAACTAACTTATGGGTTGACTTACTTTAGCACCTAGTAAAGCTTCCTGTCCATCAGGAAACTAATTTCAATTCAATTCAATTTTATTTGTATCGCGCCAATTCACAACAGACATTATCTCAGGACACTTTTCAGAGAGTCTATAGAATAGACTTTTACATTGATTCAGTTCAACTCATGTTGAATAAATGTGTTAACAACATATTTTGTTCGCTTTTAATAAAATCAACAATGTAAACAACAATTATGTCACGATCATTGCTTCATTGTCAGCTTTAACTCCTAATGTTAAATAATAATTAGTTGTGTTGTCTCGGCCTGCTATTGTAACATGTCAGTGTTAATGATGAGATTTGGATGTGCTAATTGCAGCGTATCTGACCTCCGCCCAGGATGTATGACATTAAGGGTTGAGGGCTGCAAACTCTGATTATTTTCAGTGTATAAGATATCAGAAAATAATGAAAAATGTTGAGAAATTCCCCTTCAAGTGTTTTTTCTGTAAACAACAGTCCAAAATATCAAAAGATTCAATTTACACAAAGAAGGTTTTGATTTCTTGCTTTTATTTAAAGCCTCTATAAAGAATCACGCTATGATTCCTGAATCATTGCTTCATCGTCAGCTTTGACTCCTAATGTTAAATAATAATTAGTTCAGTCTTGTTCTGCTACTGTAACATGTCAGCATGGCTCAGTGTGTCCCCGGCCTCGGTGCGTTTGTCACGCTCACCCTGACGTCCCAACATCTGATGAAAAATAGATTTCTGCCACGCAGTTTCCAATCTGCCAAACCCCCCAAAAAGAGATGTCTGCAGCCGGCCGAGTACAGTGTAATCCCTCTGTGGACACGACGATTACCCCCAGTCCATAATCCCAACCCCCCCCACCACCACCACCACCACCACCACAGCTGATGATTTACAGAGAGAGAGAGCTGTGAGCTTCAGTTTCTGTTTTTCTTCTCATTCTTTCAGTTCAGACTGGCCTGATTCCTCTCAGAGAAACAGATGGCATCAATTGAATCTTTTCAATTTAATAAATCAACATTTCAGCCCTAAAGATTTGGATGTTACTCTGCTAATTGCAGTGTGTCTGACCTGCGCCTGGGATGTATGACATTAAGGGTCGAGGGCTGCAAACACAGATCACTTTGATTATGTGACCGTTGAGTGTATTAAATATCAGAAGATAGTGAAAACTGTTTTTCTTCCAAAAGCTCAAAAGATTCAATTTACAGTCTCAAAGTTTTCATTTTTACTTTTATTTAAAGCTGCTACAAGAAACTTTGATTTTGTGTTGATTCTGCCCCCCCCCAACGTTTGGCTGGAGCTTGCTGCTAAATCTGCACCTGCAAGTCACTTCTGCTATATCTGTGTTTGAATTCAGATGTAAAACTGATCCAGAACCAGTCAGAGTCCTTTCAGAGGATCAAATGTGACTGCAGACTCTCTGATATTGATCAGTTATTTACCTGCACAGAGAAGAATTATTAATTAAAGTTCCAGCTGTTTTATATTGATAATATTTTAGTAACACAACTTCCCTGTTCTCTGATCTGTTCTTGTGTTAATGCTGATGATTCTAGCTCAACACCTCCATGTTTACCTGTTTGTCTTCATAAATTCAGTATAAGGTCCATTTCCAGAGTTCACCTCACACTCACCTCAGTGCGAAACTTTCTGCTTAACAGCAAAACCATTTTGCAGTTGTTCAGCTAGTCAGCTCTTCATTCACTGAAGTTGTACATGTAAAGCCTCAAATAGCATATTAATCCCAGTTCCTGGTACGCCTTTATCACCAGTACCATGAGTAGCACAGGGAACTCCTCCTTAATGCGACTGGTTTATTTGTTCAGCCTGTGTTGAACTGCGGTCTCTACCTTCGTCTTTACCTTCACACAGCTGCAGATTGAGCTTGTGCCGTCTTGCCTGTGAGCCTTTTCAGTTTCTGTGTAACCTAAAGCCAGTTTGAACTGTCAGCACTCGGCCCCCGTTCATACCTGGCTGTAACATGCGTCTCCAGTGACCACGATCGGATCTCACTGATGTGCAAATAAACACGTACATCATTCCTGTAATGTGCTGGGACAAACGGATACCAAATAACTTTACAACATTAGCCAAATTAACAAGAAAGCCTAAAGAATAAAGAATTTATCAAAGACGGCATTTCACAAAGTTCAAAAAGTTTCTCCTGTAACAACAGATCATAAAATTGTGAGAATTTTGCAGTGAGTCTGGGGACTTTGTGTCGCCATATTTACAATTTCCACGCGCTGCATTTAGACAACCTGCTCTAAAAAGGTATTGGTCGGATCTTCAGATGTGGTTAGTACGCTCTAAAGATGTTCATGATTAAAAGTTATCAAAAGCTTGTGTTGTCATCAAACGGCGTGCCCGTGCCCGTTGCGTCTTAAGTGATGTTTAGCCATGAAACAGGAAGTTGAAGTTCATCGCTGCTTGCAGCATCAATATATTTTTTAATATCTAATGCAAAAGGTTTGATAAGTTTTATGTTCTGTGAAAGTCTGCTTGTGTTTCTGATGTCAGATGTGTTTTGAACAGAGATATGAAACATTAAATTGTCCATCTTTGCTCACTACATCTCAGCCTTTCTAGCCATCAACTGCAGAAAGTACAGGTTAGAAACTGGACCAACCTTGAGAAGCAGGAACTTCTCATATGGACTGAAATAAAATCCATTTTGTGCGTCCCCGTGTTGTAGCCTGGCGATCCTGATCCTCTGTGACTGACTAAAGGATACGACATTGTTTTAAATTCAGCTGTAAGAATGAAAAGTCATCCAGTGATTTCAGGTTTCAGGTGTAATTGGCATTTAAAATGTTAAATCAGCGTTTGATGTTGACCTCTGAACACACTGGGCGTGGTGGGTTCGTGTTAGCCCGGACGGAGCTGCGGCTCTGATAGCAACAGCAGTCTAAAAAGGTGTGGTCTTTTATTAGACTGTACAACAGAAGCTCTTGTGTCAGTCTAACTGGTTAATATGATCACAGCCTGCTCTGACAGAGAGACTCTGATCAGTCACTGGGTCTGCTCAGAGACGCCAGCTATCTGTTCACTGTCTTTAATTTGATTTCATGTCTGAAGGTTGAAAATAACAAGTGAACTAAAGACCTCATTGTGGCTCTCTGGGTCCAGGAGTATGATATTATGGAAGAGACTCTTCTATATTTTACATTTCTTTATGTACTGCATGTATTTGTGAGCTCCTACCTCTGCACCTGAATGAGGAGTCCTGGAAAACCTGTTTCCAGTCATGAAAACACCTGGAAATTAATTTAAATGACCAAATATCCTGGAAAAAATCTCTGTCCTGGAAAAGTTTAAATGTATTTTAGTCCCTCACTCAGATCTGCTCGTCCCACCTCTTTTGTTTGAGTGTTTGAAGGATGGCACGGTACGACGCTTACAGCACCATCGAGTAACATTAATTAATTAATCTGAATGAAGGTGGTTCATGGTGGTGATGGTTACTCAAAGCAGCCACGCCCTTAATTATTAATAACTTTAATATAACTTAATATAATATAAAGGGGGGAGTTGTAGAGTTGTAATGAACGGGGAGATTAGCTCTAGAGAACAGAAGGCTGTAAACATGTTTATTTCAGCTGTTGGACATTTTAATAATTCCCCCTGGGATTATTAAAGTATTTCTGATTCTGATTAATAAGTTTCTTTATGAAGACTCCCTGCTGGAGCCAGCCTCTAGTGGCCGTTAGAGGAACTGCAGCTTTTGTTACTTCAGTGCTGGATTCATTTTACAGCCACAGAAGTTGTAGCTTTGCTAAAAATAATCCTGCTAATTGGGAACTAATTCATACAGGTGGAAGCAGAGGATGTTTGGTCTTCCTAGTTGCTTTTATTTGTTAGTTGTATTCAAGTAATTTTCTGTCGATTGACTAATACATTTAATTTATTACAACTAATTGTCTCACCTCCAAACTTAGAAGCTTTTGATAAATTTGTTTCCATCATCGTTTTAAATGAATTAGGACTTTATCTTCCTTTGCTGTGGTATTTAAAAAGGTATCGAGTGTTTTTTAATACTCGTTTTGTATCAAAGTTTAAAGTTCAGGTATGGTGACGACCTCGTGTAGACCGCCCCCCTTCCCTCCTGTACATGATCCTCTGGTAACTGCAGCACTGCTGTCAAACATAAACATCTAACTTGGGAAACAGATCGCTGGTTTCACTGTAAAATGATCTCTTAACAGTCTCCCGCAATTCCACAGAGGTCCTTTTTTATTGGACATCAATACGGCGCTGTGTTTAAGGTCGGCCCTGAGGACGCTCAGACTAACAGACCACAACCGTCTGAATCTGCATCAAACAGCCTGAGAAACCTGCAATTGGATTCCTTATAAATAACTGAAATAATTATTAAGAGAATAAGATAATACATTAATTTGACTACTTATTGATCAGCTTTAACTGAAGTCAGAGCAGAATTTCACTATTATCAGTGTTAAAACCTTTAATCTCGATCAGAAGTCTCTAGATAGGATTCAATCTCAAATTTGGGTATTTCAAAGCAGGAGATGTGATCCTGCAAAAGTGGGATGTGGATTTGGTAATCCAACCCAGAATCCAGATCAAACCTCTGCCTTTCTCTCAGGATCCTGGATGTGGTAGACTGGAGCCTCCTGGTGCCGGCAGCTTTCATCCAGCTTGTTATTTTCCCATCTTTCCCTGCAGTGTGAAGGGTCTTTATTCCACACTTCACAGTCTAACCCTCCAGGCCTGCTCCGGGTCTGGCTGACCCAGACTGACCCTCCCCTGCCTTTAATCCATTTAGGTGGATGCTGCTTCAGACTCTGCTTATTCAGTAACAAGACTAAAGGTTTACAGCCATGCTAGCAGCTCTGTGAGCCTCTACTTAGAAACGGTGGTGCTTTGAGCTAAATGCTAACAGCACGCTCACAAAGACAATGCTAACAGGTTTATCTGTTGTGTCGCATCAGTTTCGTGCTGTCTGTTATTTCCAACTTGGAGAAAAAAATCATCTCTGTCTTCCAGAAGAGGAATAGACGGAGCTGCGACGAGGCAGAGCTGCTGATCTTTGTAGATTCCTTCGTTAAACTAACCAGAATATCTCTGCATCCCAACCTGTTAGTGTACATTTCTGTGATTGTCCCTGTTGGTGCAATAAATGTGGAAACTTATGAATAAAGATGAAATACAAAAAAACATCGACAATATATACAATAATCTGTACAGTGTGTAAATTATAATCTGAGATATCCTTGGGGATGAATTCACCTGTAAAGTGTGTCCACTAACAGTAGTAGTTGTT
>NW_023339796.1:302994-309717 GCF_004916995.1 Morone saxatilis | reverse complement strand
TTTGTTCCACTAACAGTAGTTGTTGTTGTTTGTTCCACTAACAGTAGTTGTTAGAGAAAAACACTCATTTTACCTCACAGAAGTTTCTGTTCTACAGTCGCCTCGATCGATTGGTTTTAATAACTTTGATGTAGTTGAAATGTGAACTCCTCTACTCTATTACCTACCGTAGTACAGCTTCGGATTGGGACTCTGTATTGGCAGATATTCAATATTAAGTGACTCCGATTGATCCCTAATTTGCACATAAAAAAGTAATTTCAATTCACTCTGAGGGGAACGTGAATGTCTGAACCACATTTCATCAAAACAAATAGTTGTTGAGATATTTCAGTCTGGAGGACGGACTGTCGTACTCAGAGTAGAGACACTTATTATGGAGAGAGAGAGAGAAAACAATGAGACGGGTTTGGAAGCGAACAGAGATCTTGGTATTTTTAGGTCCAAATCAGCTTCATGTTGATGTTTGGAGCTATTCTCAGTCATCAAAGGGTATTACACAACATTTGGTGATATCAGAGACAAACTGTGTCTTAGTTTGAGCCTTTTATCAGTGATTCTGTTCCTCTTCGTCCTCTCTGCTGTTAACAAAGTCATGTTGTTGTAGCGGCTGTCAGTTACAGTATTTACTGCATGAAGCACTCATGGTATAAATGTGATGCTGAGAGCTGGTTGTATTCAGAACAGACTGCGGAGCAGATTACAGAGTTACTGCTGCAGCTCCACGTGGCACTGAGACGGGTTTGACTCACGAGTCAGATAATGTTAGCTGCTCGAGCTAACTAATGGCAGCTAACACTACCGTTAGCAGCAGTTAGCTTCTTTTAGCAGCAAATCCATCTGGAAACTCCATCAATCACCTCGGTACCGCTGTCCTCTGTCTCTGAGGTTGTGTTCACTGGGAGGCTGCTGAGCCCCGCTCGGCTGCGAACGCTGACGGCAGCTACATTAGCAGTTAGCGGTTGAGGCAGAGGACATAAATATGATTCAGTTTCTCCCAAATCACCAATAAAGTTGCGTGTTTGTACGAGTGATGAAGACGTTTATTTATTATATATTATATTATAATAAAAGTACAGTGTGACTGTTGCTGTAATATTTAAGAGTTCAGTTCATCTGGACTTATAATTGTGTTTCTTTAATGTCTTTAGCTAACGTAGACATGTGACAGGACAAAAGAAGACAGGGTAAGGATCACAGCTCATTGGCTGGATGACAGAAGTTCTCATATTGAGAATAAATCCACATTAAATCTGACTAAAGCTGAGACTAAAGCCCTGAATAAAGCTGCTTTGCCGTTTGATAATTGTTATTTACAGAAATGTGCAGCTCCCTGCTGGAGGAACACGAGGTCACAGACTGAAGGCTGATATCTGATCAGATTTAAAGGCCAGTAGCTGCAGCGGCCGTCTGTGAGGAGCTGCTGAAGTGGTGATCTGATGGTTTATGGGAAAACATCTGTGCCGGCGGTCAGCTGCCACACAGAGCCAAAGAAAGCCTCGGTTATTTTAGATCCCCGCTCTCCGTAAGCTCTCCTCCAAAAATAAAATAGCTGGTGGATGTGGCCGCTGGGCGGGAGGCTTTTTATAATACTGGCCTCACATAGACTGCAGGGACGGGCTCATGATATCAATCAAACTGTCAATCAGTCAGAATTAATTGACCTGAGAAGGTAAACGTGATCAGTTCAGTGTGTTCTGATCCCAACACTGAATGTCCTGATCTTCCATGTACCTTTGTTTTTTCTTCTATATGACAGTTAAAGTATAGAGAAAGAAGTTTAATTTGATACCGGAGCTCACTGATTACTGTACAAACACTTTATCAGGGATTCTGGTGGAACTGGATCATATTTTATGGAGAGAATATTGTCTGCTTACAGTACCGAGGTGATTTATGGAGTTACCAGATGGACTTGCTGCTAAAAGAAGCTAACGGTTGCCAATAGTAATGTTAGATGCTGTTAGCTAGTTAGTTAGTTGCATCTAACGTTAGCCGGGGTGGCAGAAGCTAAAACCAGCAATAACAATAACTTATTCCCTGTCCTCAAACTGTATGTGCATTCAGTCCCGGTCTGTCTGCCTCTGACTGCCTGTTCTTACAGGAAATCCATAAATATGAGGAAACAATCAGCTCTCTGATTCCTGTTTTCATTGGACAGAGTTTAAAGATATAAAGAGCTGGTTAAAACATCAACTCTACATTCAACAGGGATGTAAAAGCAATAACTAAATCAGCATTTTATCAGCTTTTAAAAAAACAGCCAAAGATCGGAAGCTCATGAAAGAAGAAGCCTTGCTGATTGATGCTTTAATCTCTGCTGCAGTCGACGTCTGACTGGACTCCCTAAACAGACCATCAGACACTTCCAGCTCAACTATAAGATCCTCCCACATCAACCACTTCTTAGATCTCTGCACTGGTTGCCTGTAAGCTGCAGAATGTTTTATTACTTATTTATAATCTATACATGGAGTGAGACCTGAGATCTGATGTAGTTATATAACCTGTGAGACCTCTCAGATCTCCGGGGAAAGGGCGGCGAGCACTGGAGCCAACCGATGGTCTCACAGGAACGCTGCAACCATACAGTCTTTAAATCCACTGCTACTGTCAAGACGAATGTCTTTAAAACTCAAGGTCTTCGTATTACTGTGCTTTTGTTTGAATGTTTTATCTCTTTTCTTTAATTCTGTTCTTTTACATTTGAAGTGTTTTTAACTGCCCCTTGAATCTGTGTCTGAAACGTGCTTCATAAAGTTTAGATGTTTGGATCTGAAGCAGAAATTACATGTTTTTCCATCTTTCTTGAATGTTTTGAAAATCTCTTGAATTTGATTTTCTTCATTAAAACGTGCGTCTGGTCTTCTGTCGTCTCAGATATCCAGGAATTCTACGAAGTGACCTTATTGGACAGCCAGAGATGGGTGGAGTCTTCCAAGCCGGCGGACCCCATGACGCCCGTCAACCTGTGGGACTTTTCCAGCCTTCAAAGCACAACGGTGACCTCGGACACTCTGCCCAGCCTTAGCACCAGCATCGAGGTAAGAACAGAGCGGCGGCTGTCAGGAGTTAAGTTGTGTCTCTTGGCGACAGGAAGAGAACAGCCTTCAGTAAAAATAGAGAATATTAAAAATAGATCCAAACATTACAGGACTGTTTGATGCTTCAGTGTGCTGTGTGGAGGAGACCGGGACGGACAATACGATGAGTGTTCAGTATGATGGTGGGAGTGTGCTCTTCCTGAGAGGTGGAGCCTCCGTCTCCCGTCGCTGTTACTGATTGTCACATCAGAAGTGTCCTGATATAAAAGCATTAAAGGCCGAGCTGCTGCGTCATCTCGCCGCTTGTGTTTCTGTTGCTTTTCTCGTTTTGTGGCCGTTGGCTGCTGCCTGTGCTCGTTCTACTCAGAGCGTTTGTGTGTTTCTTTGGCGTCTTCAGCAGATTTTATCAGCTGCACTTCATTAACATTAATTCAGTGAAGAAACGCTTCGTCTTTGTGCTGAGTCAGCAGCTGAAGTTTCTGGTTCCGATGAGTCAGACGTCTCCTCAGAGGGAACAAGTCTTTGTTGTAACCCCGACAGGACAGGACTGTCCACAAAGGTTATTATAGTTCATTAAAACTCCACAAAGGTTATTATAGTTCATTATTATAGTTCATTAAAACTCCACAAAGGTTATTATAGTTCATTATTATAGTTCGTTAAAACTCTACAAAGGTTATTATAGTTCATTATTATAGTTCATTAAAACTACACAAAGGTTATTATAATTCATTAAATCTACACAAACAACTTTTTGCTTTTTAATTAACTGAAATGATATTGTTTGCTTATAAAGTGAACTAAAATAAAAATATACAGGAAATGTTAGTTGTTGTTAGTTTTTTGTTAATTAAAACTAAACTAAAACAAAATAAAACTAATGATAAATACAGAACTACATTAACTCTGCTGTCCACATACTTTTGGCCGTGTGTGTTTTTCTGGGGAATTAACGGCAGTTTTGTCAGATTTTTACTGTAATCATGAACCTAAACGTTAAATGTAAAAGATTTATAGTAAAAGAGAGAGAACTGTATTTATATAGTACATTTCATACATTCAAGTGCAACAAAGTCAAAAGATTAAAAATTTAACATTGACGTAATCAAGTGTAGTTTGAATGGATTAAAATAAAAAACAAATATTTCCCCTTTTGGATGCATAATTTAACAAAACATTAAAGCAAATAAAAGTAAAAGCAAAGGCTATTTAAATGTTAACTAATGTTTTTTTTTTTTTTAGAGTAGGCAGTGTGAAATAGGTTTTAGTTTGGACTTTATAGTGGTCGGAGGTCAGTGCTTAGTCCAGGTCTGTAGAAAGTTCTACTTTCTACAATCCAGATGGCCGAAGAGTAAAAGTAAAGATGATCAGATTCCCAGATTTAGATGATAAAATCAAACAAAGCGATCTGTTGTCAGCAGGAGAGACTCTTACTGTCATTTCTCTGAAACCCACTGTTTTCATAAGTTTATGGGATTCAGCAGAAATTGGAAAATAATCCACAAAATCTCATTTTCTGTTCTGGTATGAAACTGATTTTTAAAGCTGAAGTTTGTGGAGAAAAAAGCAGCAAACAGCTGTTGTCTGGAACAACAGATGTAATATTATTATTATTATTATTATTATTAGACAGGATCAAAATAAACTTGTTTCAAGGAGATTTTTATATATTTATGAGAAAGTTCTTGTTACTTTTTGACACATTTAATTGCATATTTGTACCTTTTTCATCAGCTTTAGTTCAGATTGGTTCAATATTGCTAATTCGTTATTTTGAACAGAGACATGCGACAAACGTGCTCAAAACCAAAAGTGATATTACTAAAATAATTTAAAAAACTCACCAAAAACGTCTGTTAGTCTTTCCAACAATCAGCAACTCTAGATAGACAGATCATTTTACTTGGATGATAGCTGTTGCTGCTATATTCATCTTTTATATCTCATATACCCTTTAAGGTATTATAATTACTTTTTAATATGTAGTCAAATAAATCACGTTCTCTCAAGCTTTGTTAGTGACGATCATTAAAGCTCATTCTGCGTACGATGAACTGAAGTTCCTGTTGGTTCACCACCAGCTCATATCTCAGTTCATACATGTGACCAGAGGTTATGTTTGCAGTGCTGACAGCGCTGCATGTTCCTGCAGAGTGTTTGGACTCTGAACGCACCACATAAAAACCTCCACTGATTCACATCTTCACATTTCAGCTCTGTGTGTGTGTTTGACAGGAAACTCTGAGACTGATTTACACATGTAGACCTTTTTCACAGCAGCCATGTTGACCTGAGATAGTAGGGTAAACACAGACGTTACCAATGACACTGAATTCATGGTGCTGCTCTTGTGCCTTAATGTGATTGTTAATTAGCGTCACTGTGCCTGTTTACGATCAGCGTTAGAAACCGACAGTTTTTAGTTTTTAAATGAGAAAACCAAAATCGGGAAACAAGGTACCATTTTCGTTTTCTGTTGCTCTATTTATGAACGGTTGTCGGCAAACAGCTCGTTACACGATTAAGTTTTCTCATTGTAAAACAGAAATCTGTTGGTCTCACCGTACACAACTGTTTACCCTACTATCTCTGGCTGCTGTGAAAAACTGTTCGGTAACAATATACAGCAAGTAAATCAGAGTTGTTTGGAGTTGTCCTTTTCTAGCAGTTTCCCCCTGCTTCCAGTATTTGTACTAAGCTAGGCTAAACACCTGACTGGAGAAAACCTGAAAATGTCGGACTGTTTAAAAAAGTGAATGATGGATCGAAGCTTTGCCATTAAAGCCGAGCAGTCATGAGCTTTGTGCTTCTTTGGCTGAGGAAGAGGAGGAGCACATTCTCGTTGTGAGTAAAAGGTTTTTTATTTTTCTGTTGACTTCATCGAGAACACGACGCACTCAGTCGGCTGCGTTTGAGTCCAGTCGTCAGGTGTGGGTCACAGGTGAACTGTTTTACCTGTTTAGGTGCCAGATGAGTGATCTTTCTGTATTTAGCCACAGTTATCAACTATAAACTCCACCCGTCTGGCACTGAAACAGGTTCAAACAAACCCTCTCTGTGCAGATCCAGGTGTGTTGTTTGCATTGAACCCTTCTCTTTCTTTCCTCTTTCTCTGATTGTAAACACACATCGTCCCTCGTAGGACTCCCCCCTCCTAAACGAAATCCTGCACACGTTGGCGCAGGCCAAACGCTCGCCTGGCAATGACGGACAAGTAAGTACTAGACGCCTGCTGCTGTTGGTGGGAGGGAGGGAGGGAGGGAGGGGGTGTCGGTGTCGTTCCACCTTCGCCGCATGTCCCATCCAGTCCTCATGTGCTTCGGGACCATCGGAGGGGGTTCTGGGTCCAGGGGTCAGGGGTCAGGTTTGCCCAGATGGCCTCAAGGTGTCGCTGTAGTTGGTTCTCATTGACATTAATGTGAAACCAGAGAAGAAATCTTGAAGAGAAGAGCTGAAAGACGAGTTCAATATCCTGATTTCTGTTAATTAATGATGACTTTTTCCAAAGAAAATTAAACATTGTAAAATGACTTTGCCTTAAATTCAGTCTGTACAACTATCAAATCTGGAAAAAGTGTCTTTCTCTGTTTATGAACTCTAATATTCTCTACAGGAACTGACCGACAGACAGATGATAAAGATTATTTTTATTGTCTATTAATCTGTGGATACATTTAAG
>NW_023339796.1:301812-302923 GCF_004916995.1 Morone saxatilis | reverse complement strand
ATTTAAGTAACTTTTCATTTTGTGTTGATTATGGCGCCCCCTGTGGACAAAAACCAGTAGTGTTTCTACGTCCTCGTTTCATCGATGTCAGACATTATTAACTATAAAGAAATATCCAATATTCTCTCTGATGTTAGTTTATGTTCATATAAAGGCGTCACTTTTAAACAGAGATCATTGTGTTTATTCTCCTTGAAAGAATCGTCTCGTCTCAGCAGCATTTCCTCTCTGGTGTTTAAGATTCAGCCACAACACAGCGACATGTTGAGGCCGTTTGTGCTGGGTTCAGGGGTCATGGTTCATTGTGCTTCATTCATTTTGGTTTATGTTGTCGGGTCTGAACAGTACAACTCCTGTCCTCAGAGTGGACAGACAGCGTATAGATACACAGCAGTTTAATCAACCAACGTGATCAGATTAGATCTGCTGAATCAATATGTTCATAAACACAAAAGTATATCAGTGAACTGCTGCTGTCACAGTTTCTGAATGTGTGTGTTGACAGTGAACTTCAGGGTTGGGTATCCTTTGGGTTTTTTACGATATCGGTGCTAAAACAATGTCAGTACCTAAATGGTGCCCGGTGTGAGGCACATAAATGACGACAAACTTGAAATTGAACAGTTAACAGATTAAAGTATAATTACCCTAAATAACAGATACAGCAAAATACATGTTGAGTTGGTATTCTAACGGGTCAGTCGACTACTCACCATTAGATAAAGCCAATAGTTGACTAGAGAGAGCTGTTTGCCTCCGCACGTTTACGTTTTTCCTGTAAAAACAGGAGTACATTAGCAGTTAACTAACTGCAGCAACATCAGCAGTTAGCAGAGTTGAGACCAGACAATATTCTCTCCATAAATATGATCCAGTTTCACCCAAATCACTGATAAAGTTGTAGATTGATTGACGGGTGAATGTCAGGATGTTATTGGTTGAAATCAGTTAGTTCATGCTGACGTAAGCACGCGTCACACATTTAGTTTCACAGGAAGACACAATGTTTGGATTTTAATATAAAAATACAAAGAAACTGAGTTTTTATAAATATATATTTTTTAATATAACTGAGGATTCAATTCAGTTGTATTTGTATGTCACCAATTCA
>NW_023339796.1:298733-301712 GCF_004916995.1 Morone saxatilis | reverse complement strand
AAGATATCTAGAGGCCCTCCTCCGTTCCGATAGTTTCCTCATGATGCCCTGAATCCCTTCTCCCTGGAGACAAATTCACACCCCCATCTCGGCGTCGGGTGCCAGCCAAGATATATGGCTTAACACACCACACACCCCACTATATACTTTGGCTTTTGTTCGGTCTTTTTGTTCTGTTCGCCGTTCTTCTCCGGCGCACAGGCCACTGTCGCTTCTGCGGTCGTTCCATTTGTTGGCTCTTCATTCCATCATCAGCCTCTAATCTTTCTGTCGCGCGAGAAGAGAGAGAGAGAGAAGAGAGCGCAACAGGGAGAGAGGAAGGAAAACACGCAGAACTGAGTAGAGAGTGAAGTCGAGGCTGAACGCCTGAGAGGAGTCAAGAGGGAAGAGGAGTTATTGATTGGAGTTTTCTACCTCCCAGAAGAAGAAGGAGGAAGAGGAGGAGGAGGAGGGGTCAGCGGAGAGGAGGAAGGGGGGAGGTTCTCCCTGAATGAAGGAAGAGCTCTGGGAGTCGTTTCCTCCCCGCCGCTATGGAGCGACGCGAGGAATGAGGGCGGATGGTGAGAGCAGGGAGCAGCAGCAGCAGTGGAGGAGGAGGTGCAGAGGCTGGAGGTGGAGGCGGAGGAGGAGGTGCAGGGGGAGCCGCGGCCGGAGCCGGGCGGCGCGGGAGGAGCCGGCAGCGCTCCCGGAGGAGGCGACTGTCGGCCAACTGCCCCGGCGCCGACAAGATGTCCCCCGGCATGAAGAAGGTGGAGTGCTTCTCGCCCATGCTGTGCCACTGCAAGGTGGCCTGCACCAACAGCACCATCTCACTCATGTTCGGCTGCAAGGTGGGTGCACGGGCCGACCGCGGCCCCGAGGGACTGGGAGGTCACGGCCGGGGGCAGGCGGTACTCTCGCTGTTGGGAGAGTTTCTGACTTCAGAGCGAATTATATCCGACTGTTAAAGTAATCAGTTACTGTCATTATTGATTGATCTGCCGCGTTCACCAATAATCGGTGCAAATAGTCTAAAAAGTCCAAACTGACGTCTTCAAATAGTTTATTTTGTCCAAATAAAGTCAGTTTACTGTAGAAGAAAAGCAAAAACTAACTGACTTTAACGATGAATCGATTATTGAAATCGTTAGTTATTAGAGATAATCAATATTGATTGTTTTTCAGCTGATAAGATAACCAATAATTATCTGTTTCTCGTGGCCGATAACGACAAGGTAACGGATTATTGTTGTGTTTTAAAGAGAAGTTGATCAGCTGCAGTTGTTACACTTACTGATGGTGAGAGGCTGAGCTGTAGTGAGCAAAGATCAATCAGCTGATAATCAATAACTCTGTTCTGATTACAACAGTTCTGACTCTTCAAATGTTCATTTATTTTAGTTCATTATAAAACTTCACAGACAGACTTTAATACAACATGAAGGATATCAATCGATTTATCGAGTAAATAAATCATTAATATCAACCAATAATTGATTATATACATTCCCAATAATCAGCCGGTAGTTTCTGCGCCAATAATTATCTTTCCGACAATCGACTGATCGATAATCGGCAGTGTTACACCTGCGTTCTCTCTGGTGTCCAGCAGGGGGCGACTCCACTCTGATAGTATTGAGGCTTATGGAGATTAATGAGCTCCGTAAACGAGTTCTCAGCTTGATGTCGTTGTTCTGCTCCGCGGCTTCATTACGATGGAAGGTTCTGTTCGGACGCCGGCGACCACGCGCTACCTCGTGAGTCGAACCAAAGTCCCCCCCCCATCGGAGAATCTTCAGTGGATGTAAACTGCTTTAAATGTTAAACTCTGAATACGTTGGAACTGACAGACGCCGGCGCTGATTAACTGACAGTGATCAGAACTTCCTGTTGGACTGATGATAGAAGGATCATTCTGGTCCTTTTAGATCTGAAGCTGAACACTGAACGACGCTGCTGCAGAGGCGTCGGACCACGCTGAAATATCAAAGACATAAACGGTGCCAGAGCAGGGATAAATCTGAAATATAGCAGAGCCTGTGTGGGCGAGACAGAGAAACACTGCAGGCAGTGAACACATCACTGCTGGATTCGAACCTTTAAATGGATGAGAATCTGAAGCAGCTGCTGTCACTGAGGGGGAAACCCTGTCGGCTCGCTCTCTGTTTACTGTGTGACCTGACGCGACACCATAGGTCGCCCCGGCCGCTCGTCTGCTCCGCTTCGCTGAACTGACCAATCGGGGGCTCCGAGTGCGGCAGCGCTGAGGCGTGATTGGCTGGCGGGGGGAGCGTCGGCGGCAGGCTGGCAGGCACGTGCATGTGTGGTCAACATGTGCTCTGCAGGGAGACACCGACTACCCAACAGCAGAGTCTCCATCATTATCAGAGTGAAGGGAGACCTGTGGGGAGCAGAGGGCAGCGCTCACTGCAGCTGTAACACCTCTGAATGATTCAGGGTGTTTTATGGAAACACATTTCTGCCAATGTGACAAATAAACAGGATTCTGTAAATCACTTTAATGAGAAACTCTCTGATTATCTTATTTTGAGATATTAATGAGAATGATTGAGAAAGTTCCTCAGAAGGACAGATTGTCTTGTGTGTCTCTGTGGTACGGACGCAACTTAGGAGTGATCCAGACGACTCGATCAGTCTGCTGTTATTGAGGGTTGTATTCTGCAGTGGTTCCCAACCTGAGGGTCCCGACCCCCTCTAAGGGTCGCCAAAGCTTCATTGAGGGTTGCGAGGTGTAAGAAACGTTTAAAACTCTCCACAGTAGGGATTTATCTCCACACTTTGTTCATTTCTGTGAAGAAAACTAAATGAAACTGTTATTTTTAAACAATATTATCATTTAAGATGTAAAGTTTGATCACAGTTTATATTATTATTATTATTGATCAGAGTGTACAGTGGCAGAGCTTCAGTCTCTGATCAGCAGCCTCGTCCTGCATCAGAAACCAATCAGCTGATCGATCAATGAGAATAAACAGTGAA
>NW_023339796.1:297675-298669 GCF_004916995.1 Morone saxatilis | reverse complement strand
AATACAGACAGAATGGATCAATATATCAGGAAAACTGACTGTGCAGTTCGAGTTAGAGTATTGGATTGATCTGCAGCCAGAAAATGAGCATTATTAGGTTCAAATATGTTTAACAGCCAACGATAGCTTCATTAATGTGAAGTGGACGGGGTCAGGATGGAACCAACAGGGTTCTGGATATGAGCAAATATCACAACACCGACCTTTTCCAGACGGTGTTTGAAGGGTTGACGGAGGGAGGTTGTGAGCGCCGGCGCTGGAAAACGTTATAAAAATTAGATGCGGAGAGACGAAATGTCTCCAGCAGCTGCAGATGTTCCACTTTCACCATGTGAGCAGAATATTTTCTGCATATAAATGTAGTTAGTGAGTTTTCAGTGGGTTGCATTCACAAACACACAGAACAGGTTCAGTCTTCACGGCCGTGTTGATTTCTACCAGATGTTGTGCTTGTGATGTCTCCTGGAAACAAACGTGTGTCAGTTTCTCTCCTGGAAAACATTCGTTGTGCCGTTCATCTGAAAATGAAAGAAATAGTTGAGTGAAAACTTAAAACGAGAGCTGGAGGTAGAAGGTTGAGGCCAGCTGCTGCTCGCTGTGTGAGAGTCGGAGAGTAACAGTTAGTGGAGTGAACTTCAGTAAGGATCAATGCTCCTGTCGGACGGCTCTGGACCTTTTCCCGCTTAAACCACGATCACTTACCAAAGACAAAATATAATTTTTTAAAAAAGTTTTTCAGTCAAACTAAAGTTTTTTTACGAGCCATAACTTTATTTCCCTGCTGACACCTGAGGGTCTGACTAACACCTGGAAGTATCATTACCATCCCATAATGTGTGATCGATATTTGTAGTTCCCTCCGCTCAGAGAGCTAACGTTACCCGAGAGATGGGCTGTACCGGTCGGGTCGTGGTGTTCAGAGGATCATTCAGTTTATTTCATTTATTGAGAACAGACACTGGACACCCAGCAGCCAATCAGAGTCCAGTATTCA
>NW_023339796.1:297409-297575 GCF_004916995.1 Morone saxatilis | reverse complement strand
GTATATATGTGTGTGTGTGTGTCAGGATCAATTCACCATCAGTTCAGGTCAATGCTGACCGACTGATCCTGATGATTTCCTTCAGGATGAAATGAGTTCATGAAGGAAATGTGATTTTCATGGACAGTAAATAATCACATGAACAGAGAGAGAGTGAGAGACAGAG
>NW_023339796.1:292762-297288 GCF_004916995.1 Morone saxatilis | reverse complement strand
AGAGAGAGAGAGAGAATATGAGACAAACAGATAAACAGACAGAAATTAAACTTTACTGGCATCAGAGGGACTTTTATTATTCTGACATATTTGTGATTATTGGAAGATTTAAGACCTTTTACAGTTTATACAGATAATCAGGAACAAACCGACTTCTCGTTAAACTCGTTAAACTCGTGCTGATCACTTTAAAATCACAGATATAAAACTATTCAGCCACAACTCCGTGTTTATCGGTGTTTCCTGTTTGTGACTAACGAGGATGCCAGTAAAGTCTCTGCCGAGAGAGAAGAAGAACAACTGGAGACAGAAAGACTCCCTCCTACCTTCATGGGGGAGATGTGGGCGTGGGTGACGTATCCGTGCACATTCTCGATCTGGGACAGGTTCTTCTCCGCTACCTGGACCAGCTCCGCTCCCCCCGCCTCCTCCGTGAGCTGGGGGGAGCTCTGGTCCTGGGGGGACGAGTCCTCATCGTGGTGCCTGTACTTCTGCAACAGGAAACACACCAACAGAAGAACGGTCAAACAACAGAGCTGGAGGCTGTGAACGCCCTGAGCGCTGTCTGACAGGCGGAGGTTCATTGTTCTTTCACTGGTTGAGTTACTGTATACAGAAATAACAAAATACAACTGGAGGGAGAAGATCAAATGAAATATTTAAACAAACTATTTACATGGAAGTTAAGTGGAACAACCTAACGGAGAGAAAAAGTGAGAGAGCAGATCAGAACCTGAAACGTTCGTGTGTCATACATACAGGACCTCCTCCTTCAGTGACAATAATAATCATTTTGTGTGTTTCTGTCCCAGACTCTGTGCTACTTTACTAACAGGACATCTTTGGTTTCGAGTGCCGGTGCTTCCACCTCGTCTCACCTTCATCTTTCATCTTCTACTGTCGGCCCAGAACCAACAGCAGAGACCCAACCTGCCTCGGCCACAAATACATGAAGGATAATTCTGTTTCAATCATCTGATCGGCTTATTTCTCTCGACAATCTGAGGTGACTCACAGTTGGAGCACTTCAGGTCTCGGAAATGAATGAAATGAAACTCTGCTGGTTGAATCATCCGGACAAAAGATGAACAACTGTAGGAAAACATCAGTTTCTTTGAGAAGAAGTCAAAAGTACGAGAAGCCTGTGGACATAAATACTGAAGGAGCATTTCAGTAAGAAACATCCAATCATACAGCTTCAAATTCTGTTGTGTGCTGGTCAAGTTAAGTGAATTTACTTTTGGGTAAATTGTGGATAATTTCTCCAACGAAGGCTCTCGGGGTGTAAAACAATCTCAAACAATATTGTATCGTAACATAAACAGACCCGGACCAATTGTAACCCGTGTACTGTGATACGTACGCCGATACGCAGCCAGACAGGACTTCCCTCTCGAAAGAGATGGCTGCTGAGACTCATGGGTAATGTAGTCTTTAGAGCCCTCCACCAAACTGCTGAATAATTACATCTGGTAGAACAGGAGAGTCCTGGTTTCTATGTTCAGTAACACTGAGGAGAACAACTGGAATACAGATGGATGAACTTCAGGAACCAGCGCCTGAACAGCACTACCAGAAGAAGACTCTGTAAGCTGTAATCATCCTTTACAGGATTGATGCTGATATTTCCCTCTGAGGCGACTCTGAGGATCCACATCAGTCTGCTGCAGCCTCACATCTCCATGAGTCAGAGTCTTACTCATCTGTTTTCTGGCTTTAAAAGGAGAGAGCTTCATGTTGACAGGTGACTGTCCTGAACCGCCGCGGTTACATAATGAGACTGACGGACACCTTCCAGTCCTGAGCTCTGCTTCACCGGACTGAGACGGGTTTGAGGGGATTAGCTGGATTAGTTTATTGATGAATCCATCGCAGGGAGTTAATCTCTGAAGCGTTTGATCACTGATAACAGGGTCCAACATTAACACCACAAACCAAAGCACCACATGCCACAAAGTTTTCTCAAAAGCCCCGAATCTTTTGAAATGATACCCAACCACAGGTCTGGAATAAAGTGGCAGCAAACCCACACAGTAGCTGTTAAACTGCAACCTGAGCTCCTCTGCACACCGAGTGTCTGACTGAAGGAACCAAACTACCCCTGTTAACACCAAAGAGGCTAACAACAGGAGCTTTCTCTGCTTACAGACACATGTGGGAGAGATCTTGCACTGCTGTTGATATGTGATGTGCTGACAGACTCTGGGAAACTGTTTATTTGCTGCCTCTCATGTAGTTTAATGGGGAAGTCTTTAAGGGCACAGCGGTCACTGCAACACAGGGAAATGCCAAACGGCGGGACATCCACGGCACTGGCTGCAAACACAAGGTTTTATTAAATGACTAAATTTTATTAAAACATATATTTTTGTTAAAACTAAATATCAGCATAAGTTACTCTGTGAGGACATTAAGGGCCGCTGACGATATATAATGATTAATAACACTTAACGGAGTCATTCTGGTCATTCGGAAACATTTATCCTGCTTTGCTTCAGTTTCGCTGTGAGACCTGCGGACGGATCAGTGAAACCCGGCGGCGCTGCTGTAAGAACCTCTCAACAAACTTCCAGCAGCGACTTCAAAGGAACGTTAATCTGCACGGGATTATCCTGCGTCTGATTGGCTGTGGGCCGGATCAGCTGGCAGGTTGGTAGTCCACACGTCTGACCTGCACCTGCGTTCAACCGACAGTCTCACAGCTGCAGCACAGAACTGCTCAGTCTGAGGAGTCCTGGTCCACGTTCCTACACAGACCGGACCCACAGCAGCACCGAGGCTCAACAGGGAACATCTGTAGTTTGTCTGAAGACACCAAAGCAGTGAAGCCGAGCTCTGGTTCAGCTCTGTTACCATGGCAACTTCACCGTACTCCTGCTGGATTGTGGGAAATAACTCGATATTTGACCTCAGGCACAGTTTGAAGAATAAACATCTTCAGACGAATCAAAAGGAGACAAATCTGATGGTGGATAATTAATAGATCACTTAGAATAATAATCACAAAATAATTGAAGTTAATATATTTTATTCACCATAGCAACATGTCGTCACGCAGGTTTGGTTTTGCCGTTCTGTCGGACGGTTTGTTTGTTTGAATGCAGCTTTAATCGTCAATTAACTTTTGTTTGTTTACTTTACGATGGACTTCTCAGACTGTTCACATTGCTCATTTCTTTAATAAAAAACAATCAATACATTAGTTGATAAAATCTCTGAAATCTTTGTTTAATTAAATAAATGTATTTAAACAAAACACTAAAAATACTACAAATAATACAAAAAGTTTTTTGCCATCCTGTAATATTGGTTTTTAATATCCAGCCTGCTGTGTAAACACACACACATCCATAGGAAGTAAAATGTGACGTTAGATACAGGGCGGAGGTCAGATGAATGGTTCAGAAAGACTGCAATCGTGGCTCCAAGACAGAACTATCGGGAAGAGAAATGTGGACCAGGAAGACTCCTCTTCCACTAAACTACCTCAGGGAGCGGTTTCAGGATTCAACAACAGTCAACAATCAGGAATCTTCTGAACAGGAATAAAGCTGCGTCGTGTCTGTAGCTGAACAGGGTCGGCTGCTGTACAGCAGGGAGAGTTTCTGAGGATGTACGAGCTGTAGAAAGTCTGAGAAACAGAGCTGTAGATTGATCATATAGCAGTATCTTGGTTTGGAGTTAATCGGGTTTCTCTCCCATGAGCACAAGTTAATACCATTTAACAAAAAGAATAAAAGTTCACTCTCTCCAGTTCAGTAACCAATTATCTCAATACTGCAAATTTAATTTAAAATTCTTTAAGGTTTTGAGAAACACAAACTAAATCTCCTTCAGCTCCTTCGGTCTGTGCTGGAGGTTGTTTTTATGTTGTGTAAACTGGGTGAAGTGACCCTCTGAGGTCTAAATCACTCCGTCTCTTCTGCTTTTTGTTTGTCTTCGGAGGGAAGACATCACTTCCACTTTGACAGCGCAGTCTGTACTGAGCCAACAAACCGCGTGAAGGGCAACATCTCCATTCATCAGGCGGAGAGGCGGAGAGCTGCCAGCCGACTGATTGAACATTTGGTTAATTCATGAAGCCGGCGGCAGCTGCCGGAGAGGCGGCCGACAGCAGATACCGAGGTGTGATCTGAACAAACACTCTGGTTCCAGGTTAACACGGTGATCCAATCACAAGTGGACAGCTTTCAGTGCAGGTGTGAAGACGCACTGAGATGTGTTCGCTCAGACCGCGTTCGGAGGTGGACACATTATCTGAACACTGAATACATGAATGTGTCCATGTTGGACAATTAGCATAATTAACATTAACAACAACCTATAGGGACAATATTTCAACTCAAGGTGATTTGAGTTATTTATGTCATTAATACATTAATACAAGTCTGTTAATTACTGAACAGAAACCAATGACACTCAGCTTTATTGATTATAAAATGCAGCTATGTATTAATCATTCAGCATCCTCATTAACCCTCAAAACCACTGAAATATTGTCCACATACCTGATTATTAATACTAAT
>NW_023339796.1:291880-292684 GCF_004916995.1 Morone saxatilis | reverse complement strand
TGCAGTTTTCTAAAGTCTTGAGGTCACAACAGAACCGACCCATAACCGCACTGTGGAACGGTTCTTTATATTTCTAGGTATGAAATACTGTTTAAGTATCAACTAAAAAACCTTTTTTAGGGCTAAAAAACGTTTCAGAAGATATTTTCTACATCAGGTTCATGATAAACAGTGTTGGTTAAAGCTCCTCAACCTTCTTCGTGCATTGTGTGTAAGAAACACAGCCGACAGTCTGAACGTTCACACTGCAGCAGATATTCTGGGAAACGTTCGAGGGTGACGCAACACCAACGGACTACTCCTGAATAAAACATGTTACATGATAACTCACGGTTGAAATGTTTTCAGCAAAGGTAAAAAGATTTTTCACACTGGATAAACCACATTTTAATTTCTTACACGTCACACAGGAAATATGTGTCGAGCTGTGAAGGGAAATTTAAATGAAGACAAAAACAAAAGGAGGATAAAATACAGGAATCTAACTTCACAAAGACAAAAAGCTCCACTCATCATCCGTCCATCTTACAAACACAGCAAGACTCATTAAAGCTTCCTGACCTCTCAAAACTTCAAAAATATGCTGAAATATTAAACATACAATGTGTAATTTCTGCCCCTAGAGGCTTCACCAGCTTCTCCCGGTTAGGATTCCTTCAGTGTTCATGGTTCAGGAGGTTTCTACCGGGAGCCCAATTATCCACAGAGGTCTCCTCCTCTCCAAAACAAACAGACCTGCTGATTAAAACCACTAAACACACTGAATAAAGCAGTTCCACCTTAAACACACTGAATAAAGCAGTT
>NW_023339796.1:288401-291780 GCF_004916995.1 Morone saxatilis | reverse complement strand
ATTATAGATTAACAGCCGATCACGGTGGAGGGAGTCTCACATTGTTCCGCAGTAACAGAGTGAGAGAGGGAAGGCCGACACTCGTTGAAGACGGTGTGTTAGAAGAAATCACACATTTCTTCTAACACCTTCTGACCAGCTCCGGATCCGTGTGCTCATTTGATAGAATAATCTTTAGCCTCGAGAACCCGGCGCGGTTCAGGCTGCGGTCACAACACCACGATGCTAAAACCTCCTCGTTGTGCTACAGGAGGAGGGGGGACGGTCTCTGGTGGGAACAGCATGTTCACAGACACCAAAAATATCTCCAGTCTCAGACAGAATACCGTCCCGATCAGACAGAAACTACACGAGCGCCAAAACGGTTGATCCAGAAACAACCAGTTCTTAATCACACGCACTTATCTGGCTCTTTGATCCGGGCAGTTTAAGCTCTTTTCATGTCATCAGACAACAGGACGGAGGGTTGATCACTTTCCCCGCTGCTTCTTTCGAGGTTAAATAAAAATAAATAACACTACATGAGGAACAGCATCAGTCCATAAACACGGGTGGACGTTTCTACTGAATCAGAATCAAGTTGTATTTGGATACGGATAGGGACAGATAACCCCGAGTATAGTGAACCACCAACACTGAGCTGTTAAACAGGTGAGAGAAGAACACCTGGATCAGTCAGCAGACTGTTCTGAAATGTACAGACAGTATTAGTCTGCTGTTGACAGGACCGGCGCTTGTGTTAATCACATGCTGTCAATCACTCCACTGGAGGAAGTCTGACTCATTTCTATACTGAAGGTTTTCTGAGATTTATCTGAGGCTGGTTTTCCTCCAGTAACACCAGTACTGCAAAGGAACTGGGTTTCTCACACGATCCAGCACACAGAACCGGTTCATTTAGCTGAACTTGGACATTAAGCGGATCATCAGGAGGCTGAATGTGAATTCAGTTTATTAAGACACGAAAACATGATTCAAAAGTTGCAGCAGCAGGTTCGTCTCAAAGATTTACATTAAAAACGTCAACCACCATCTCGGAAGCTGAACTTCGAGAAGACGTCAAGTCCTTCAGATATGGACATTAGAAGATCTGCAGCTCTGATGAAGAGGATACAACGCTTTGATCTGAGGATCCGTTAGTTTGGTTTGATGGTGGTCGGTGGTTCCATCCTGACGGTCACAAAGCTTCACAGACCTTCTTGGTTTTAAGAGGTTTCAGTAAATTTATGTCTCAACTTTCATTTGTTCATTTCTGTGAAGAAAACATATTTTTAAGGTGTATGTTATTATTTAAGATGTAAAGTTTAAAGACACTTCAATCAGTCTGCTGTTATAAGGATTGTATACTGCGGTGGTTCCTGAGGGCCCGGACCCCCACTGAACTGACTGTTGTACAGTTTGAATCGTCGCCTGCAGCATTTATCCACAACGACGGCTTTAATTACTGATTTAATTACTGGAGGATTACACTCCTGTCAGAGTCACAGATTACACTGCAGGAGTGGAGCTGACCTCCAACCACGTCGACTGGCGGTAAGAAGGAGTAGCTGGATGATCCTCCAACATTAAAGACTCTCAGTAGTGACCCAGTGCTCTTACGGATTTTACATAAATCTATCAAACATATATTTATACGTTTATGTTTTAGTGAAACTATAAATGGGACCGGACGCAGGACGTCGAGAGGTCGGGGTCGACTTCCTTTCGCTCTGTACGGTGGAGAACGGCAGAGTGACGCAACAAAACCGTCTCTCCAGGAACACTGTTACTATTATCATTATTATTATTACTATTATTATTGTTATTATCATTATTACTATTATTACTATTATCATTGTTATTATTGTTATTATTGTTATTATTATTATTATCATTATTATTATTATTATTATTGAACAGTGACTGAGGACTTCTGTAGTGGACTGGTTAATGGTTTAATGGTTTAATGGTTTTTATTTTTCATCCATGGTCGGTTCCTTTATTCAATTATATTCAAAAGAACACATTTAAAAGAAAATGCAGCTTTAGTAAAGTAAAGTAGAGCTGCGTCCTGCAACCACGTGTTCAATAAGTTGATCATTTATAACGTCACACATCCTCCGGCTGCTTCATCAACTGCTCAGGTGACTTCCAGGTAACAACGTCCCCCGTCTACAAACATACACGACAGAGTCTGAATGCTGTATGAGCACAGAGCGGCAGATGGAGGAGCATCAGGAGGCTGCAGGCCAACTGAGCCGTCACGACGCTCCGAGGAAAACAACCACAAACACAAAGAAGCCCAGGATTACTGACTGAGAGCAGGAAGTGAGTGAAACAGTGTCCAGTCGCTGCGTAGGCTGAGCCCACACAGGCTGAATGTGTGCGTCTGCACTGAGAGCGCCCGCAGGTACAAAGATAAAAGCTGCACTCTGCCGCCTGCACGTTATTCGGAAGTGTTGGTATTAAAATTTAAACAGCGCGGAGAGAAAGGCGGCGATGTGGACGACGCTGCGATCGTCCTGTAAACACATCGCAGGTTGAATCGCTGCAGCGGCTGCGTGTCAGAGTGTCCTTGAGCCAGACACTGAGCCCACTCTCTGTGGACGAGACGCACAAATGGAAGTGTGGATGTAGGAGGCAGCAGGGAGGTTTCCAGTGATGACACTGTCTGACTAAAGAGAGCTGCCTCCTCCTCCTCCTCGTTTCTGAGAGCTGTCGAGGAGGAGGAGGAGGAGGAGCCACAACTCTTCCGTCCTCTCCTGTCCTGCGTCAGGTCCCTGCAGTCTGGGTTGTTGTTCTGTCTGCCTCAGATTCAGCCTGTCAGGTTTGCCGACGGTCCCTGCTCTCTCTCACGCTGCTAAGCGAATCCTCTCGGTCACCCCAGCACCAGGTTTAATCCCGCTCCACGGAAGGCCTCCTCATCTCCGGTCTTTTTCCAATTCAACGCCCGTGCCGGGCGTTGACGACGCGCGGCTTTACCGGCCGCGCGCTCGTAACTGAGAAGGCGCGCGGCGGGCACCCAAGGAGACCTCGGGCGTCTCGCCGCTCCCTCTCCTGCACCGGCAGTCTGGTCACCGCTCCACCAGCTCCTCCCGTGGGCTGCAGCTCGCCTTTTGTTCTTGTTGTCTGTGAGGCAACCGGCCCGGGGCCGGACACAAGGCTGGAGGAGTGAGAGGCCCCCTCCCATCGTGCTGCTCTCAGCCAGCCCGAGTAGACCAGCCGCTGCAGCAGGAGCGAGAGGAGGGAGAGAGCAAAGCCTCACTTCACAGCAAGCAGCAGCAACAGCAGAGCTCAACTCTGTGTGGTACGCCAACAAGGATGGCCGCCGCATCATGGGCACCTGAGGAGAAAACCAACGCTCACCCGCCGCCTACTGGTAGGTCACCCACAACAAGCC
>NW_023339796.1:286143-288376 GCF_004916995.1 Morone saxatilis | reverse complement strand
AGCCCCCCCACCCATACAAATACATCTTCATGAAGGTGAGGAGGTGGGGGGGAGGTGCTGTAGCGTGTGTGTGCGTTGGGCCTGTACATACGATCGTACACTGACTGTGTGTGTTGTTGTAAACGTATCGACCTGCTGTGGACTGTGACTGCTGCTGCTGCTCTAGCTGCTGCCCTGCTGGAGGACGAGAGATGTAGGAAAAGTTGCAACAGGAGCTGCTGCTGCTGCTGCTGCCGCCGCCGCTGCTGCGTCATGTGGTGGATCAGGATTCATGCAGAAACCTTCACATCTGGTTCAGTTCTTCACCGCAGATCCAGAAACGCCCTCGTCCACGACCCCGTTTCTGTAGCGGTTTATTCTGTAACGAGGGACGAGCCTGAGGACGGCGTGCGTTAGTCGGAGGTGATTTGTCGGCGGTGGCTGCGAGCAGGTTGTCAGATCTGAACAGGAGATCAGTCAGTGTGTCGTTCAGGACTCGCTGTGATTGTTCCAGAGCTTTCAGCAGCAGAGGAATCTCCTCCGCCGTGTGTGCTGGTGTCAGGTGTGTGCGGCCGGGGGATCCTGTCACACCTGTGCAGCTTTTTATAAGTGTGTGTGAGCGAGGCAGCGTGTTGATGTGCAGAGATTTACCTGCATAAACAGCAGCATCATGTTCTGTGCAGATGTGAGGAACCCCTGCAGTAGCACATGCCTTCCCCGGCGTTGCCTAGCAACCTCCAGGCTCCTGACACGCAGCAGTACCCCACCGCCTCCCCGCTTACTGCCTCAAACACACAGTTAACATACACACACACACACAGTGTAGGTTTCCACTGAACGACATTCATCACTGCTGGTTCTGGTTCTGTTTGTTCCTCACTGTATCGGATTTAAATCAACATGTAAAACTTGAATCTCTCTGTAATCAAGTTAATATACAGCAGTCTGAGTGTTTACTTGTTGAGCTGCAGTGGAGGGAGATTTAAAGAGGTTCTCCACCTTAAAACAAGGTTTTTGAGCTGTGACTGAATTATATGACTGTACTGAAACACATCAGTGCTGCTGTTAATATTCACATTGTTATCAGATCAGCATTTCATTGGTTGGAAATGAACTGGCCCTGTACTGCTGTAAATCCTCCTTTATGTTGTGAGTCAACTTAACTTCCTCCAATCAGAGTAGGACGGCCCACCTTTTACCAACAGTGAACGTGTTTGTGAACACAGTCTGACAGCAGCTGCTAGTGTACCTCTGTTAGCTCTGTTAGCTCTGACTACCAGCTTGCTGTTCCTGCTACGCTGCTGTGGTCAGTCTGTAAATCAGTCTGTAATAACAGCGGGACAGACGACCTTAGAAGAGAGCGTTGGTGAGTTTTATCCACAAAACCAAGTTCAGTGATCTCTGCAGCACTTTTTAGTAGTTTTGTAGTCAAATTGTAATTTTTTCTGTGCTCATAAATTAAACATTTATCTTTGTTATAATCACCAGTTTTCACTTTATAATACAGAATATAATACAGAAGCTACTGCGACAGAATCTTTTAAATCTTTATTTAAAGATCCAGTTACGTCCACAGGCTTCTTGTACCTTTGAAGACATTGAATGACACAGTGGTCCAACTTCTGTCCAGATGACTCTGAGAACATTAACTGGACTTGTACTGGGTCTGGGTCTTGTAATTATCTTAAACTGGTGTGTAAACTGTCCCGTGTTGTTGGAGCGAGGTGCTGACGCTGGCAGGGTTCCTGTGTATCCCAGCACAGAGGCTGCAGAGCTCAGATTCATGACTGTAATCTGTCTGGTGTTCTGTCAGTCGTAGCTGGTGTCGACATCGCTGCTCCTCCACCTGCAGCCCGCCGCGGGTTAATGACCCGTGAAACAGCTCGCCGTCAGCCCGGAGAGAACGAGCTTAAGATCTGCAGATGGCGTCTGATCAGTGTTTCAGACAATCTGTTATTATATATATTTAAGCTGCAGCTTCAAAACCGTTTCATTAGTTCCTTAAAGTTTCCAATAACGAGGTTCCTGTTGTCGCTCATGAAGGTTTAATCTTTAATCATAAATTGTGGGTTGATAATAATAACAGTAAAGTTTATTTATATGTCTGAGAGTGGTCTAAAAGCTACAGTTAGCCTTCAGGGGGATCTACCAGGATGTAAATAGTTTCTGAGACTTCCTGTTTATTCTGAAGGCTGCTGGAAACTGTCCCCTCCTCTTCTCACTGATTCATTTTCCCTTTCCGGGCAAAGTGCAG
>NW_023339796.1:274429-286111 GCF_004916995.1 Morone saxatilis | reverse complement strand
AATAACAGTAAAGTTTATTTATATGTCTGAGAGTGGTCTAAAAGCTACAGTTAGCCTTCAGGGGGATCTACCAGGATGTAAATAGTTTCTGTGACTTCCTGTTTATTCTTTGAAGGCTGCTGGAAACTGTCCCCTCCTCTTCTCACTGATCTCATTCACTTTCCAGGCAAAGTGCAGTTCATCTCCAAGAGCCTAATGTGTAACGCCTTTGGCCTTTTGGAGTTTCCTTAGAAGAAGAATGAATGTGCAGGTTGGTCAGGTTAACCTCAAAGTCCACCAAGAAGTAGATCTGTCTGTTTACTTTCAGTCCGACTCAGAGACAAAATGTTTGACAGGATTCATTTAAAAATCTGTTATTATTTATTAATATTACAATTATTTTATTACAACTTGAGACTTACTTTGATGGTTGTATTTTCTATTAGTAATAACACTGACAAACTTCATTGGAAGAGAAAAGAAAGGTGAACAAAATTACTCGCACAGTTTAACCTCCTAATAAAGTGCTTCAGATCAGTTTATTATTTAAGATCTAAACAGGATGAGGGCACCGTGAAGAGCTGAACACAGTCTATATTCACTGAGCCTTCACTGTAATCTATAAACAGCCTCGTCCTGCATCAGAAAAGTTAAATAACTTATAGAACAATGAGAATAAAATACATTTCAATACGTAATACAGAATAAAGTCCCTAAAATTGTCAGGAAAAACTCTTATTAGGAAATTCTGATCAAAATTCCTCCAGTTGACTTGTTTTCCTCAAACTTCCTGCAGTGATTGTTTTCACTGTTTGGGTTCATTGTTCAGTTTATCAGCTGTTCTCTTCTGTTACTGTTGAAAATAATATGAAATATTCATTAAATGTCTGATAGAAAAGGGCTCCCTTAAGGAAAAAGGTTGGGAACCAGTGGTTTAGATCGTCTGGATAAACTGTTGGTCTGAATTTGGTGCCTTCAACGTTATCACTGCAAAAATAAGATGCAAGTAGTGATAAACAGAATTTTTTGTGTTCCCCACAGATCAGATTTTGTAGCTCCTGCTGCATAAATTTGCACATTAATGAGGAAAACGGAAAAATACTTTAGTAAATCCAGCACAGCTCCTCCATGTTGTAAGACATTAACTGTATCCTAGTACCACCCACGTTAACAATATAATGGCATTTAAAATCATTACTGACCCCGTTAGGTTGTGTCTGCATTGTAAATCTGTTGACAGTGATGGGAGCGGTGTTGACCTGTGTGGCCTGTAGGTGGAGCTGCAGATGCACAGCAGCAGAATTTGGGCAGTAATCCTAATCTTCAGCAGATCCTCAGTGCTGCCCCTCTCAGTGTGTGGAGTCAGATTTTAGCTGAAAGCACTGGCTGTGTTGACGAGGACAGACTCTTTAAACTGGGAATGTTCAGCACAGTTTGTCGTATTGATTGATGCTGCGTTTGAGTTCCTGTTGTCATGTGGGTCAGTTTACAGATTCCTGCACATTTAACACTCGGGGTTGATTGTGATTGAGCCTGCGGGCTGAACGCAGTAACAGTAACCTACTTTATTGTTCGGATGACAGAAAATACATCAAAACCAATGCAAGCGTGTAGGACATGGGTTAGTCGTCCATTGTGAGTAAAGACGAGGCGTTTAGGGACTGGAACTGGAGCAGTGATGGTCTGTGTTGCATCCAGATGAAATGATGATGGGTCAGTGTATCTGTGGATGCAGGAGAGGGAAAGATCTGGAAACGCTCCTCCCACCAAACCCCGGCTCTCCTCCTGGATTTTAAATCCACTTATGAAATCTGTCCAACTGCACAGCGCCCGTTTTCAACACTAGTATGTGGGTTATTTCGGGGGATATTCTATGTTGTATAAATTATTTTCCCATTCATAATTTACTGAACGTAAAGGCTGGAATACTATTATTCTCTACAGTCCACAGCACCGTCGCCTCAGCTGGCGAAGTAAATCCTCTTGGTACTTCTGTGACCAATAGTACCAATCAGCCCAACCAGAAATTGATTATTGAAGCTCATATTGAGATTTGGGACATTTCCGGTTCAGTTTGATTTGAGATATTTCAGTTACAGTGAAATTTTGCTTGGATATGAAATGCAATTACATTCTTTTTTCAATTTAGTTTAATTTGTACAGCGTCAAATCATAACAGAATTATCTCAGGACACTTTTCAAATAGAGCCGGTCTAACCTGTACGTTTAAACACTTACATTTGTGGGTAAGGGTTTGTAGAAGCTACTAATCCAGAAACATATTGTTACTGAAGGTACATATTGGCCCCAGTATTGAAGTATTTTAAGTAGTACCCAGTCCTATTCCCCAGAGGATGAACCCTCCTTGATTTTAACAACCTCATGGCTTTATGGTCTTTCTCCTCCACTGGGGGTAACAACAAAAAATATTTATTTATTGTTTACTTCAATCAATGCATCCATCCATACTGTCAGTTTGGGGTCTGGTGGTTCGTGTTTCTAGTTAGTGCTGAATGTCTTTAACCTTCAAGTACATCCTATAGTTTTATTTTTAAACTATCATCAATTTTACTTCATATTTAGCTTCTCTTATGTTACAATCTGGTTAAAAACCCATCAGGAACATCACCAGCAGCTCGTGGTTCAGTCCTGAACAGCCTCTGAGGTCTGTCAGGTTTTTATCTCGAGCAGAGAATATCTAAAAGAAAGCTGCAGCTCTCAGCCTGCCTGCCGCTAACCGGGAGTCCTCGTCGCACCCCCCCCGGTTGCTGACGCTGACATGCACGTCGCTGTGTCTGAATCCGGGGGCGACATCGATTATTCATGCAGTGAGTGGAGCCAGCCCCCCTCGTGCTGACATGTGCCACGCTCACTGAAGCCGATTAATTGGCAGGAGAATGGGAGAAGAAGAGAGGGAGGGTGTCACAGAGAAAGAGCAACTGAAGAGGGAGGGGTGACGTGAGAAAGAAAAGAGGGAGTGTTATTGTGCTTTGGAGGTGGAGGGAGGTGGTGGAGCCTGAGTAACAGGATTGAGTTTGGATCTGTTGCTGTCGCACCGCACAGACCGAACAAGCCTGTCCGGATCTGAAGGAGCCATCCATAATTTATTATTTCACCTCCTCCAATTGGGAATCTCCTCCAGGACGATGACCACACATTACCCCCGGCAGGAGTTCACATCCAAGGCCATGAACGGAGCTGAGAAGAAGCTTCCACGGGTCAACATCAACCTGCAGGAGTCCATCGCCCACCTGCATCCGCTCCAGAGGCAGCACGCCATCGAGCTCCACCGACAGCAGCAGCAGCAGCAGCAGCAGCAGCAGCCAAAGTGTCCGCAGGTGCAGGCGTCTCTGTCGACGTTCACCACCTGCACCGTGCCGGCGTCCTGCCGAGCTCGCAGTCGTTTCCTCAACCTGCGAGACAGCGTCAAGAAAAGCCCGACCAAGAGTACCGCTAAAGTGGTCGGCAGCAGCCTCGCAGCAAGCAGACCGGAAATACCCTGGGTACCGTTCTCTTTCAGTAAGGTACTTCAACATTGTTCTGTTTGAAGTTGGAAGAACAAAAGCTCTACCGCTTTTTAGAGGTTAATTGAAGAGTCGCTGACCGAGCCGGTTTGAAAAAGTACTCATGTTTGTGGCTCCAAGTACTCGTAGCACTGAGTTGTACTAAAGAGTACCAAAGGTTGGCATTGAATGTCGGGTCAGATTTGTAATGTTGTGCTTTATCTTTGATCAGAGTAGTTTCAGACTTTAGTCAAAATGTTGCCAGGTTTAGACTTTTTGTGTGGCTGCTTGTGTCCAGACAACATTTAACACTTTAGCTTCTTTTGTTAATAAAAGGAATGCGTAAAAAAACTTGTATTTGTTAAAGTCAGGGTTTGAGAAAGAACCCAAACACCAACTCTTGGTCACTTAATGCTCTGAATGTTCTTTATTTACAACAATTGATCGACAGTGTGTTGGATCTTGGTTTTTGATCCGCTCAGTAAGACTTTTAAGTGTGAAAGAACTTTGTTACTGTTCAGAACCAGACTGATCAAAGTGCTGCTTTGCTGAAACTCAGGAATTGTATCGACACTAGTATTAAAACCTTGGTTGTTGTCTTGCTTTTGTGACCCTTGACCCTTGAACTTGTCGTGTTGTTGGTGACCGAGCAGCTGAGGGTCGTTCTGCTGCAGAACTCAAGTAGTAAAATTATAAATGACTGAAATGAGAAAGTGTTTTCCGAGCTAGCTGCACATGTACAGTTTTGTGGTGGGAGTGTGTGAGAGCTGTCGGAGTCAGATTGAGCTACTACACTGTGTGAGTTCATGGAGAATCAGTACAGACTGTCCATGTGCTGCCATGACATCTGTTGTGTCCCTGCAGCTGAAACCTAGAACCTCATCTTTCTGTTTCAGCATTTAAACTCGTCTTCGTCCATCAAACAACTTCTCTTTCGATTGTGTTTCGATCTTTAACTGTTTCACACTCGTTTTATAGCCGTTTTTATCTCAGTCGACTTACACGAACTACAGTAGAGTGCACGATGTACACACTAATTAACATTCGATTGATTTGGTTAAGTCTGCAATCAACGATTATTTCCATGTTAGATTAATGTGTTGATTCGAGCCAGACCGGTAAATCAGCTGATGTTAGCCTTTCACATTTAAATTCTTATTGGCACAAATGTCAGCGCATAAATTGAAATACAAATATATTCTTGTGGTAATATTGTTAAAGAACTAATTAATTAAATCCCTGTCAGTAATGTTTGTTATGTTGAAAATGTATCAGCTGATATATTGTCATCCAATATTGATATCATTATAAGCATAAAATGTTTATTTTTGTATCAGTCTGTAATATTTCAGAAAAAGGAGAAAAATGTCCATCACAACCAACCAAAGATTCACTTTACCCTCACTTTAGAGAGTTTTTTTCCTCAATAATTGACTTGGATCAGTTATCAAAACTGTTGCTGATTGACTAATTGATTAATTGACTAATAGTTTCAGAAAGAGTTCTACAGCGTTGAGGGTCTTTTCCACCACAAGCTCGCTGCGATCCAGTCCGTACAGGAGCGCTCACTCTTGTTAAATTAAAACATAAACTCCGTCCTGCGTGTGTTGCTGCATTCGTCACACCGGTTTGTGTTCTTTGGGAGCAATTAAGCCCCATTGTCAGCGGCTTTCCGAGCGGCGCTCCAGAAGTAGGGCTGGCGGATCAATGCGGTCGATGTGCGGGGGCTAATTTTAGCGGCTGTTGGTTTTCCATGGGCTCCAAGTTCTGCTGCTGCAGCACAACAATTAAGCCTCTTCGAAACAGAGCGACACTTCCTGCCAGCGGCTTCACGAGGTCCTGCTCTTGCATAATAGAGGTCACAGTGTTGAAGGCCGCCTCACACTCACTTCTCTTTATTACACTTTTACATGTAAGCCAGGGGTTTAAAAGGTAGATTGGTGTGTAAAGGTACAGTCTGATAGATACAGAGCTCGGTTACATCATGCACGAGTGTTTAAAAGATAAACTGGTACCAAAGTAAGAATTAGGAAATGGTGTTTGCTTACCGTCACAGGTTGATTGATTTTGATACCTGACGGCTGCCTGAACAAAAGTAATCATAAAAGAGTAAAAGAAACGTAAATGTCGGTCACAACCCACACTGTTAATATAATAATACTAATACATTGACATTAGATTGATTTTAATTAATCTCTGCTGCTAATACCTGCCTGGTACCACGGCAGTAAATGATTCATTTTAGGGTTCACGTGAACATACAATCTCAGATTATTCTGAAAGCTCCGATATACCCAACATAATAAAACCAAACTAACTAAAGATGTGGCTCATTGGCAGTAAATGAACACCAGTGCTCTGACTCTGAGCTGTTCACTGATGTGAACACTCACAGGTCGGAAACATTGGGATCTTTCCCATCACTACCTTTGATTAGTTCTGCTCATTTGGGTTCACAGTGTGCTGAATTTTACATCCTAGAGGGGCGCTAACGGGACTACTTTGTGTTTCAGTGAGGTTTCACAGATGTTGGGTGGTAGTGACATAAATAAGCCAACAGAGTTAAATGTATAATCATTAAACATTAAACATCATTAAACAGTGTATAAACTGTAGAGCTGTGTTCTATATGGAGCTGATTAAATATAATATTCAGAGTTATTATTGAGACTCGTAGAATTTCACTGGTATCGACTGATTCCTTTATACTGGTTCTTCTAAGTTTTGACACTAAGATTTAAATTTTTACTACAAATGTACTTCAGTTCCAAATGTCTGCTTGATTACTAATAATCAATATCCGTATTGGCCCTGAAGAAAAGTGATGTAAAGCAGTGGAAAAATATTAAGTCTGATTGTTAAAATGATAAAAACACAGAATACAGACAGAGAATNNNNAGAATGGATCAATATATCAGGAAAACTCATCCCTGATCAATATTCACAGGAAATAATCAAACTTCCTGCAGTGATTGAGTTGACTCTCTACTGTTATTGTTTATAATATAAAATATCCTTAAAATATGTCACCGTCAGGAGTGCCTTAAAGGAAAAGGTTGCTGTAACCCACGAGGCAACAGTATCCGGCCGTGTAATGACATAATGTAAAACCAGATGATAGAATAGTGCAAACAGCAGATCTGCCACTGTAACATATTGCTGGGGCAGTTGTGAAAGTGTGACCTTTGACCTTCGTGCTGATGTCACTGCTGGCTGTCAGGGGTTAATACTCTCTGCTGCTCTTCAATAATCACAAAAAGGACATCCACCCCCCCGCTGAGACTGTACCGAGGGAGCGGGGATTTAACACGCACACACACAGGTCAGATAGTGCGGCTTTAATCTCCTCCGAGCAGCAGATGGGAGCAGAGTTTGTCACATCAGGATTGTCCAAAAAGCAGAAGTGTCAGGTAACCTGTCCATCACAGAGCGCCGTCCTGCGATTGGCCGAGCTCTCCGACCACCCTGTGTGTCAAACTCCGCCCCGCTGGCTCCTCGACATGATAAAAACAAACCTGTCAGTCACCATGGACACTCATACATCCTCCTCCTCCATCCTCCATCCTCCTGCTGTTCATCTGTGCTGCACTGTGTTTGTCTAACCTTTGACCCCTCACCATGCTATTGTTCAGCAGGCCGAGGCCACCCCGCCCTCCTCTCCCATAATCCCTGTGATCCCGGTCTCGCCAATCGCAGCCGAGACCACCATCATCCCTCCGACGTCACAGGTTTCTTTTTATTTTGTTGTTGTTGTTTATTTTCCTCCACCTGTCCTCCTCTGCTCCGTCCGCCTGTTGGTTTCTCTCTCCATGTGTTTGTCTGCTCACCGTCCGGCTCCGTGTCTGCTGCCGTCCAGCTGTGGCTCCGATGAAGTGAGCAGATTAGAGATAGGAACAGTGGGAGAAATGCCACACTTCCCCCCACATGACTTTTAAGAGCCCATCTGGCTCCTCCCGGGCAGAAAGTGAGCGAGCGATCGAGGCAGAAACAGAATGAGTGAGTGAGTGAGCGAGGGCACAGATTGAGTTCAAAGCTAGAAGGAGCAGAAGGAGCAGAACCGCCGTCCTTCAGGACTTTGATTTGATTGATTTAGGCTTCATGCTTCAGCATTGTATCTTCTGCAGTGTGAAATGCCACCATGTACGTACCGCAGCGCTCTGTCCGCACTAATCTCTGCTTCCTGTTTTATCCTCAGTTGGTCTGTGATGTGTTTTATTTGCTGCACGGCGGACAGCTTGGGTCCAGTGTGTGCTGTGTTTGCAGGGGTGGAGCTCTGTGGGAGGGTGCTCAGGTTTTGTGGCTGGATGTTGATGGGGGGTGTATTTGTTTTTTGGTTTCCTCTGACACTGTCTTCTCTCCTCAGGCCAACCCTCCCCCTGTGGTGGTCAACACAGACAGCCTGGACACGCCTCCATATGTGAGTTCATCACCTGCGCTTTGGTCGTTCATTTAGTTTCCTTTTCATGTTTTAGGGGCAGAGTTTGTTGTGTTACTGCTCTAAAGCCTCGTTCACACTACACTTCCTGTCTGTGACCAGCAGTAATCCCAGAGTCTGTCAGACAACATCAGGAGTCATTAATAACAAACATCATGTTCAATTAGGAACGTAGTTTAATAGTAGTATCGTCTTTAACATTGTGTCTCCGCTACAGAAACTCTAGGTAACTGCTAAAGTCTGATAAGGTTGTCTGACAGTATTAGTTTGATTAATGCTTTAATAATGTGAGTATTGATAACTGATGCCTGCTGATCAGGATCATTAGCAGCTAATTGGACTCAGTTGCCCTTTATGTGCCTGTTTTCAAACTACGTTCCTAATTAAATCTGATGTGCTTGTTATTAATTAAAGTGCATAAAGTTGTATTTGTCTTTTAACAGTGTTTTTAGGAAGGATCAGTATTGATTACGCTGTAAAATCAACCCGTCATGGAACTAATACTGATTCTCCTTCATATCATTTGTACTCTTTTTGCCAATATGGACGTAAAATAGCTCTAAAATTAAATAACTGTTGAATTGATTTCTCACCCGCTGTGAGACCGTCAGTCTTCAGTTTTATTGGCTGCTTTTATCAGAATGTGGATAAAGTTCGATCAGAGACAGCCGACAGGGACAGACGGAGATGTACATATATCTGTGCGTAGATGAAGTGAAGGACACGTCCTCGTCTCTGACTGTCCTTGCGGGACTCGTTCCTGGCGTCAGACCGGCCTAAATGAGACTGAACAGCTGGCTGGCCTCTGATTGGCTCTGTGATGCTCGAGATGTTGGCGGCTGTCGGCGAGATCCCGCTTTATCTCTGCCAGCTTAATTTGCAGAAGAGCGAGATGTTAAGAAAATAAGAAAAGGAGGTTTGAAAAAGCAGCTTATTACTCTGGCTGGCTCAGCTTTCACCTCGTCCAACTCAGGAGTCAGATCAGTTCAGTGAAAGAGCTTCTGTTCTGTTTCCATTTCTCTACCTCACTTCTGCAGGGTGAACAGGGGCTTTGAAAAATAAACATTTAACATGATCAGTTGCAGTTTAATGATGATGTTAAAACCTAATTGAGGTTTCAGATACAAAATGCTGCTGTGGAATATGATGGTCATTACAATAATCATTGTTTTGGGGAAACAGCAGCTACAGGCTGACGGACGTTTAATAACTGTAAAATAACACATACAGAAACTCCCAGTCCGGGTACACACAGCTAATAGGAGCTAGTACAGTTACAAACAATGAATCTGCAGATTTCTGAATAACCGTTAACTGTTGTGTGTGTGTGTGTGTGTGTGTGTGTGCAGGTGAACGGGACGGAGGCTGATTACGAGTACGAGGAGATCACACTGGAGAGGGTGAGGCGGCAGTCCTTTTTATTGTTGTTCTCTCTCACATAAACGAGTCCATAACTCAGAGGAGTCCTGGCAGCAGACGCCGACAGCCTGACTTTGACTCACTGCTTTTATTGTACTTTTAAACTCCGGAGGACCAACTGGAGCCTCCACAGACCTACAGGACTTCATCTTAACTTCTCACTCAGAAATCTGTGGAATAAATGAATCTGTTCAATGTATAAATGTGTGCAGCTGGTTTAAAATCTGTATTATTATCTTCTGTTACATCTTCCCCTTATGTTCAGTGCAGTCCTTATTTTAACAGGCTAACAGGTAAAAGATTTTCTGTAAAATAAATGAATGAATGAAGAACTGTGATTATCCTGATGCCCCAAATACTCGAATACTAGAGCTCCAAATGTGGATCAATCCACCGGTGAAAATAGTCCCTAACGGAGGCTCTATTTTCCTTCTGTTTGGTTAAAAACTACTGAACTTTTTTTTAAACCTGAAACTACGTATTTGTGTTCTCAGTAGGAACCAGTGAGCCGCAGACAGGAAGTCAGTTGTCCTTTTGAGTCTGAACGTGAAGATTTTTCTGTTTCTCTATTTTATTGCTCAGGTATGTTGACGCGTTTTGTTTTCATTTATTGTGGTTGTCATGGTGATTGCCGTGGTATCCAGGGTAACTCGGGACTGGGCTTCAGCATCGCGGGCGGCACAGACAACCCCCACATCGGCGAAGACCCGAGCATCTTCATCACCAAAGTCATACCTGGAGGAGCCGCCGCTCAGGACGGACGGCTAAGGTCAGTATGAAGTTCATCTGGAGTCAGTGAAACTTCATCATAGTTACAGGATTAGTTTCTACACCTCATATCACTGTTGAGGTGCATTAAAATGTATCAGAAAAGAACTGAATTTATGTACCAGCGTTTAAAAACTACTGCACCAGTGTGGTCGCTACCAGACTCCATTAATAAAACCAGTAATTTTACCTCACATATAATTAAAGTGAACAGAAACAGAATCAAACTCATTAAAGCGTCTCTGTTAGTGTTTCCAACAATCACCAACTCTGGTTTGGTGGAAATAAATCCTTAATTCCACCGACGAAACATGATAAAAACAGCAGTTTTCAGTCGGAGCAGACTGGCTATGGAAACAAACCACAGAGAGGCTGCGATACAACACAGGGCAGAGGGAGAGAGACACCATGTGACTTGTGTTCTTTATACAGAGAATTAGCTGCTTTTAAGAGCTGGTGTGCGTTACCCAGAATCCCCTGCAGCGTCCTGCTGTCTTTCACTACCTCATTAATAATGCAGCCAGAGTCTGACACACCTGATCCAGGTGAGGATGACAGACTGCAGGATGAAGAGCGGCGGGTCCTGCCTCAGTCTCAGGTTGCCTCTAATGTGAACCCTGTTTGTTGGTCTGTCAGTCATCAGGGAGGCTCATGTGTCCGACTGAAAGCTCAGGTCAGGTAGAGACAAACTGAAACTCATTGATTAAAGAGTCATTGATCACTTATTGCTTTGTTCTGTTCAGTCTAAACAAATATGTTTACAGTGTTCATACTCGTACTGTGAATATAGACACATCACATATAGACTCAATCCAGCATAAAACATAAAATCTAAAATAAAACAACAAACATTTGTTTAACTCGTGTTTAATCTGTGTTTCAGGGTCAACGATGTCATCCTGAGAGTTAACGAGGTGGACGTTCGGGATGTGACCCACAGCCGAGCTGTGGAGGCTCTGAAGGAGGCCGGCTCGCTGGTGCGACTCTACGTCCGCAGGAGGAAACCCGTCTCGGAGAAAGTGATGGAGATCAAACTGGTGAAAGGCCCCAAAGGTACCAGAAAGGGTTAAATATCCAGTCGGCAGGTACAGGAGTCGTCTCTGTGCGTCTCTGCTGGCTGAGGAGCTTTGGTGAAATCCCTCAGGGCCTCACGATTATTCAGACTCAAGAACAAAGCCTTGGTTTCCACGGAAACATCCTAAAATATGCTTTTGTGCATTTATGTGTCCTGATTTGTGCCGGTGTTAAATTGGCAGCAGCCTGCTGTTGCTGTGATATCTTATAAATGTTGGTGCTCACTAACGTCCCCCCTCTGGTTCTGGTCTGTGGTGTGCTTCAGGTCTTGGCTTCAGTATAGCAGGCGGCGTGGGGAACCAGCACATCCCGGGCGACAACAGCATCTATGTCACCAAGATCATCGAAGGAGGAGCTGCACATAAAGACGGGAGGCTGCAGATCGGAGACAAACTGCTGGCTGTAAGACTCGTCACTCCTTATTTAATCGTTTCAAAGGTTCTGAAGTATTTTCTGTCTCTGTGTGAATCACATTGATCTGCAGACAGTGAACAGGTTGTAGTA
>NW_023339796.1:269667-274329 GCF_004916995.1 Morone saxatilis | reverse complement strand
AGCTGGATAACGTTAGCTTGGTTGCTAACGAATTGCTAGCTAACGTAGCTGACCTTGCTTGAATGTTACTTTGTCGGCTTTTATTTTTCATACTTAAAGCACATTTTGATAATAATAATTACAAATACTTTTACTTAAAGCAGCTACAAGGAACTTTCATTCTCTGTTGATTCTGGCGCCCCCTGTGGATAAAAGTGTTTCTACCATCTTCATTGATTTCAAGGGGAATCGGACTCGCGGCATTAATTAGTAACTATACAGAAACAGTCTTCTGTGATTCCTGTGTCGCAGTGTATTTACTGTACGCAGTCGCTCTGAGGAGGTGAGTGCTGATGTCTCCTCTCTCTGCTCAGGTGAACAGTGCTTGCCTGGAGGAGGTGAGCCACGAACACGCCGTCACTGCCTTGAAAAACACTCCTGACGTGGTCTACTTGAAAGTGGCTAAACCCAACAGTGTCTTCATGAACGACAGCTTCGCCCCGCCCGACCTCACCAACTGTGAGTCATGATGGTTTTTAATTTTACATCACAACAGAACCAGAACCAGAACCACTGTTACAGTTTATTCACTGATGAGACCTTTAACCTGTCGCACTGCAGCAGTCTGAGCCTAAAATAATCAGATGTTTCTGTGATTTAATGTCAATGAACGGATCAAAATGATGCTGAAATAACGACATCAAGACGCTGAATAAACGACTCTTAAAATGCTTGTTTTCTGAATGGAGTTTGGTTGATCAGAGCTATGATGGAGGATAGGAGACGTATAGACAGATGACATAAAATCACTTAAACATTAACTTCAGGTTCAGGTGAGGAGATCAGATCTGATCCAGGACGAGTAATAGAACCAGGATTTTAAAGGTTCATCAGACACCAGAACACTTCAGAGGTTAATGATAATAATCAGAGATATTCAACAGGGGATGTTCTCCTCGTTCAGACGGTTGAGATTAACTCAAACTGTCCTCTCCGCGGCCACACGAGGACATGAAGCCTGTGGTTGGAGGTCTTCTAAAGTCACACCAACCAGATTAGCAGGTCCCGGTTCAGATGTGGACCGGGTGACTTTGTGCCTTTGACCCTGAATTAGCGTAGAATCCAGCAGGGACCGCAGTGTGGCGTTCCCCACGGTGGCATTCATCAAACAACACGTTTCAAAGTCAAGGCGAGGCGGGAACGCATTGAGAGCACGAACCCTGGATCCGGTCCCAACGACTCCCTCGTGAACCTTAATGTGGAGTCGCTGAAGGACGGACTGATCCTGGACTGATGAGGACAGGAGGAACGATGTCCGGCTGAACCATCTGACCGGGATAGAAGTGATCAGATGATTGATCGCTGAACAGGAAGTTAACTGTAGAGGATAAAACTGTAATTTCTCCTGTTACTGACAGCAGTGCGTCCTGCCTCTGTCACGCTGAACTCAACTTTATGTGCTCGTATATTTGCAGTAAGGGCGACGTTCCCACAAGTCCAGGAACACCTGGATAGTCTGGATATTTAGAGACTAGTTTGGGAAACACCTGGAAATGTATTAAAATGACCAAATATTCTGGAAATAATCTCCTGTAAAAGTTCTGATAAAAGCAAATAGATTACGTATTAGTCGACTTTTAAAATGCTGGTTTTCTGAATGGAGTTTGGTAGACCGGTGCTATGCTAACTAGTGAGTTTCCTTTCTCCAGGTGACATTTAGAGATATCTCTGAGCTGTAACAACAGTAAACAGCAGGTCCACAGTGTTTGTAGGAATTATAACAATCTGCACACACAGTCTAAAACAAACCCTGAAACAGGAGAAACATGAGCAGACTGGTTTTAGTTTAAAGCTTCCTGACAAATGTTGACAGTCTGACAGACGTTCTCAGTATCCTGATGAAACCTCACTACTCCAGGATTTGGAAACCTACCAACGTGTCTGGAAACTTTCTCTTGCGTTACAAAATGTGTCTCTGAAAACATTTTAATCAGTCTTCAGTTAGTTTAAAGAGCAACTAAACCCCAAAACCATCTCTGTATCTATTACTGGTGGTGTTGATCGATTCAGGTACATTTCAGTGAGCTGCTTCCTTCAGGAGCCGTGGATGCGTCTCTGTATCAGCGTCATCCCTCCTCTTCCCCTTCCTCCCCTTCCTCTCCTCCTCCTCCGCTGATGTTGAGGTTGACGTGTGAAGGACGAGCAGCAAATCCACTCAGCGAGCGTCGAGCTTCAGCTGCTGCAGTCGGGTTAATCCACTAACACTCTGATTACATCTACCAGAGCGAACTAAATAATACTGTTACAGGACCAGTGAGGACGATCTGGTCCCATCTAACAGTTCAGTTGTTGATTACAACTCCCCCGCTGTATGTTTATGTATATATGATGTGTGTGTATATATGATGTGTGTGTGTATATACTGAATAGAAAACAGTGAATCTGTCAGAAAGAAGAATATTAAGTCTGATTGTTGAAAATGATGACAATACTAAATATTATTAAAACTAATTTCTGATCAATATTCACAGGAAATAATCCAACTTCCTGCAGTTATTGATTTCACAGTTTGGTTCATTTTTCAGTTGATCAGCTGTTCTCTGTGATTGATCAATAGAATCATATATATTATAATAAATATGTCAGTTAGGTGATTGATCCGTCAGTTTACGACCCCCTCGACGGCTCCGGGCCTCGTCCAATCAGGTAACAGGAGCCCGACAGGCAAGCCTAGAGGAGCAAGTAGAGGAGCAGGTAGAGGACGAGGTAGAAGAGCAGGTAGAGGAGCAGGAGGAGACCAGAGACTGACTCCATCTGTCTGTCTCTCTGTTCCAGCGTACTCCCAGCACATGGAGAACCATATCAGCCCCCCCAACTTCCTGGGTCAGTCCCTCCCCCCACCAGCATCCTCGGGACGCTACTCCCCGACCCCGAAGAGCATGCTGGGAGACGACGATGTCACCCGGTGAGAACAAACACACCACATATATAACAATAATAATAATAATATTAATAATAATGGGATTGTGGTTCAGTAAAGCCTGAGAGGACGTTACTTTAATATAATATTAATAGTTTTTATTAGTTTATAATCAGCTGATAATAAGAATCGTTATGTATATATATATATTATATATCTACAGAGGGGAGACACCATGTTGAACCACACCGGCTGTAGATAGGAGCGATTTTAAATCAACACTATGTAGGATTTGGTATTAGTTTCACCCACAGTCTCAATCCCAACCTGGGGGTCGCAAGGTCTTCTTGACTTTAAAGGATGTAATAAAACTGATTAGTGTAGAAGGAAACTGAATGAATCAGTTTACTCAGACAGAGAATTGTATAAAAAGTTCCTAAAACCATCAGAAACTCCCTCTGATGTAACATTTACTGTAAATAATCTGCTCTAACTAAGATAACGAGCTAACAGCAGCTCCATTGGCAGCGGTTACTTTACTGTCCATCAGAAACTCTGTAAAGAGTTGAAGCAGCCGGAGGAAATATTCCCTCCATTAAAATCTGATCCAGTTTCAGTTGGAGGTGTGTGACCTTAATGGCTCTATTATAAGTGAAGTACTGTTATTTTAAGGTGGTGAAGTTACATAATGAGGCTTTAAAAAGGAGGTGAAACAGTAGATTTCAGTCTAGATTCAGTTATTACCAACACAGACAGCTGACCTGCCCTCTGCTGGTGAAAACCTGCTATTACACACAGCAGCCAGAATCAGAACCAGGTTGTGATAATAAAAATACAGAATGGAGACAGAGAATCGTATAAAAGGTAAATGACGTCAGGAGGATTGACTGTGTGGTCCCACAGGGAGCCCAGGAAGGTGGTGCTGCACAGAGGAGCAACAGGACTGGGCTTCAACATCGTGGGCGGGGAGGACGGGGAGGGAATCTTCATCTCCTTCATCCTCGCCGGAGGACCAGCTGATCTCTGTGGAGAGCTGAGGAAAGGAGACAGACTCGTCTCTGTACGTACACACACACACACACACACAGCATCAGTAATCAATACTCCCATTATTAAAGCATTAATCAACCTTATCAGCCTTTATATAAAGCAATTAGAGACCGATTGCTACCGCATACATGAGCACCATACATAGTCACTGGCAGATATAGTCTCACATGTGCTCAGAGCTCCGAATACCACATGAACGCTAAACGTAACCATTAAGCGCAACGCAGGCTTCGGCGACTTAAGTTCATTAAGACATTCACTTTCCTTGCAGAGGGAACTCGTCAGGAAGATGTAACTGCTGCTGCAGCCCATTTCTTGCGAAAGACAGGCGCGCTGTCTGATCGATGTCATCTGGCTCCTAGGGCACAGAAATGACTGTCGGGGGAGGGAGATGAGGACGCTGAGAAACCTGAAGGTGGGGGACCGCCTCTCTCCCACACGTCCGCCGTCGATGTAAAGGGGGGCGGGTCGTTGCTGTGCTTCCTGAAGTTAACCGATGATCTCTCTGGTTTCCTGGTGTTCAGAGGCGAGGGTTATTCTCTGAAGCACCCCAGGCTGGGCCAACGGTTCAGGAGCCGTCCTCTCCGATTAGGGCTGCTCATCAGCCCTTAGAGAGTGGAGTCTGACCGATTAACAGTACTGATAAGCACTGAAGTAACTAAAGAAAGGTAAATAACTTTAATAAAAGACTGACACCAACTAAATAAAGGTAG
>NW_023339796.1:263731-269642 GCF_004916995.1 Morone saxatilis | reverse complement strand
TAAAGGTAGAAATACTTTATTAAAAGTACTAATACCACTAAAGTAACTAAAGTAAAGGTAGAAAAACTTCATTAAAGTACTAATACCACTAAAGTAACTAAAGGTAGAAATACTTTATAAAGTAATAAAGTACTTCCTGTTGTAGAAATATTTGAGTACTTCAGTAAAAGTAATAATACCTCAGTGTAGAAAGTAAAAGTAATCTATAATACTAGATAAAATTTGATTATTGGTTATTGATGGATTATTATTGATCAGATGTTGAATGTGGAGCTCGTTTTAGTGACTTTATAATCTGCTTCATTAATGGATCAATAAAGATTGATCATAATCGATCAGTTCTATTAAATATAATCTGACCCACAGACGGTGAATAAAGGAACGGTATTATTGATTTATTGATTGATTTCCAAACATTAGTTGTAATGTTGCACTCAATGTTTCATTCACATCCAAATATTTATATTTTAACGTCTCAATAAATATTGTTTTATAAAATGTATCTGGAACTTCCAAAGAGCTGCGACGATTAATCAGTTAATCAATAACATTTCCATCATTAAACAGTATAAACTCTAGAGCCATGTTCTATATGGAGTAGATTCAATCAATAATCTATAATCAAACTAATAATAATAATAATAATTAGTAATTTCTGTTTAGAATAAAAAATGATATGTGTTGAAAATAAAAAAGGTTCATTTTAAGTGAAAATCATGAAATAAAAAGAAATAAGACGTAAAAAATAATGAACTGGTGGGAAACCAGTGATCAATATATCAATATATCCCCAATCAGTGATCATTTAATCAGCTCATTCAAACAACCTGACTGTGTGATTGATTGTCGCTGTAGATCCTGGTCGGAGGTCAGCAGCAGAAAAAGAAGAAGAGGAGAACTTCCTGTTTTCTTGTTAAGTTTTTATTATGCTTAAAAAAGAAAATTAAAAGACAGAGGAGGTGGTGATCAAAAGAAAAAGAAAAAATATATATTCATATTCAAATATCTTTATACTTTTCTATTCATATATGATTAACAATGCGAAGAAAATAACTCCCGTAGTAGTAGTGCTTAAGTAAAGTTCAATATAGACTTTATTATAACAAAATAGGCAGTTTACCGAGGGTTAAATATCTGTCAGAATCTCATTGTACAATAATCGTCTCTGTTCGCGGTTCCACTGACGACGCTGACGGACGTCTGACGGGGTTCGAACTCGCCGCTCAAACACAACGATGATTAAAATAAAAACCCAGAATGAAATGTGCGACGGTGATTTAAAGTTTAAAATCAGTGGAAGGTCTCATCAGGTCAACAAACAAACAAACAAACTGGAGATAAAGAAGAAAACAACCTCATAATTACAATTATTCTCTTCTATTACCAGATAAAGAACTTTTATTTCTTAATTGTAGATGAGTTTTCTTGTAATCTGTCATTTATATTTGTTATTGTTATGTTATTTATTTAATTATAAGATCATTAAAATAATTTTGTTTTAATGAAAATTATGAGAAAATTATGAGAAATTAAAGTTCTTAACTTTAACTATCAAGGTTTCTCTTAATTATAAATGAGTTGAAATTGTGTTTATATTTATTCATTATTTTATTCATAACTGTTATTTAATTAAATTATCTAATTCGTCATTTTCTCTTAATTATGTTTTCTTGTAATTATGACAAAAAAGAATCATGAGAGAATTTTCTTGTAATTAAATCTCTTAATGAGTTTTCTCAGTTAGTTTCTCCTGATTAGATCAAACGTCGATGTTTTCTCTTAATTATGAGATAATTAAGAGAATATTGATTATAGTGCAGTTTTCTTGTTACTGATAAATAATCTCATAATTAAATGTCCTTGTAATTATAAGAACATTTTCACTTAATTACAAGTTTATTCATAAATATAAAATCATCTTCTTTTAATTGTGAATTTTGAATAAAAGAAAATGAACTTTAGCTCCTTTAATGAGACTCAAGAAGATAAAGATATAATTAGCAGTAGAATAATCAATGCTGTGACCTTTGACCTCGTAAAGCTAAATGAAAACATTGAGCAACAAACGATTATTATTCGTCAGTTTGAAGAAGAAAACAAGTCAAATTAATCAGATTTAATCTTTTGAGACGTTTGCTGTTAGAAACACGCAGCAGAAGCTCCGCGGCGCCCCCGGTGGCAGAGCGGGAACCCTGCAGCGGCGCCCCCCGGTGGCAGAGCGGGAACCCTGCAGCGGCGTCCCGACAGACGTCTGCAGCGGCGAGGAGCAAACAAACAAACAAACAAGAAACTGAATCGAGTGAAAAGAAAAAGAAATGAGCGCAGAACAGAAGAAGAAGCTGTGACGTCAGACGCTCAGGTGAAGGGGCTGATGGGAAATAAACGGGGTATTAAATGACATGCTGTTAAAGCTCAAACGTGCAAAGTTTTGCTTTTTGTGTCTCCGCCTTCCTCCGGACCGACAGACGCTGCCTGAGACTGAAACTCCGTCCGTCCACCGACGTTTACCTTACGAGACAAACAAAAGGGAAAAAAACCCACAAAAAAAACAAACAAAAGAGATAAAATCTGCTTCGTACGTTTCTTCTCGCCACTTTCGTGGACACGTCTCCTCCTCCTCCTCCTCCTCTTCCTCTTTAGTTCTCCTCCCTTAAACATTAAGGAGCTGTACCGCGTTCAGTGTGATGTCGTCATACTTCCTGTGTGCTTTACTGTGCTGGTCAGGAAACCCAATAATGGAGTCTTATTCAGGCAGAAATACAAAATAAAACACCGTCAGTGTCGGGTCGTAGGGGGTGGCGGGGGGGTTGGGGGTGAGGAGGGGTGAGGAAGGGTGAGGCTGCCGTCTGCAGGTCGACTTTTCTTTTCAAAATAAAACAAACTGAATCTAAAGAGAGGAGCGATGGAGCAGACAGAGTTTTGATCCTCATAACTTCTCCTTGGACTGAACCCAGATGAACGGACCCGACTGCTCCTCGATGATCTGCTTCACCTGATCGTAGATCTCCTCCAGAGTGTCGCCCTGAACGATGGCTGCGAGGAGCAAACACAGCGAGGTCAGAGGAGCAACAAACACTACAGCCAGTCGGGATACACTGAAGTTCATAAACTCAACTTTAAAACCTCCAAACGTCAGGAAGGTTTCCATGTTTGTTTCACAGAATAATCAGTACTGATATATAGATTACATATTTTAATGCCTTTATATTAAAACCCTTTCATACATTGAAGAGCCTGTTTGTTGACAGTAAGACAGACGGCTCCTTTAAATATGAACCACTGGGTCTGACAGAGCTGTAACGTCTCTATACGTTACGTTCTCCAGCGTGAAGAGGAAACACAAATGTGAGTTGGAGGACTTCCTTCGGGTCGGCGGGCGGCGCCGTCTCACCTGTGAAATGCTCGGTGAACTCCTGCTCCAGCTTGGTGGCTCTGTCGAAGGTTTTCCTGCCCTGCTCCTCCGTCAGACGCTTGTTCATCTCCCTGCAGGACCAGAGACCAGATCACAACCAGACCACAACCACTGTGTACACCGCCAGTCACAATGTTTGTTAGTTTGTTTGTTGACTCACATGATGTTCTCCACAGATTTGGGTTTGATGAAGATGGCGATGGGGTGAAGCTGAGCCAGCTGGAGTCTCTTGATGGCGTTCCCCGACACGTCCAGGATACAGTGTTTACCCTGAGAACCACAGAAGAAGAACGAGGGAAATCAACAACCTGTTATTGACAATCAGTGAGTCAGAGCTGAAATGGGACTAAGAAGCCTCAGAAACCGGACCAGGACCTAAATGCTTGTTTACACAGCAGGACCCTGACCTGGGTTGGACCAGAGGAAACCAGGACCAACTTAAAACCTCCAGTTCAATGAGTAAATGTCCCATTTCTTCGTCTACAACGCACACAGAGTCAGCACTAACCTTCTCTGCAACCTCTCGGACCGACTGGACGCTGGTTCCGTACAGGTGGTTGTTGTACTGTCCCGCCTCGATGAACCGGTGGTCCTGGATGTCCTTCTCCATCTGCTCTCTGGACACCACGAAGTGATAATCTCTGCCGTCCACCTCGTAGTCCCGCTTCGGCCGGGTCGTATCTGAGAGCGAGGAGGAGGGAAACTTTAGATCAGAGATGATCTGATGATCAGTGATCCATAAGGAGGGTACGGACCCATTAGTGTTCTATGTAACGACCAAAAGCTGCTAACCTATATCCTGGCAAAAGAATGCAAAAAATTATAACAAAATTGATTAATCCAGACCATACAGGCTTCATCCCTGGCCCAGCAAAGGAGCTAATAAGCCATCAAGAAAGAAACACTTAAACATCAATTAACGAACTGTGGCCACAGAAAAAATAGCGAAAACTGCTATGCTTATTAGTTTTAATGCTCAGAACAGCTTTTGAGCACGCAGCTTTTTATACGAACCACCGCTGGCTGTTATGGGTTTTCAGCCCCGCCCAACAACCTTTTAGAACTGGATACAGAGTCAGTGATCGATACAAAGACCCCAAGGAGGAGAAATCAAGCGTTGTCAGCCAGCCTCGAATGGATGCTGTTCAGAATTTTTTTATTCTTGAGCAGGGGGGGGTTGTCGACGAGGGGTGACCTGCCCGTCCAAGCCCTTTGTTTTTTGCTATAAATATAGAACCTCTAGCTGCATTAATCAGACAGAATGATAGTATTAAAGACATAAAAGATCAAGGTCAAATAGAACACAAGATTTCTCTCTATGCAGATGACATATTGACATATATTAGTGATCCAGTTTCTTCTGTCCCAGCATTAATGAGAAATTTAAAGGAATATGGAGAGCTCTCAGGCTATAAAATTAATCAATCAAAGTCAGAGGCAATGATGATGGTGGGACACTGGCCTGCACAATGAACAGGCAGCATTAAATTCCACTAGTCTAATCAAGGGTTTAGATACTTGGGTATCATCATAACACCTGACTGGCCAACTTTGGCAAACTGATGGGCGAAATAAAAAATGACCGTACAAGATGGGAAGTTCTCCCCTTATCCCTAGTAGGACGAGTGGAAACGATACAAATGAACATATTACCAAGGCTGCTCTTTGTGTTCCAATCTCTACCCATAGAGGTCCCCACCTCCACATTCAAAATAATCAATAATTGGCTATCTAAATTTATATGGCAAAACAGAAGACCCAAATTCAGACTGAAAAGATTGTTATGCACAAAAGACAACAGAGGCCTTGATTTACCTAACCTGAAAAAATATTATTGGGCAGCTCAGCTGAGATCATTGGTTGCATGGATATCTCAAGACAACGATACTATACGGGTTGGGATGGAGCAGAATGACTGCCTAAACTTGCCCCTAGACACAATTCCATTTATGAGTCAAGACACTTGGAAAATAAATAAAATTGATAATCAGTGGGTGAAAACCACTTTAAGAATATGGTCCAATGTGAAGAAGAAATTGAGACTCCCGGTGTCAATATCTAGAGCAAGCAACAAATAGCCTGTATATCCAAATATATCCAAATGTATCCAAATATAATCTGGAAGGAATTGAATAGAAAACTAAGATGAAGTTTTTCAGGTCACATCAAGATTTGTGGATACCTCAGATCGGTGCTGGAGGGGCTGTGGCCTGGTGGGAGACCACACACATATATTCTGGGATTGTCCGAAACTGTTAAGATACTGGCCAAACATACGAAATGAAATTAAAAAATGTTTAAATGTAGATCTTCCCTTAGAACCATCTTGTTTTGTGTTAGGAATATTACCAGAAGGTCTAGAAAACAATAATCAGAGAGTATTGCTGGGAGTCCTTCTTCTAATTGCTAAGAAGATGATAACAATCTCGTGGCTGAGGCAGCAGCCCCCCCACAGTAGCACAATGGAGAGAGAAAGTTAAGGATGTTTACTACATGGAA
>NW_023339796.1:256298-263722 GCF_004916995.1 Morone saxatilis | reverse complement strand
TCCTGAATAAATGGTCCCCAATTAACTCATATTTTATTGATTGATATGATTTTTGATGTGACTGATGTGGGTTTCTTCCCCCTGCCATTAAATTATGAATAATGAATGTTTGTATACTGTATGTTCATCCTCTCACTCAGTGAATGTTCATCACTGCTCACTTTAAATATGGACTCTATCTGGACACTTAAGATGTCAAAATCCATGGACTACCTCTACCCCATTTACACCTGTGTTGTATCCTTGAAAGTGTGAATGTATATGACTGCACCTGATAAAGGGAAACAAAAAGAAGTTAAAATCTGATCTGACGGAGAATGAGACCCAACCGGACCCGCTGCAGGAGGACTTACGGGGGACGCAGGATCCAAACTTGTCGGGGAACTCGGAGATCAGGTCGTCGTTGATTCGATCCTTCATGGGGCCGAGGATGATGACGGGACGGGTGTAGTTTACTGTCAGAGAGGAAGGAGACTTTAAATATCTGCACTTCCTCCGCTGCAGGTTAATGCTGGATGGAGATCAATGAACTCACCTTCCTGCTGAACGACGGGTTCATAGGACAGAACGTACTCCTCCTGCCCGCCTGCAGACACACAGAGGACGGACAGAGAGACAGTTTAACTGAGGGGAGGAGGGAGGGATGAAGGCTGAGGATGAGTACGCTGTCTGACGGTCGCAGGTCATACAAACCTTCATCAGGTTCAGAGATATTTATTGTTTATTTAATAAATTAAACTGTTAAATGTACTCTAATACTGTTGATACAGTTCTAAGATTATTTAAAGAACATAAACGTTGAATAAATGTTGTTTATCAGTTAAACAGCAATAGATTAAGCTGTAATTTCACACATAATGACTTTTATTACCAGTTCCTTATAACTTTTAACTTCACCCATAAACATCCAATACAATCCAGATAATAACACGCACCTCTGCTGTCAAATGCTAAACGCCTGATTATTGGTTCACACAGTTGCATCTGTATTTATAGACTCATCATGTTTTCACCCTGTAAGTCTGTTAAATTTAGATTTTTATATAACATTAAAAGCTGAAACTGTATATCCTTTAATTATAGAAAATGACTATTTTCATGAGTTGTTTTAATGTGTTATTATATTTGCTGAGAAAAGTTCTGTGATTATAATTCTGTGACTTTAGTTTAAAAAAATTTAGTTTTAAATATATCTGCTTTGTCCTTTACAACTGATAATCAAAGATAGTAAAACTATCAGATATTTGAATGGAGTTTGGTTCACTTTCTCCCAACAGCCAGACTGAACTCCGCTTTAACATTAAACCGTCAGGTGACTGAATACACCTCCTAATAAGAGAACTGTGCAAAACCAAACTCCAGTTAAATATTTACGATTTATTGTTGCCTTAACGATCACTGACTGTATTAAACTTATAAAACAACACTTTAGATATTGTGTAGATGAATATGATCCTCGGTTAATATCGGCATATGATTAATACACCGAACATGAATATATTTTGATAAAATCACGAGTTTAATAACTGCTTTGCACGGCTGTTTGCGGACCACTGGAAGGGCTTTCAGCTGCTACAAACAAAGTTTTAAAACATAAATTCTTATTAAATTCAGGAACGGCTGGAGGTTAAAAAGGCGCCGAATTTAAGTCTGGTTCCCAAACTTAGAAAAACTAAATGCTTCATGTTTCTCATCGTCTTTATGTTCGCAGACAATCAGAGAAACTAGAAACTGACGCGTTATTTGAGCGGAGTTCGGTATATTTCCTCCATCCTCACTCTGACTCCAGGTTCAAAGCTGTTTACTATCACTAAAAGAAGATTATTGATTATCGGTGATATTAGTGTCAGTGCTGTACAGTGATTATATGACAGTAATTAGATTACTTTCTACAGTAACTAGTAGTGTAATGTATTACTGTTGGCAGTAATACGTAAAGTAATAATATTACTTTTTAAGAGAGTAACAAGTAATAAATAAATGTTTTGTTTATATTTATCTCCGATATTTAAACTGTTGATAAAATGTTTTTGTACTTTTCGTTACAAACATCATTTTTGCCACCGAGTGATTCATCTTCAACACAAACGATCTTTGACTTTGTGCGTCCTGACGTCAGGCTGAGAGCGTCAGCTGCTGTTTCCGGGTTTCAGAATAAAACGCCTCCAGTCAGAGAAAACTTTTCCCGCGGGCTCCTCGTGCGGTTCGGTGTGTTTTCTGAGCTCAGGTGAGTCCGGATCCGGTTCCTGCCGCCGCGCGTGACCCACACCTGGCGTCTCACGAGCTGTTTGCGCGGTAAAAACTGCCGGTTCACTTCCGTTTGTCTCGTGTTGAAGTTCAATCTGTGTCTGCAGCTTCTGATCCGGATCCTCCAGAACCAGAACCAGAACCAGAACCCGGACCGTCCGCCGAGCAAGTCCAGACCAGCAGGTAAAGACCCCCTTCTGACCCGGGTTGGTTCTGGAGTCCAGCACGAGCCTGCAGGTTTACTGTGGTTCCACTGGTTCCACTGGTTCTACTGGTTCCACTGGGAGACTCCAGCAGCAGCTCAGAGCTTTAGTTTGTTTGTTTGTTTGTTTGTGATTTATTTTGTCAAACCAAACAAACAAACAAACAGGAAGGATCATTTTACTACAAAATAAAAGCCCCATTCAGTGTTAAACTGCTCAGGAATCAATAATCAGTTATTGATTTATCAATAATCAGTTATTGATTTATCAATAATCAGTTATTGATTCCCATCTGAGCAGCGGTGGAATCAAAGTAGTTAATAAAAGGCAAATGTACATAAAGTTCTTTAACAGCTGCAGTATTTCTGTCTGTAGCGCCACCTGCTGGCGGACTGTTTGTAACATATAAATAAACCTCAATAATTCATAAAGACAATAAATATTAAAGATAATAAATATTAAAGATAATTACTAGATTAATTATTATAAAACAGGTTTGTTTGCTTCAGATCAACAATCAAAATCACACAGTTTATATTTGTACTCAAAATGAAAATATAACCATCATGGTCTCCGGGGTTCAGCAGGATGTCGACTACGTCTCAGAAGCATCGGGACTTTGTTGGCGAGCCGATGGGAGACAAACCGGTGACGGCTCTGTCGGGGATCGGAGATATTCTGGGGAAGAAACTGGAGCAGCAAGGATTCGACAAGGTGGAGACACAGCCGATCAATACATCATCAATACATCATCAATACATCCATCAATACATCAATACACCCATCAATACATCAATACATGGATCAATACATCATCAATACATCCATCAATACACCTTCGATACATCAATACATGGATCAATACATTTCCTACATTCAGTGATATTGACAGAACCTGTTTTACATTTTTTGAGTTTCTTTATTTCAGTTTATGTGTGTGTGGTATAATGTGTGTGTCACAGTACATACATGTGTGTGTGTGTGTGTGTAGTATGAATGGTGTTGTGTGTGTGTAGTTAATGTTGTTGTGTGTGTGTAGTATAGTGTGTGTGGTGTAGTGATAATGTGTGCTTGTGTGTGGTGTAGTAATACATGTGTGTTGTGTGTGTGTAAGTATACATCTGTGTTGTGTGTGATGTAGTATACATGTGTGTACGTGTGTGTGTGTGTGTTGTGTGTGTGTAAGTATAATGTGTGGTACTGTGTCTGCTGTGTGGTATACGAACTGTGTGTTGTGTGGTGGTATTAAGGAATGTGTGTACCTCGTGTGTGTGTGGTATAATGTGTCAGTTTGGTTGCTGTGTAGTATCACATGTGTGTTGTTGTGTGTAGTATACAATGTGCTGCGTTTGTGTTGTGTAGTATAATGTGTGTTTGTGGTGTGGTAGTATAATGTGTGTTGTGTGCTGTAGTTATAAAATGCTGTGTTGTGTGTGGTGTGTGTGTAGTATCAATGTGTGTGTGTCTGTTTAGTTATAATGTGTGTTGTTTGTGTGTCGTGTGTGTGTAGTATAAGTGGTGTTGTGTGTGTGTGTGTGTAGTATACAATGTGTGTTGTGTGCTGTGTAGTAAATGTGTGTTGTGTGTGTGCTGTGTGTTGTGGCTGTCGTGTAGTAAATAATGTGTGTTGTGTGTGTGTTGTGTGTAGTCATAATGTTGCTGTGTGTGTGTGTTCTAGTAATCAGGACTGTCAGTGTGTGTGTGTGTGTAGTATAATGTGTGTACTGTGTGTCGTGTGTGTAAGTATACAATGTGTTGGTAACTGTGTGGTGTGTGTCCACGGCCTTCCGTCGTTCCTCCGGTCCAGTTTTGCTATGACTAAGAAAGACTCCCTGCACGATCCTTCGTCGCGTGGCCCTGAAAGACGCCAGCGGAGAGCCGAATTCTCGTCCCAAGGACACCCAGGATCCTGTGCTCCAGCTCTGGCGAGTGGTTTGACTCCTTCCTCCTGAGCCCTCCTCTTCCATAAACCCCTCCTCCTTCCTCTGGAGCCTTCTTCATCAGACCTCTCTTCCTCCAGACCTCCGTCTTCTCCTTCATCCAGACCTCCTCCCTTCAATCAAGACCCTCCTCTCTTCCTCCTTCTCAAAGACCCTCCCTCCTTCCTCTGTCCATCCCAGACCCCTCCGCTGCTTCATCAGACCCTCCCTTTCCTGTCCCCTCAGTGATGTCACCACCAGGTGTGTGTGTTTACCCTGATAAAAATGTTTTGTTTGTGAATTAATGTTGTTTATTTTGAAATTTATCTGCTGTCAAAACCACTGACAACAGTTTCCACCCGGCAACCCAGTCGCATCCAGCAAAACAACACAAAATATAAACCTACTGAAAATCCTGATTACTTTAATCAGTTAATCATTTTAAAAAGTGGATGTATAAATAAACTAAAAATAACTTATTACGAAAATAATTTTTTAATAAATACCATGAGTGATTACAAATACTTGAATGTACAATAACATAACTGATGTTTAGAAGCTTTAAAATTCAGTTTGTACTGTAAATAAATACTTCAGTGCTGTTAAATAAATATTACTGTAAAATAAATATCAATGTTGTAATATAATATTAATACTCGTAAATAAATAAGTGATTCCAGACCGTTGAAGCAGCAAAACAATCCTTTTACTTGAAGACAACACATTCAGCTTTTATTGCAGCGAGTAAAAACAGGAAAGTCCTTCCCACAGTTAACAAATCGGTGCTGTTCCATACCAAACGAGGTCAGAGCCGATAGTTCCTGGTTCCACTGGGGAACCCTCGAAACACACCAACCGGCGCAAGGTCACCACAGCAAGCCGCCACCCTACCCGGGCCCGACCGTACGACTAACACGGCTTCCACTACGGGCCGACTCGTAAAGAGCATACGGCGACGTACCGATAACAGGGCGCACTACGGGCCGACCGTACACGATAAAGGGCGCATAGGGACCGGTACGATAACAGGGCGCAATTACGGGCGCGACGCTAGATAAAAGCGATACGGGCGCAGTAGATAAGAGCGGATAGCCGCCTACCGGGCCGACCCGTACGATAACAGGGCGCCCCACATACCGGGCCGACCTACGATACAGGGCGCCACTCCGGGCACCGACCCGGTAGATAACAGCGGGCCACCCACACTCCGGGCCGACCGTACCGAGTAACACCAGGGCGCCACCATACGGGCGACGTACATAAAAGCGGCCGCCACCCTTACGGCCGACCGTACGATAAACAGGGCCCACCTAGCGGGCCGACCGTCAGATAACAGCAGCGCCAACCTACGGGCCGCCGGTACGATAAAGGGCGGGGCCATAGCGGGCGACCAGTACGATAACAGGCGCCAACCTACGGGCCGACGTAAGATAAAGAGGCGCATAGGGCGACCGACGATACAGGGCGCCCTACGGGCGAAAACGTTACGATAACAGGGGGGCGCCACTACGGCGACCGTTAACTAAAAGGGGCATAGCCCGACCGTACGTAATACAGGGGCGCGCCGCCACTAACGGGACCCGAACCGTACGATTAAACAGGGCCCCACACCCTAGCGGCCGACGTAGATAACCAAGGGCGCCACCTACGGGCCGCCGTACGATCAACAGGGCGCCACCGCTGACGGGGACGTTCCGCACGATACACAGGGCGCCCACCCTACGGGCCCACCGCGTACGATAAACAGCGGCGCCCACGCTTACGGGCGACCGTACGATACAAGGGCGCCACCTACGGGCCCGACCGTACGATGAAACCACGGCGCCACCCCTACGGGCCGACCCCGTCACGATAAGCAGCGCCACTACGGGCCGACCGTACGATAACAAACAGAGCGCCACCTTACGGGCCGACCGTACAAACAGAGCGCCAACTACCGGGCCCGACCGTACGATAACACGGGCCACCACTACAGGTTCGCGTAGCAGATTGCGCGATGAAAAACAAGAAGCTAATAGTTACGATTAGCACCCAGCAGCGCTAACGATAGTTAGCGGCGGCAGCCAACAAACGAGAAAAATAATGTTTATCAAACATTCAATTAAATATAAGGGTAGCATACGAACTTCCTACGCTTCAAAAAACAAAAAAGCATCTGAGAAAAATAATTAATTATTTTTTTGGCACAAACCCATCAAAATCAGTAAAACAAATAATCAAATAATCAATAATCAATGAAACCCAGCCTTGTTATATACCACAAGTGTAGAAGAGATATTAAAATCAAACTGTTGAGTGAGAGTTCACTGTTTCAGGAAGGGAGCGTCCCTGATTGGACCGAACCCAGACGTGATGTCACAGCAGCTGTGTGAGGAGTGAGAGTAATCCTGATAACTGTCAAGTACATTACAGTACTCTGAGCAAGCCAAAATAGGCAGGCAGCCTTTCACCAGCAAGCGTCGCAGCTCCCTCCACAAAGACTGGGGGTTCTGGGTTTGGTAACTGGTGAGGTCTACCCGGTCCGGGGGCCAGGAAACGAGCAGGAAGTTAGTGAAAGGTTTTTCAGAATAACCGCTTCAGCGTGTCTCTTCAGGGATCGGATTGTGCATGGAACGTTGGCCCCCCAGAGCCCAGCTGCGTCTCACCCCATCGCGTGATGGTCTCGCAGCATGCAACACAAAAGAGGACCGTCAGATCGACATCAAAACACACTGCTTCCAGACCCCAGGCTGGGTCCGGTCCTGGTCCGGGTCCTGGTCTGGTCCTTGGTTCTGGTTCTGGTGTTTCCTCCACCCTTGAACTGTTTGTGGGGGGGGGAACGCGACCGCTTCCCTGCAGCCAACAGGACTCGAGCATTAGACCCAGGTCCCAAAAGAACAAGAGGAACGGACTCTGTAGAGGACTACGACGGAACCACGACCCCTGCGACTGAAACCAGCCACATTACTTCGATCTATTGATTCGAGTGAGAGGTAGTAGAATCAGCCTTGCTGCGCTGCTGAAGCCTGTGACAGCTTTCCACCTGGCTCTAATTGATCCCGGACATTATTGTGTA
>NW_023339796.1:255937-256198 GCF_004916995.1 Morone saxatilis | reverse complement strand
AGGTTCTATATTTATAGCAAAAAGCAAAGGGCTGAGGCAGTCACCCTGTCGAACCCCCCTCTCAAGATAAAAAAAAATCTGAACAGCATCCATTCACTCTAACAAGTGATTTTGGGTTGTATATATGACTCTTATCCAGTCTACAAATGTGAGCAACCAGCGTTTTATATAAAAACTGCCAATTCACTGTGTCAAAAGCTTTCTGAGCATCAAAACTAATAAGCATAGAGTTTTGCATATTTTTCTTGGCACATGTTATGA
>NW_023339796.1:252674-255837 GCF_004916995.1 Morone saxatilis | reverse complement strand
TAAACACTGTAAGCAGGGGGAAACTGTTTTATCAAAAGAGAATATCCACCTTCAATCAGACCACAAATGAGACAAGATTTAGGTTTGAAAGATGAGAGACATCACCGGAGTGTTTCACTGATTACTAAACAAAAGCTTCTATCTGGGTTCAGTGATTTCTGTGAAACTGGATCAGATTTTATGGAGCAAATATTTGCTAGTTTTCCCTCTGACGTCCTCCGGCTGCTCAGCTTCAACTCTCTGTGATGGAGTTTCCTTGCTGTTAGCTGGTTAGCAGTGCAACTACCTTCCTATTCTGTCCTATTAGGTGATTTGGTCAGACTGGGAGCTCAGAGCATTGAGGCAGTGTCGGTATTTACATTTACATTACATCTCTAGTTCAGAAGCTTTTGAGCGCCGCTGCTAATAGCTACAAGAAAATGTCCATCAGTAAACTCTGTAAAAAACATTTTCTGCAGACAGAAACCTGAAGGGTTAGTCCTGAATCCTGAGCAGAGTGGTCCAGAACTGAGACCGACTGAACGGATCCTTCTACTTGGTGGCATTTAAAGAAATATGTGATGAACCGACGTTGAATAAAGTAGAAAAGGAGGTCGGAAATATTCAGAGCAGTCTGAATTCTGAGCTTTTTGGCTCTCAGGGATTAATTTTACATACATTTACCTCATTATCTGACCTCGTTTAACACTGTGACATTATATATAGGACAAACTAAAATCAGAATACTCCCCTTTAATATTATGGAATCATATAATATTTGCGAGAGTAAAAATTATGTATTATGATGAGTGATGCACATCTGTCAGTACAGTGACGCAGTGAGAGCTTTATAGTGGACAGACTGTCAGCCAGCTGGACAGGAGGATAATGCTCCACACACACACACACACAGCCTCGCTCTCAGTCAGCTCTGAGCTCTAACTCCTGATGGACGGCTCGTCTTCTCTCCTCCGCAAAGCTCGAAAAGCTCAGCTCTCCAAAACTCTGAGGTTCAGGTAGGACTGTGTGTGAGTGTATGGTATGAATCCGGTTCGACAGGTTCTGGTTTCGTCCTTTATTGACGTCCGTCTGGCGGCTCCACTGTGATGGAACAGTTGTTTCTGGGTTTGAGTTTCTCTGAGTTCTGGTCCGAACTGCAGAGTCATCACGGTGACGGAGAAGCTACAAACGAAGGAGACGTTTCAGACCGGAGTGTGTTTGTGAACCTTCCAGATGTTGCTGCAGGGATTTGCTCACATTCAGACACTGATGTTGGATCTGGTCTGGCTCCTGTTGGATTCGGGAGGGGGGGGGTTGAGGTTTTGTGTGGACCAATCAGGTTCTTCCACAGCGAACTGCGGGAATCTTTCTCTAATGGAGCTGCTTTGTGTACGGCGGCATCGTGCTGATGAAACAGGAAACAGTCAGACACCAGCTGTTGTGTTTGGTCTGCAGTCACTCTCAGACAGTGGTAGTTACTGTGCAGCAAAAAGATGTTGTTGTTGTTGTTGTTGTTGTTGTTGTTGTTTGTGGTCGGTCCAAAGAGGAAACAGATCTGGAAGTAGTGCACCAGGGATCGGTTGCACCAACTGGTCTTTACTAATCCTGGTCCTAACTGTTATCAGCTGCTCTGCTTTTACTGATTACTTTTAAGCCTCTACATGGAGATCCTCGGGCGGAGGTCTGTTGTCTGTTCCAGAGGTCCGGCTCAAGCGTTTGGGGCCTTGAAGCTCTGGATCAATCTGCCGGGTCGGTCTCCGGGTGTGCTCCGCGTTGAATTCACGGCTGGTCTGTTCCGAGCAGATTGCACTGACAGGAAGTCAGACACAGAAACAGCATAGAGAATCCTCTCTTCAAAATAAAATACAGCGTGCAAACTCCAAGACCTTCTGAGGCGAAGAAAGACATTTCTTTGACTGGCGGGGTCCTCCACTGAAATCATCAATATACAGCGATTTATGAACAGATTTTGACTTTAGGCCCGGTCCAAGTGAGAAGAAGGTTTCAGTCTGGACTGTTAGTTCTGTTCTTAGTTACGACCGACTTATCTTTAGACCAACGGACTTTGATTTAATTACAGATCCTCTTCAGACTAATCGGCTTTAAATAACACTTTGTGTGTTAGATGATTTTTCACAAAAGCGTTCAATAAAGAAGTCCTCCTCCTCCTCCTCCTAGAAGGTGTTAAACTGAGTTCATCATTATATACAGCCTCATTCAGGGTTCCTGCGCGACCTGGAAAACCTTGAAACTGATTAAAACGACCAAATATCCTGGAAATAATCGTGTGTGTGTGGTCAGAGCTCAGTAATTGCTTCCTCCTCCTCCTCTTCCTCTGACAGCAGTGGATCAGGTTTCCGTCCTAATGCAGGAGACCAGCCCTTCCTCAAACTCTGCGTCTGGTTTCAGACTTTTGTAAGAATATTCTAATAAACACACACACACACACACACACACACACACACACAGTGATTTAAGATCTCCTGAAGATAAACTCAGGATTCGGTTGAAGGCTTCGGACTGTGTTCGGTCGATGGAGCGTTGCAGCTTCAGGTCACCTGATCACACAGGTTTGAACGAATCCACCTTTTACAGAAACGAATGTCTCTCCTCTCAGAGACTGAAACATTATTATTCAACTATGTTTATTGATTTTCACATATGTTGTACAATAATAACAATAATTCTCCGGACTAACCGAACAATGAATTCTTGCTGGGCAGTTCAGCCTCTGCCGGTAGGTTGTTACTGTCAGTGGGTTAGGATCAATAACTCCATTACACATATAGTGAACAGTATATATAACCAGAGACTGAGGCTAGCTGTGTCTGGACTGCACCACCAGGTTGGGTCTGGACCAGGATATAAATCGACCTCAGAGACTGAAACGAGACGAGGACACACATCTACAGTTTATATAAGACGTCACAGGACTGTTGGGAACACTGATTTTATATTTAACAATGTTTAGTATTTTATAAACCTTTCATATATTATGTAAAATCTCAAACTGTAAAGAAACTTATGTAATTCTAAAATATCACATTCATTGATCTGTAAGAGAATATGATATTATATGAATATGTGAACAGAGCCTCTGTTATACACTAAAAACATTTTATTCTAACTGTTCTTTTAATGAGTGAAAACACAGATTGTCTCTTGTTGCTGTCGTCGATAAATA
>NW_023339796.1:252402-252631 GCF_004916995.1 Morone saxatilis | reverse complement strand
ACTTGATTTGAACTGGTACTGATGAACTGTGGCCAAATGAATTCACCCAAAACCACAGCTGATATGATAAACTCCTGGAAAGGTCCTGGAAAATGATTTGTTAAAAAGAGCGGGAACCCTGATTACTAGCTGACATATTACAAACTGATCCGCTGTCAAAAAATGTAGAAAATCATGTTTTAGATAATCGATGTCGGTATTTCCTGTGACGACTACTTCATAATAAAAG
>NW_023339796.1:245554-252302 GCF_004916995.1 Morone saxatilis | reverse complement strand
GAGAGATATTTCTTGTCTCTCTCTCCTCTGGTGTCTTCTCTCTCTCTCTCTCTCTCTCTCTCCTCTCTCTCTCTCTGTCTCTTTCTCTCTCTCTCTGTCTCTCTCTCTGGGTCTCTGTCTCTCTTTGTCTCTCTCTCTCTCGTGTCTCTCCTCTGTCTGTCTGGCTCTGGTCTGTGTCTCTCTTCTCTTCTCTCTCTCTCTGTCTCTGTCTCTCTTTGTCTCTGTCTCTCTTTGTCTCTCTCTGTCTGTCTCTTTCTCTCTCTCTCTCTCTCTCGCTGTCAGGTGACGTACTCGGGCGGCAGTAAGTGTTTCAGCTGCACTTCAGCCTCAGAGAGAGACAAGTGGATGGAAAACCTGAGGAGGACGATTCAGCCCAACAAGGTGAGATCAGACAGGGGACGACTCGTGCCTTACCCATGGTGCATTGCAAAGGCAGTTGTTGGTATATTAGTAGAAACTATAATAAATGTAATCACTCTTCACCAGACTCCAGAGACAAAAACACTCATCCAACCTCTCAGATCATCGTAATAACATGTATCAAATAGCATCCATGTAGATTTTAATCCTGTGAAATGGTTTAAATGTTTGTCGCTGTTTCCAGGACAACTGTCGGCGGGCGGAGAACCTGCTGCGACTGTGGATCATCGAAGCCAAAGACCTGCCGCCTAAGAAGAAATATTTCTGCGAGCTGTGTCTGGATGACGTCCTGTACGCCCGGACCACCAGCAAGACTCGCCACGACAGCCTGTTCTGGGGCGAGCACTTCGACTTCTCCGGCCTGCCCGCCATGCACAGCATCACCGTGCACATCTACCGCGACGTGGACCGGAAGAAGAAGAAAGACAAGAACAACTACGTGGGCCTGGTCAACATCCCGGTGTCGGGCGTGACGGGGCGGCAGTTTGTGGAGAAGTGGTACCCGGTCAGCACGCCCACCACCAGCAAGTCCAAGGGAGGGGGGCCGTCGATCCGCATCAAGTCCCGCTTCCAGACCATCTCCATCCTGCCCATGGAGCAGTACAAGGAGTTCGCCGAGTTCGTCACCAACAACTACACCATGCTGTGCTCGGTGCTGGAGCCCGTCATCAGCGTCAAGAACAAGGAGGAGATGGCCTGCGCTCTGGTCCACATCCTGCAGAGCACCGGGAGGGCAAAGGTCAGAGCTCAGCAACCACAGTAACTTGTAATTGGTTAAAGTACCAATGCCATACACACACTGTCATAAACACATCCTTCCTCCTCTTCCTCTTCCCGTTCAGGACTTCCTGACAGACCTGGTGATGTCGGAGGTGGACCGCTGTGCCGACCACGACGTCCTGATCTTCAGGGAGAACACGCTGGCTACCAAAGCCATCGAGGAATATCTGAAACTGGTGGGACAGAAATATCTGCACGACGCCCTCGGTGAGTCTCAGGAAGGAACAGAACAAAGACCCACTCTGGTTCTGGGGCTCATTCTTCACAGCTCCTGTGCTAATAGGAGCGCCAACTACCTGATAGCAGCTAGTACAGTTAGCATATGCAGCAGCGTACTGTACACCGTACATTAACATCCATCCTGTAACTAAAGTTACTTTTGTTCACAAAAAAATCTGGATTTTCAAGTCAAATGTGAGCAGAAACCAAAAGCTTCTTTTATAAGTTATTTCAGATAATTTATCAATAAAGCTCAGCTGTAATTATCTTTACAAAGAAACATTTCAAAATACAGTTTGATCTGTAAATATGTTTAATGTGCAGATTAAAATACGCAAAGTCTTTATGGACTTCTGAATGCTAAAATTAGAGTACATTAGGTCTCATCTTCATCCTCCTCCTCCTCCTCTGAGTGATTGTGCTCAGTTCTCTCGTTCTCAAACATTTCAGAAATAAAAGGACTTGATTGTGACAGAACCAGAACTGTCACAGAACCCCTGAGACCTGCTGTCAGTACAGACCCATAAACACGAGCTTCACGCTATTATTAGCACAAAATAAAGACACAGTTCACAAACACTAATAATTTCCCCTCGTTAATGTATTTATAGCTTCAGGTCTGGAAATAGACTCAAACGTCCTGCCGTGTGTTTGGTAACGTGAATTAAAGGCTTTTATTTTGACAGCGAGCTGTGATTGAATGTATGAGCTCGTTGAAACTTCAGCTGCTCCAGAACAAGTTTCAGTGAGGGTTAACTCAGCGCCAACTTACTGTCCTCTTCCTTCACTCTCCTTTTGTATCAACCCACTGATAATATTACAGCTAATGAAAAACTACTTCTGAATATGTTTCCTGTTATAGTAAGTATAGATATTTATAACTACTATAGTTTCTATTTTAAATCTCTAATCCTCCATTACAGCCAATATTTCTGTTTTTTATTAAAATCAATGTTTGTCAGTTTAACATTGTCTCTCTGTCTGTCCGTCTGTCTATCTGTCCGTCTGTCTGTCTCTATCTATCTGTCTGTCTGTCTCCAGGTGAGTTCATTAAGGCTCTGTACGAGTCGGACGAGAACTGCGAGGTGGATCCCAGTCGATGCTCCGGCAGCGATCTGGCTGAACATCAGAGTAACCTGAAGATGTGCTGCGAGCTCGCTTTCTGCAAGATCATCAACTCCTACTGGTACTGAATAAAATCAGCTGAACACAAACTAAAACCTTTTAACAAGAATGTAAAGATATACCAATTGCCAATCAATGGGATAAAGAATTAATCGGGGCGCTCTTTTCAAACAGCAAAGGGCGCTCTCTATTGAGACTGTCAGTCTCTGTACGGAGGCACTAACAACAGGAAATATACATCGTTATCACTATCACTAACCTTATAAATAAAAAGAGATTCTACAAATTGATAAGGTAAATATTTTGAGTAGTTTATAATAAGTTTAGAATAAAGGAACCTTTGTATCGTTACATCCTGAAAGGTTTTAAATTAAATGTTTGTAAGGGTTTAAATAAATGGATCTGATTCATGTTTTATGTGTTCTCAGAGTTGAATGAAGTATTATTCGGTTCTCACTTTGTTTTAATCATATTTTTTTATTAGTTTGTAAAACACTTCTGTAAAAGCCAGAAACAGAAGGAGGAGAAGCCTGAATCAAAGACAGAAAAGCTTTACTCCAACAGAACGTGCATCGTTCTCTCCTTTCAGACCTACTGAAAGGCTTCAGCAGTCATTAAGTGATTCCTCTACAGCAGCAGAAACCCGATCCTTCCTCCCCGCAGTGCTCACTAACCTCCTTCCTGTCTCCTCAGTGTGTTTCCTCGGGAGCTGAAGGAAGTGTTTGCGTCTTGGAAGCAGCAGTGCGTCGCTCGCGGCCACCAGCAGGACATCAGCAAGCGTCTGATCAGCGCCTCACTCTTCCTGCGCTTCCTGTGCCCCGCTATCATGTCGCCATCGCTCTTTAACCTGATGCAGGAATATCCGGACGACCGGACGTCCCGGACGCTCACGCTCATCGCCAAAGTCATCCAGAACCTCGCCAACTTCACCAAGTGAGTGTCTGCAGGTCCATGCTGTGAAGGTCTGTGGGTCCATCAGGATCCATCATGGTCAACTATAATCCTGTTGCACAACCAGCAGCGGAGGTTTCGTTTCAACGTTAGGGGCACATATTAAATATAAAAACTTCTTGCATTATCTCAGCACCTCCAATGTGTGGTTGTAATGTGTTTATTTATCTGAAGGAAAACACAAAATTCATGGCAACTTTTCTCATTTATTGTCACTGATCCATTGCTGGTTCAGAACAGCCCGATTGCTTCGCCTCCTGAAAATGTGATTTTTCCGGCTTGTTGCAGAGATGTTCAGGACCAAATTTGGAAACAATTTCCAAAATCGCAGAATAAATTACAAAATTAAAAATGTAGGAAAATTGATCAAGGCGCTATTGAGCTTATATGAATACATTAGTTTCTGAGACTTAAGGTTCAAAGGTTACAGGTCAAAACATAAAGTTTGTTGTTAAAGCGCCACGTTCTGGACAGACTGCATCAAATTTGAGACTGCATTTCTTTGGGTCCTCAGCAATACTGTGACTAGAGACTGTTTTATTAAAACAATCGGTGGTTCTCTGATGCTCCCGCTCAGGTTTGTGAAGCTCAGTGTGGCCTCAGGAGGTTCCACAGGGGCCAATTCCTGGACCTATGTGTTTTATTTGTACAGACGTGGTTCCAACGTTATAAAGGAACACAGTTGAGAAACACAAGTGTATCATCAGCATAACGGATGATAAACTCCACTGAGTAACAGAGAAATATCTGACCATGTCTGCAGGTTTGGAAACAAAGAGGAGTACATGGCCTTCATGAACGACTTCCTGGAGCACGAGTGGGCGGGAATGATGCGCTTCCTGTCGGAGATCTCCAACCCAGAGACTCTGTCCAACACGCCGGGCTTCGAGGGCTACATCGACCTCGGCCGCGAGCTGTCCGTCCTGCACGCTCTGCTGTGGGAGGTCGTCTCTCAGCTCGACAAGGTGTGTGTGTGTGTGTTAAACCACCTTTAACTGTCAGCTGAAGAAGAATTTCCTGATATTCACTATAAACTAGTTGAACCAGTTTTTGTCCTCATTCTGATAAATCCTGCAACCAGCGTCTGGAAAAGGTCGGTTGTGATATCAAAATAAAACTGGAGAGCTGTTAGATCTGAAATAACGTTTATATTGATTAGTGTCCCGTTAACTTCCTGTCTGGTTACTGTCGGGATGAAATGTTGAGTGATTGATCAGTGATTGATCAGCGTGATTTGAATCCAGTGTGTGTGTGGTGTGTGTGTGTGTAAAACCTGTGGAATGGAGTAACATCAGGAAGGTCACTTCAGGTCCATTTTAACCCACATTAACGCTGCCCCGTGGGCTTCAACCTCAACCAGCATGGCCTGAACCCCCCATCTCCACCCTCCACCCTCCACCCGGCCTGGTGCTGTGCCCCTCCCACCTGTTCACCTGTTCCGGGGCTCCCGGCTCAGCATGGGCATCTGCCTGTGTTTGAATGTGGTTCTGGTTCGGTAGAAAGCCATGTCATAGTTGATTTTTCCGTTTCCTTAAGTGTCCCCCCCCTCAATGTTATTTTTTCCTCCCTCTCCTTCACCTTCCCTGTCTGGCGACTCTCTCTGTCTGCCATGTCGCTCTCCACCACCACCACACGCATCCTGGGTGCCCTTCCAATCACCACACACACACACAACACCACGGCCGCGCACGTACTGCGCGACCCCAAGGGTGAAAATTCTTCCTGCCAAGGCCACCGTAGGGCGAGCCTGGGCCCGCTGCCCGAGGATTCTGGAGACCTCTCCTCGCTGTCTGGCCGCTCCCCACGCCCCGTCCAGCAGCCACTGGCGGCGGTTTTCCAGGACCACAGCCTCCGCAACAAACCATCCAATGGCAAGCTGGGCCTGGTCGTCCAGGGGTTACAGCCGGGATCTTTGAGGGACCCCGCGACAAGGTAATCAGCTGATCATTCAAAGATCAATACGGTCCGAAATAATTCACATATTTTAATATCATCACCTAATACGACCACGTTAAGGATATGTTAAATGTGATATTTCCTTAAAGGGAAGTTTGGGTGCAGGGCAGCTCTCTTTCTTCTTAGTTGGATTCAAAACTGCTGGATATGGACGTCCATTTTGTTAACGTTTAGTCTCCCACTACAGAAAACACTAAGCTAACTGATAAAGGCTGATCAGGTTTGATTGATTGGCTTTAATATGAGAAGTCCAATTGAAATTAGCTGATCAGGCTTGCATCAGGTTGATTTGTGGCTTTAAATGATGGGAGTATTGATTCCTGATCAGGGATCATTATCAGATAACCCGTACTCCCGGTTTCTAACAGCAGTCCTGGCATCTGTCGAAATGGCGGTTTAACTCCCTGTCCCACTTTCTGCAAAGGCCCGTAGCCGAAGGGTCCGCAGCCATGCCAGTCTCCAGTTCAGCCCGCAGGGTTAGTTTCGAGGTCCAGCGCGCTGGCTGGCACAGGCAAGCACTCACAACCACACCAGCTTCTCCGGACCCGAGGAGCGAGACGGCGGTGGCCTCCCCCAAATGGCCGCAGCATCTCCCTCTGGTGGGAACTGCAAGGAACGCCCAGAGCCTGGCCACCCGGCAGCCGTGGGGACCGCCGGCCGCAACCACGAGGCCGCCCCGCTCAGCAGGGTTGGGGCTCGGCAGCCTCCAATCCGGGAACACACACCCCGCCCTCGCTCCCAACTACCCCCCACTCCAACCCTCTACGCCAGCCGGTGCCACCAGCCCAAAAGCCGCGGCCAGAAGGCCGAAGAGCCGCACCCGCAGGGTGAGGCCGGCCCGGCTGCACCCGTCTGCTCAGCCAGCAAGGCGCAGCCTGCACGTGTCCTTCCAGAACCGTGTAACCAACCTGAGGGTAACCGGCCCACACTGTCGCCACGATCCGCCCCACATTCGCTGGCGGCACGGACTCAGCTCGAGAACCCTTGAAGCACGGAGAAAGCTCGCACACAGCCCACCAGCAACCTCCGACCGACTTCGGCAGCCAGGTGGGGTCAGGTGCGTGGGGCGTCCAACCAGCAAGCCTGGGGACGAGTCGGGCCCAGCAAGGGCCCGGAGCCAGCCAGGCCGAGGAGTGCTCCACGCCGCGCACCGACACGCGCCCGACTCCGCCGGGCCACTGCCTACGGCGGGTCGCCATTTCCCCGTCAGAGCACGACGGCGGGCCACCGCCACCCATCCGTTAAGGATGGAGCAAGCCAGAGCCAGGGGGAGGGGGCGCAGGACGCACGCTTCTTC